>NC_088958.1:0-600000 GCF_010111755.1 Nakaseomyces glabratus
AGACCCACAGCACCCAGACCCCACAGCACCCAGACCCCACAGCACCCAGACCCCACAGCACCCAGACCCCACAGCACCCAGACCCCACAGCACCCAGACCCCACAGCACCCAGACCCCACAGCACCCAGACCCCACAGCACCCAGACCCCACAGCACCCAGACCCCACAGCACCCAGACCCCACAGCACCCAGACCCCACAGCACCCAGACCCCACAGCACCCAGACCCCACAGCACCCAGACCCCACAGCACCCAGACCCCACAGCACCCAGACCCACAGCACCCAGACCCCACAGCACCCAGACCCCACAGCACCCAGACCCCACAGCACCCAGACCCCACAGCACCCAGACCCCACAGCACCCAGACCCCACAGCACCCAGACCCCACAGCACCCAGACCCCACAGCACCCAGACCCCACAGCACCCAGACCCCACAGCACCCAGACCCCACAGCACCCAGACCCCACAGCACCCAGACCCCACAGCACCCAGACCCCACAGCACCCAGACCCCACAGCACCCAGACCCCACAGCACCCAGACCCCACAGCACCCAGACCCCACAGCACCCAGACCCCACAGCACCCAGACCCCACAGCACCCAGACCCCACAGCACCCAGACCCCACAGCACCCAGACCCCACAGCACCCAGACCCCACAGCACCCAGACCCCACAGCACCCAAACCACACAGCACCCAGACCCCACAGCACCCAGACCCCACAGCACCCAGACCACACTCCACCCAGACTACACTCCACCCAGACCACACTCCACCCAGACCACACTCCACCCAGACTACACAGCACCCAGACCACACTCCACCCAGCTACACAGCACCCAGACCACACTCCACCCAGACCACACTCCACCCAGACTACACAGCACCCAGACCACACTCCACCCAGCTACACAGCACCCAGACCACACTCCACCCAGACCACACTCCACCCAGACTACACAGCACCCAGACTACACAGCACCCAGACCACACTCCACCCAGACTACACAGCACCCAGACTACACAGCACCCAGACTACACAGCACCCAGACTACACAGCACCCAGACTACACACCACCCAGACCACACAGCACCCAGACTACACACCACCCAGACCACACTCCACCCACAATGTACTACATAGCAACAGATTTATCATTTCATTACCCCTATAATGTTTTGTATTTATCATCCTAAAATTAAGTTCTTAACAATTACTTGATCATATGACAGTTATTTCACACAAATATCAGGTATCCCAAAGATGTAATGCTATACATCCATGACCTACTAGACTATAAACATTACACATTCATTAAATTATATTTTGTAGTTGTAAATTATCATTCATCATGTAAGTGTCATTTACTCTTGTATGGCATTCATTTTGTTGTTAAATGTAATATTGATATTAAACAGATTAATGCTATCATTAGGGATATTTCTGTGTATGATATTTATTTTATATTCTCTAAATACATCTAATCATTTTATCAAAGGTACAGACTACTTTTTAATTATAGCTCTTATTCAATTTCATATGTCATTTGGATTTAGTATTAACTAGTAATTTTAAATCCCATTTATAGTAGAGCCTTAGATATATATGGGCATATTATAATCTACAAATGTCTTCTCATGAATGTAGATATACGGTATGAAATATGTACAGTGAACTTTTTAATCTATCTACATGATATTCAGAACACCTTGTGGTGCATGTTATCGTATTTCGGATAGCTCACTTTGGATTTACCACCAGAAATCCTCTCCTCATTACCAAAATATATATTATTGGAACCCTACACAACCCTATTTAACCCTAACTGTAACAACTGCAAACCCTACTTACCCAGACAAATGAATGAAACACGAACCCTAATGCAGCCCTAAGAACTTTACCATACCCTATGTAACCCTAAAAAAATGAAAATCTGTTCTTGAAAGATGTTTTATGTCGAACAAAAATGCTCTTCACAGAAACGCAACAGTCTGGTAAAAGTACTGCACAGATATTACCATATTCATAAGCATTTATAAATCACACATGATGTTGCATTGATATGTGTTGTGTTGTGGAGGGATTCATTGTTTCAGGAATACATATAGGAATCCTACAAGGTCATAATAACTACATAATGATAACAACGGCATCTCATGATCATTGTAAAGTAAATATTGATAAAGTAAATATTGGTGACAAGTGATCAAGGCATATATGGGAAAGTTAACAAAACTTCATACAATAGACTGGATTGTTCTGTTCATCCTCCTGCATAGTATTCAACCAATGATGTATTACAGTAGAAGAAGTCTTGAGTACTTCAAAGGTATCCACTCAACAATATTACAATAATACAGTAGTACTATCTTAGTATATACATAGTTTTATCCCATCTCACAATGCAAACCATGTATTTCTAACTCCCACCATCAATCCTATCAATGAATATTGGTCAGTTCAGATTCAACCAGAGGAACTGCAACATTTCAGGAAGAACTGTTGTTCTAGAACAGAGTGGTTGTTCTACTTCAACAACGCCTCGTTGAACACAACATCTCGCGTTTTTCGCAACTCTCAGTCAGGCTGGGTAAATCAAATTGCTTTGTCGACTGTCTCGTAGAACGCAAGGTCCCGCGTGTTTCGCAACTTAGATATCTGGACTTGCAGGCTCAGCTTGGCCCACTACCCGGAACAAAGTACGTGACAGTGGCATGCTACTGTGATTCCACCATCTCACAAAAGGTCTTCTGTAGGAGGGTAGGTAAATGAGGAGATAGATAATTATACATGGTATAAATTAAAAGCATTAATGTTCAAGGTTGAACATACTTAATCAACATGTTTTACTTTTGAATTTCTGTCCGTAAACTTAAAAGATGTGAAACACACAGCTTTACCAAACACATTTACAAAGCAGTCGTGGTTTCCGTATATCAACTACTTTAAGAGAGTTAGCAAAAGATAAAAGTAAGTGGCATCCTTTTGATGTATAAATTGAGATGTTTAACCATATCTTAACAGTGAAACTAAAGAACAACTCTATTGTACAACCCTTCCCCAGACACGACATTAATGCCTTACCAGGTTCGTAATTATTCCATTCAGAACAATTCACACTTATAGCTACTGTTCGATAATACATGCCTCATGCCAATCAGCCGTCCTCAGTTGCACGGAGATCAGGTTAGGTTATCTATATGAAATATGCCGTGTAGTTTACTTTACTCATATAATACAGACTCAATGCATGCAATCTCCGTAGAATAATGTACAATGTTTGGATTGAAATTCACATCAAAATCCTTGAGCAAAACAATATACTATGTCTGGAATCACAACTCTCAATCCATCGACAATGTACTCTCGAACTCAAATAAGAAACTTTCTAATATCCACATATGAATGGTATCACGACCTGTAAATTCATTGTACAAGTCTTTCTAAACTATTATTGGTTTATATTAAGCCATGTGTGCGTAAGAGAATAATACCCATAGCTCACACACTGTAAACTAAATACCTCCAATTTCTTCGATTTGATTTAACAATTGTGGTAAGTATTGAATGATGCAATATTGAACAACTGCAGAGTACTGTGGACTTCGAATCTGTATCAATTGTTTTGTAGAACCAACTATAAATACAACCTTTATGATGCCAGTTCTTATTAAATATAGAGTTTGTCATGTTGCCCTAGCGATAATGAAATAATTTTTTGTATATAATGGCCATCCTAATGAATATCAGCATACTACGAAATAGTTGAACAACAAGATCGGCATCCATCACTGGGACGTATGGTTGTATATTTTAATGTGACTGATTTGTTTAGAGTAAGTTGAATAAATATGATGAACCAATTTGACCACCGAACCTTGATAGAGACATATCATTGATCAGAATGATTGTTTCAAAAACATATCTTTTAGTATGGGGATTACTAATTGTACACCTATAAATACACTTCTTAATATTATAGTATTGATATGGGTGAAGCAAGAAGGTGTATTAGATAAATTACATGTTTTGGTAAATTCATTGAAACTGAAATGTGTCACCCAGTTTTTCTTGATACCTCTAGGGAACTTCGACAGCTACGAGAAATGCCAACATATTTAAAAATATTCCCTCTCGTACAATTATACATACTCTCACTCACATGATTACCGTCACTGCTCACATCTCGCGTTTTTCGCAACTTGTCAGTTTTCATTTAAACAGAGGCCCATGTTCGGCAGCAGTGTTCCAGAAACACATGAAGAACATTTTATCAAAGAGAAAATATTTATTATTATAACAAATACATAAATATAAAAACTCCCTAAAAAATACAATCAAATTCGAACTGGATTACAATAAACCCAGCAGTGTAAATGAATGTTGCTGCATAACGAACTAGATAATTAGGGGATCTCTCCAACTTTATATGACCTTAAGACTATAATAGCATTGCCATTGCTTTCCCCCAATAGTAGTGTGATTAATTAATAAAACAAACATCATGTAAAGTTATATCCATGATTCAACGAACGTGCATTTAGCACAATTATTATCTTAATTCAGATAATAGTCGGCTTAAGCCATGCCTAACAGAATCAAGATAGTCAATGATGTGGATAGTAGAATGGTATTAAATTTGATCTTGAATGTAGAACCTGCACCATGGAAGATGGAGGCAGTTTGGGTCTGGGACACCTTATTGCCACTTTCAACAGCAGAAGCTCCTGTAGGAGCAAACATCTCCAAAGAGATACCTTGGTCTGTCGAATGACCGGCATTAGATGTGGTGCCTTGACTTAGAGCAACTTCTGTAACGCTAGTTGGGTTAGGCTTGTCATTGACAGTCTTAGCACTAACACCGTTCTCAGAACCAACAAGTGAGGTGTTATGCATGCTTGGTGAAGTTGTTTGGCTCTCAACGTGGGATTCCGAATTAGAGCATGGAGCAGTAGTGGTTATAGTAGTTGGCTTGCCGTTGGAGTCGGTGGTGGTGATGTGGGACACAACTTCGGTCTCAACACTGCCGTTGGACTTCGTGACAACTGTGGTGTAGTCTGCGTTGCTTGAGCATACAGTGCATGGAACAGTGGTGACAACAGTTGTAGGCTTGCCATTGGAGTCGGTGGTGGTGATGTGGGACACAACTTCGGTCTGGACAGAGCCGTTGGAGTTGGTCACTACAGTCGTGTAGTCACCATTACCATTGTTTTCAGTACATGGAGCAGTTGTAGTTATGGTTACAACCTGGCCGTTGGAGTCGGTGGTGGTGATGTGGGACACAACTTCGGTCTCAACACTGCCGTTGGACTTCGTGACAACTGTGGTGTAGTCTGCGTTGCTTGAGCATACAGTGCATGGAACAGTGGTGACGATCGTGGTAGGCTTGCCTGCGGCGTCTGTGGTGGTGATGTGGGAGACAACGTCGGTCTGGACAGAGCCGTTGGAGTTGGTCACTACAGTCGTGTAGTCACCATTACCATTGTTTTCAGTACATGGAGCAGTTGTAGTTATGGTTACAACCTGGCCGTTGGAGTCGGTGGTGGTGATGTGGGACACAACTTCGGTCTCAACACTGCCGTTGGACTTCGTGACAACTGTGGTGTAGTCTGCGTTGCTTGAGCATACAGTGCATGGAACAGTGGTGACAACAGTTGTAGGCTTGCCATTGGAGTCGGTGGTGGTGATGTGGGACACAACTTCGGTCTCAACACTGCCGTTAGACTTGGTAACTACAGTGGTGTGGTCTGCGTTGTTTGAGCATTCGGTGCATGGAACAGTGGTGACAACAGTTGTAGGCTTGCCATTGGAGTCGGTGGTGGTGATGTGGGACACAACTTCGGTCTCAACACTGCCGTTAGACTTGGTAACTACAGTGGTGTGGTCTGCGTTGTTTGAGCATTCGGTGCATGGAACAGTGGTGACAACAGTTGTAGGCTTGCCATTGGAGTCGGTGGTGGTGATGTGGGACACAACTTCGGTCTCAACACTGCCGTTGGACTTCGTGACAACTGTGGTGTAGTCTGCGTTGCTTGAGCATACAGTGCATGGAACAGTGGTGACAACAGTTGTAGGCTTGCCATTGGAGTCGGTGGTGGTGATGTGGGACACAACTTCGGTCTCAACACTGCCGTCGGACTTCGTGACAACTGTGGTGTAGTCTGCGTTGCTTGAGCATACAGTGCATGGAACAGTGGTGACGATCGTGGTAGGCTTGCCTGCGGCGT
Organism: Nakaseomyces glabratus; assembly: GCF_010111755.1. Classification (NCBI taxonomy): domain Eukaryota; kingdom Fungi; phylum Ascomycota; class Saccharomycetes; order Saccharomycetales; family Saccharomycetaceae; genus Nakaseomyces; species Nakaseomyces glabratus. The sequence continues at coordinate 6,233 of NC_088958.1, forward strand.
CTGTGGTGGTGATGTGGGAGACAACGTCGGTGTGGACACTGCCGTCAGAGTTGGTCACGACGGTGGTGTAGTCAGCACCGGCAGAGGTAGGAACAGTGGTGACGATCGTAGTAGGCTTGCCTGCGGCGTCTGTGGTGGTGATGTGGGACACAACTTCGGTCTCAACACTGCCGTCGGACTTCGTGACAACTGTGGTGTAGTCTGCGTTGCTTGAGCATACAGTGCATGGAACAGTGGTGACGATCGTGGTAGGCTTGCCTGCGGCGTCTGTGGTGGTGATGTGGGAGACAACGTCGGTGTGGACACTGCCGTCAGAGTTGGTCACGACGGTGGTGTAGTCAGCACCGGCAGAGGTAGGAACAGTGGTGACGATCGTGGTAGGCTTGCCTGCGGCGTCTGTGGTGGTGATGTGGGAGACAACGTCGGTGTGGACACTGCCGTCAGAGTTGGTCACGACGGTGGTGTAGTCAGCACCGGCAGAGGTAGGAACAGTGGTGACGATCGTGGTAGGCTTGCCTGCGGCGTCTGTGGTGGTGATGTGGGAGACAACGTCGGTGTGGACACTGCCGTCAGAGTTGGTCACGACGGTGGTGTAGTCAGCACCGGCAGAGGTAGGAACAGTGGTGACGATCGTGGTAGGCTTGCCTGCGGCGTCTGTGGTGGTGATGTGGGAGACAACGTCGGTGTGGACACTGCCGTCAGAGTTGGTCACGACGGTGGTGTAGTCAGCACCGGCAGAGGTAGGAACAGTGGTGACGATCGTGGTAGGCTTGCCTGCGGCGTCTGTGGTGGTGATGTGGGAGACAACGTCGGTGTGGACACTGCCGTCAGAGTTGGTCACGACGGTGGTGTAGTCAGCACCGGCAGAGGTAGGAACAGTGGTGACGATCGTGGTAGGCTTGCCTGCGGCGTCTGTGGTGGTGATGTGGGAGACAACGTCGGTGTGGACACTGCCGTCAGAGTTGGTCACGACGGTGGTGTAGTCAGCACCGGCAGAGGTAGGAACAGTGGTGACGATCGTGGTAGGCTTGCCTGCGGCGTCTGTGGTGGTGATGTGGGAGACAACGTCGGTGTGGACACTGCCGTCAGAGTTGGTCACGACGGTGGTGTAGTCAGCACCGGCAGAGGTAGGAACAGTGGTGACGATCGTGGTAGGCTTGCCTGCGGCGTCTGTGGTGGTGATGTGGGAGACAACGTCGGTGTGGACACTGCCGTCAGAGTTGGTCACGACGGTGGTGTAGTCAGCACCGGCAGAGGTAGGAACAGTGGTGACGATCGTGGTAGGCTTGCCTGCGGCGTCTGTGGTGGTGATGTGGGAGACAACGTCGGTGTGGACACTGCCGTCAGAGTTGGTCACGACGGTGGTGTAGTCAGCACCGGCAGAGGTAGGAACAGTGGTGACGATCGTGGTAGGCTTGCCTGCGGCGTCTGTGGTGGTGATGTGGGAGACAACGTCGGTGTGGACACTGCCGTCAGAGTTGGTCACGACGGTGGTGTAGTCAGCACCGGCAGAGGTAGGAACAGTGGTGACGATCGTGGTAGGCTTGCCTGCGGCGTCTGTGGTGGTGATGTGGGAGACAACGTCGGTGTGGACACTGCCGTCAGAGTTGGTCACGACGGTGGTGTAGTCAGCACCGGCAGAGGTAGGAACAGTGGTGACGATCGTGGTAGGCTTGCCTGCGGCGTCTGTGGTGGTGATGTGGGAGACAACGTCGGTGTGGACACTGCCGTCAGAGTTGGTCACGACGGTGGTGTAGTCAGCACCGGCAGAGGTAGGAACAGTGGTGACGATCGTGGTAGGCTTGCCTGCGGCGTCTGTGGTGGTGATGTGGGAGACAACGTCGGTGTGGACACTGCCGTCAGAGTTGGTCACGACGGTGGTGTAGTCAGCACCGGCAGAGGTAGGAACAGTGGTGACGATCGTGGTAGGCTTGCCTGCGGCGTCTGTGGTGGTGATGTGGGAGACAACGTCGGTGTGGACACTGCCGTCAGAGTTGGTCACGACGGTGGTGTAGTCAGCACCGGCAGAGGTAGGAACAGTGGTGACGATCGTGGTAGGCTTGCCTGCGGCGTCTGTGGTGGTGATGTGGGAGACAACGTCGGTGTGGACACTGCCGTCAGAGTTGGTCACGACGGTGGTGTAGTCAGCACCGGCAGAGGTAGGAACAGTGGTGACGATCGTGGTAGGCTTGCCTGCGGCGTCTGTGGTGGTGATGTGGGAGACAACGTCGGTGTGGACACTGCCGTCAGAGTTGGTCACGACGGTGGTGTAGTCAGCACCGGCAGAGGTAGGAACAGTGGTGACGATCGTGGTAGGCTTGCCTGCGGCGTCTGTGGTGGTGATGTGGGAGACAACGTCGGTGTGGACACTGCCGTCAGAGTTGGTCACGACGGTGGTGTAGTCAGCACCGGCAGAGGTAGGAACAGTGGTGACGATCGTGGTAGGCTTGCCTGCGGCGTCTGTGGTGGTGATGTGGGAGACAACGTCGGTGTGGACACTGCCGTCAGAGTTGGTCACGACGGTGGTGTAGTCAGAAGCTGTTGCCGGTTCCCCCAATGTTGTTATTATAATGGTTGGAGAACCATTTTCGTCTTCCGTTGTTATGTGAGATATAGATTCAGTTACTACATGGCCTTGATCATCAGTTACTGTTGTCACATAATCAGGACCTTCATTTGGCAATCTTGGGTAAGTAGTTACTATAGTTGTTAGTTTGCCGTCAGCTCCTGTCGTTGTAATATGAGAAATGATTGCAGTAGCAGGTAAAGCGTCGCCATTTGTGTATATCACAGTTTTGTCAACACCATCATCGTATGCATAAGTGGTAAAGATTGTAGTTGGCTTACCATCTGAAGTTGTGATGATAGGAGATATGATATCGGTGACTTCCATACCTTCACCATCAATATATGTAACAGTTTCAACTGATGCTGAAGGTACTGACGATGTGGTAGAAGACTTAGTGTCTTTAGGATTTATCACTGAAGTTATCGTGCTCTTACTACCATCATCATTAGTTATAGTTACTGTTTTTGTTATTATATCAGTTTGTATTTCTTGAGCGGTAACAGTAGTGTAATATGTAAATGGTGAGCCATCATCATCAATACCTGTAACTTTACTGATGATATCTGTTTCAGTTCCTGATTTACCAGCCTTTGTTTTTGTCAACACATCTGGCGCTGAGAAAATGGTAGTTGTACCAACTACAGGCATATTACCTTCATTATAGGTAGAATAGAATGAAACAGTTTCAGTAAAACCCATTTCATTAGTGGTTACATATGGATCAGGCACCTTGAATGAATACAAAGGAATATCAACACATGGCTGACATGTAGCTGGTGCTGGGTTTGGTGGAGGTCCGTTATAGATAACAAAATTATTACCATTGTAATTTTCACCTTGAATGTTGATATTAGCGATTATTTCAAATTTGGATTCATCATAACCTTTACCAATGATGGCAGTAAACCATTGTTCACTACCGTAACCAGTTGTAAAAGTTGCAATACCTGTTAATGAGTTATAACTAACCTTTTTGACCGGGAAATGGGGGAACAAAAACCCATTCCCATTTCCAAGACCAAAGACATTCACATTTTGACGATTACTTAACGCAAGAACGGAAGATGGGTGCGATAAGTAAATAGACTGTTGTTGCATATCAATGTTATAAACGTTGAAAACAGAATTCTCACCAACTGTTATACAACCTCCACCTTGTATAGCCTTATTCAAAAGGTATGTTGTGTTTGCTAGACAGACGGTACCGGTATTAATCCAGGTATTGAATCTATTACCCAATTGAAATTGTTGTGGTCTGTTTGCATTGGTACCTTTAGAATAGATATAACCAGTGTTTGTGATAGAGCTTGAATAAATTGTAAATGTGTCACCCTGGCTGGAAGTGAACATCATACGACCGGTATTAGTGAAAGTACCATCTTTGATAGTCCATGAACCGGGGCTTGTACTTTTTCTATCGTCAACAACAACCGTACCATCATTTTGAAAAACAAAAGGTACATAAATAGGATGGCCAGATGTAATAGAGAAACCGCTTAAATAGTCATTAATATAATAAAGCGCACCTCCTTTGTTAACGCGCACAGTTTGATATAAGGGTACAGTATTCATATCTTGAAATGCCAGGTAAGCACCCTCTAAAATAATATAACCATTGGAATAGCCAGATGGGTTATTACCCTTTACAACAGTATCAGTTTGGATAATAGCTTGAGCAGAAACATTCACTATAATGAATAAAATTCCAACTAGCCACAACTTTATCATAGAAAAAGGTGGTTTTCTCTTCATCTTTAATAAATTGACTCTGGTAAAATCGATCTTACCCTATTTGTATGACTAAAACCTCACTTTACCTGAAATACCTAGCAGTGAAAATATTAGTTCTGTTAGGTGTTGATTTGGGGTTTTTAATGGTAGAATTTGTTTATTGTAATTCAAAACAGGTCGAGAGATCTTTTTGTTTTTTTAGTTGACCTTTTATACTTATTGAATAAAAATTTTTGTACCTTTGAAACAATTGAAAAACAATAGCAAAGTACTCAAAAATTCTATCATAAAAAAAAAACAGAAAATAACTAATATAATAGATATTTTAGTTGCATTTTCTAGTAAAATAATGAAATATCTCTCAGACATTGATATTACACTAAAGCATCTTAATCATATTAAAGAGTACCATCGATATCCGATATTAGCGGTATAGCGAAAAACGGGGTCCGTGGTATTCTGGTTTTATTTACTGAAAATAAATGGATAATTTGAAAACATTACTATTTCTTCGTTGTTTTGTGATTACTGCTTATCAATAATGTAATGTAGCGATTAATTAGTGGTTAATAGTTTTCAGCTGTTTCATATCGATATCTTTTTTTTCAAAATATTTCTTGCAATTCATGAAAAATACAGTGCATCTAGTGGGCAGTACGATCGCTCTGAAAATATTATTTGAGGATATATTCTCAATTACTTCTTATTATGAAAATAGTTCACACTTTGTGCAGCATTTCTGTAGATAGTGCAGAAATATGGTAGAGAATACCGGGGAATAATAATTGTTAAAAGTGAACAATTTAAGAAAGAAAGAAAATTATTTTTTGGTGGTTTCTGTGCAATACGTGAGAGCTAAAAATTCTCAATTAGCTACTTAAATTCAATAAGACATTTTATGAATGATTGTAAGAGATAATTGGGATGCAATGACGACTAAAGATGAATTGAAGTAGAACATCATTTCTTGTGTGCAGAATTTTTAGATTTTCTTTCTTTTTTTGTGAGATTTTGTTGTCGAATATATTGGTCAACAATATATTAATAAACTACTGTTTAGTGATATTTAATATTTTTGAATATCTTTGAAAACTGCAGTACCTGTTTGAATACAAAAGAGCAACTGCAGATAGTTAAAAAATACAACATCATTATTTCAGAATTTACTTGTTAGTTTAACAAATATATGCAAAAACTTATTAGTAGTAGTTTACCCACGTTACAGTTACATCCCCCAATGGTTACCTAGTGTCCTATTTCCTAACTATTAATTAATTATAATTATTTTTAATTAAATTCTATAATTACTTGAGGACAGATTATATTGTATGACCTTAAGCAGCACTTTTTTATGATATATTTAGTTCTCTGCACATAATTAACAAAAATAAACCCGATATTAATTAGCCTTTGCTTAAAACTGTATATGGACTACATCGTTATTGGTATTCAAATAATGTTTTCTTAATCCAAGATAATGTATTGTTCCATATTTGCTTTTAAAACAATTATAAACTTGCTAGTTTCTACGTTTCTTTTCCATCATTTAGCTGCAATATTATTGAATATTCGAATATTCTGTTTGAAAGTAACTAATTCGTTCATGAAACAGTTAATAATTTATCTCCAAATATGTTAAACTAATTCACATAATCGTGAAACAAGTATAAAATAAAATAGAAGCTGATATAATCAACTAATTCCGAACAAAAATTGATCTTATCGTCAGTTGCATATTTTTATTGACTTAGCTATTTTCATTTGAAGTTTTCTCTAATAAATTGATAGAGTTCTAAACATTTATTGCATAGTACCTTAATTAACAACAAAGGAATATAAATTTTTTTCATTGTTTTCTTTAGTTGATACTATTTTACCATGTCAATGCGTAACTAATCTATTGCAACTTCTGTTATGTACTTCAAACAGTTATGTAATACGCTCTAGTAGGCAGACGTTTTAAGGAGAAAGCCTTTTCTAAAAAAAATGAAAAATCTACTACTGCAATTTTGATCACTTTACTCTTACTATTCTATTAGTAATAAATTTAGTAGTAAATAAATTGATTTATTTATGAAGAAGGTATATTTGTATCACATTTGGTATCAAATGAAATACACACTTCCTAGAGTGATTGTTAACTTCGGGGAAATTATTAACTTTTATTGGATGTTTCAATTGTTGTTACAGGTTGTATATTTTATAAAGGTTTGTGAAAGCACGGACGGAAACTATTATATCCCAGGTCAGATAGAATTCTTTTATTTAAAGATATGGATTACTTGATAGCAGCTATGGTGAAACAATGAAGGATTGTCTAATTTTAATATACTGTACTTGATTCTTATGCATTTCGATACTTGTTCTGTAATATGGAATGCCAGTTGAAATTTCGTAGTACCGAATTTATCAGAATGTATCAGAATGTATCAGAATGTATCAAAATTCATTATTGATTGAGTAAATATTGCTGAACAAAGGTTTAATGAATATAAATTGTTGCTATGAATCTCTACTCTTGATATAACTAAATTCCGATAAATTATTACATTCCCAATTATGTAAAATTGTTTCTTGAATATAGACGTATAATTAAAATTTGCATGAAACCGTACAAAAGATGTGAGGTGGAACTTGTAAGAGCGTCTTAATTTGCTTTTTTTTCTTCTATAGTAAGATTACAGGGCAACAAACTGTCGGATTTCTCCTCTAATCTCCGTAGATTGATGGTACTGTTTAAAATGTGGGTAATTATCAATCAGGCATTAATAGCTTTTTTACATAAAATGGTTTCATCTTTCCTTAGTGTATTGCATTCATACCACCAGTGACGATATTAGCATTCAAATTTTATTTTGCTGGTTTTCTTCTATGTTTACTTTGTTTCCATTTATGTTCAGGAACAATATGCTTGATTGTTTGGAAATTAAAAGTAAAGTATCTACGGCAATAATATGTTGCAAAACATGGTAGAGGGTAACTATATCTTGTCTTCAAATATTATTCAGCCTCTTTATTATGTAAGTTGTAGTTGCTCAAATCAAATTATGTAAAGTGATGAGTATTATTCGATGTTATGCATAAATTAGATGTCTCTAGCTGAGGAGAAGTTTTAATTATTATGGTTTAGCATCTCTATCAAACCAAAATGGAATTGTTTATGACTGTAGGATCATTTTCTTATTGTGTTTTGTCGGGTTTAACGTTCGTCAGTCTTGTCTACATAATAACATACTTCACGGATAATTTACAGGCTACATATTATGTTCTTTTCTTGTGCAAAATTTTAGTCTGTTCGATTTGAACAAATTTTGCCTCATTCTATGAAATGATAATTTTGTTACTGTTTACAATTAGTTAGATTCGTTAAGCTATTAGACTTATGAGCCGACCTTCACACGAAAGATGAAAATTTTTTTCAAAAACACAGCTTATAGATGTGAAAATGATGTCAAAAGAGTAGCCAATGACGTCATTCAAATGTGAGATGTTAAAACAAAGAATTGAATGCGAACAAGTATCGCTTGATTAGCTAGGAAACAATTTTAATCGGAAACTAATATCCCGATGAATATCATTCAGTGCTGTGCTGTTTTATCTAATGGATATTGATAGCTATGTTTTTGTTGGCACAATTTGTGCGGGAATAAATGATCCTTTTTAGTTACAATTGGAGGGAGCCAACGTCTTTTCAAATTATCTGTATATTGACCAAATTACGGGCATCTTTAGAATGAATTGGAATTAAGCTTTCATGAACTTTTTGCCATTATCTACTTAGAAATATGCCTTTGAGCACCATCGTATATTAATTCAGTCTATATAGGAGTTTCTTTTCCTATAAGGAAAACTACATTTTTACGAAATACAGAGTTAAAAATCGTACATATTATGCAGAGGAAATATGGGGCTCACAGTTAGAGTTACTTCATAATACGATCCATAAACTAATTTTTGGTTTAACTGAATATTGACATCAAATTAACTCAGTTGTGTAGTCTACTTTTTTCTATAGTTAAAGTATAGTTAAATTACAAGTTGCTTTTTTTGTATGAATCTGTTATCATGCAAACAATCTTTGTTTGATGAAGCTCTCCTTTTTTTTTTATATAAGTGTTTAATGTGAAAGCGTTGAACAAAAAAAATAATAAGTAACATTTGAAATGCATTGATACTTTGGTTTTCTTAAAACATACAATATGTTAATGAGTTGCTAAATAAAGAACTCTGTTAGATAAAGGACTATTTTTCTTGTTTTTTGGGATTAATAAAAATCGAACCGTGAAATAGCGATATAGCCTGTTACAGCTAAAAATATATCAGTGATATGCATGCTCTATGAATTCAGCCCATGTATACCCTCTTACACGGTACCTAAATAGGACAAATTAGTATCAATTAACATCAAGTTGAATCTTTAGTGTTCTAAATTAGACGACTATAAAAATTTTATGTTACATATATTTGAAAATAAATGTCATTAATTGTAGATACATCATATTAATAGTGTAACATATAATATCAACTACTAGATAAACGAGTGTTTTGTTTTTTACCCTTTTTCAATTATTACGATGTTTTTCAATAGAAAATAAAACAAGCTTTAAATAGAACAAACTACCTATTACCTCAGCATTAAACCCTTTTTCAAGATTTTTATAATAAATAAATTATTGGTAATAGTATTAGTATTTGTGTTAGTGTTGGTATTAATATTAATATTATTTATCTTATCATTACTATTGTTATTATTAGTAGTAATAGAGCATATAATACTTGTTTTGTAGTTGCAATATAAATTCTGCACTGAAATTTGCTAAAAATGAAATAATTAACGTGTTCTGTATGTGTATATCTTGTAAATATCGAAAAACAATAAGTTTTTTATTTGATTAGTTTCTGAAATATATTATTGAGGTTTGGGTGAAGGTAAGCAAGTGTTGCTCATTACTTTGTCTATTTCAAATACCTATCAAATATTAAACGTGATTGCACTACTGTTACGTATTTACAAAAAATTATGAAATAGAAATCTTTTATATCATGTATACACTAATTGTGCCCCAAAGGTCATACAAGGACGTATAGGGTTTAAAGGCCATATGATTTGGATGAAAAGCTATATAAAAAATATGAAACAAAATTGTTTCTAACTGATATTTCGATTATTAAGGCTCACCTTGGCATATTTTCTATGCAAAAGAATAAATAACAACTATGTTTAGAAACTTCAATTTAACAAGTTGAGTTCGAGAAATTTTGTTGATAATGTAATCGTATTGTAATGATACAAGCCAAATTAGTATCTTTTTCACTGAAATGAATATGTCGCATTTTATCCACAAGTTTTCTAACAAATGATTTATTGCTGAGCCGTTTTAGGTATGCAAAACATTAGCCTCTATTTATTAGATCAAGTATAGTTTCACTAAACTTATGGGCATAATAAGGATATTTTGATTAGAATGTTTACAATGAAAATTCTACTCCACCGAATATCAATAACTAAGCAGATATTTACAAAGTAATTTGATTAAATTTTAGATGCTTAAAATCATCAATGCGTATGAAAGCTTTGTAGCAATTTACTAAAATTTTACATTAAAGTGACAAATTTTGGTAGTAGCTAGAAGAAACTTTACAAAAGCTCTTAATATCTTTGTGGAGAGACTTTGGTTCCGGTCTATCATAATTGTATTTTCTTTACGTATTGTTTATCTTATAAAATATAGCGATAAGTCAGTTAAAGAATATCATCTATAATTGGGTAGTTGATACTGATTGTAGTAGTTTGAATTTGGATATAATAAGCAATATAATTAAAGAAATCAAGCCAAAATCCGTATCCAAAATTCGTCAGTGTGAATTTATAACTCTCTTATAATTTCCTGTAGCGTATTCTTCAGGACTTGATATATTGCAGCTTTCGATTATGATGTTACAATTATTATAATCACTTATTCTATTATCTGAATACTCATGCAGCTGTAAGTATGAAAAAAGGGCAAAAAAGAGTTGTGGTATGATATTATATCCTTTTGATTAGGGGTAATTTATATTTGCGTTACTCTCTTGTTAAAATCTTGTTTTCTGCCATCGTATTCTAGCCTTAGGGAACCCCATATTAAATCAGACAAAATGGATGAAAGTCCTAATGCATAGACAAATGTCAAAGCGAAGAAGAAGTTACTATTTCCTGAGCCAAGGTCGATCCATAAGTGATAGAACAAAGGAGATAGAATTACTGCGTGCATCAAAAGTAAAAAAGATATTACAGGATATTTCATGTAGCCATAGATCTTATCAAATAGAGGTACTAAACTTATTAGGAAACCATATGCCCCAAGTGTTGGATAAGGGTTAATCAAAACAATCCAGCCAAGTGACAAAACGAATGCTACAATAGGCAAACGATTAAATCTAATAGTGAAAGGTAAAATAAAACATACTAGTAATAAATTAAAGACCCCCTTAAAAAAAGGTATGAAAGAACTGAACATTTCGATGAAGAAATACCACCATAGGCCTATATTTGGAAACGATTTAGCAAATGTCATATATTGGAAATAGCATGCGCTAAGAAAGTCAAAAGATTGATAGGATACCTTATAACTCCATAATAGTAAAAGACTGAAAAACAAAAGATATGATTGTAGATTATCTCTCAAGAGCATCTTAAATTGTTTGGAACCAGCAGCTTTCTCTGAGGAACGCACATTTAGTGCTAAGAATGGAATCACTAACAGTATGGAATATATAGACAACGAGCTTGCCAGTGCCATGAAAAATGTTGAAGTCGTGTACCTACCCTTAGAAGAGAAATATAATGCAGATGATATTGCAAAATGTGTGAAAATAACAGTTGATCCGCTAATGTTGGACAATACCAATAAGGGGTTCAATGCGTAGATGATTCCAATTAGGATATGGTCTTTCTTTTGCAACAGTTGTAAAATAGTCGCATTATTAGATTTCACAATTTCCATAAGTTGCCAGCATATTATGCAATCGATAACGGCGTAGAGAAGACCATCCAGCCTAAATTTCATGATGACAGACATGAATGCGATGAGCAAGGGCGAGTGGTGCACCACACCACCATTATATAAAGGGAAACCATTGTCATATAGAAAAACACCTTCTGATAATGATTTGAAAGAGGTAAATGGTGTAGAGAACTCAACTGTATTATCCAACTGTGATCTGAGTGATGGAAAAGTCGCTGAAATTAGAAGCCGCAGTGCACCACATATCACTACAACCACATTCTGATTAGTCATAATGTATTGTTATTTGTTTTGGTTTTAATGCAAAAAGAATTATTGAAAACTTTTTTAAAGATAGATTTCTGTTAATAATGCTTTTCCGTTTTGACTTGTATTTATCTGTAGGAAAAAGAACAGTAGGATGTAACTCTCGCTACCTTACCGAACTTCAATTGTATAATTGATCTATAGTATAGCAGTTGGGATTTGTCTTCAAAAATAATGTCTATAGCTATTCCTATACCCTCCTAATACACTGGAATTAGTTCTTTTGTTTTGTTATGTCTTGTGTGTGGTTTGGTTTTTCACGCGTTATTCTTCTCGTATGGAAGCGATAGTGAAAAATTAAGGATCTTCCAAGCTATTATGTGTAAAGACCCACTATGCTAATGTTCGTGATGGCAATTGGGATTAGCCAAGGCAGTTCAATTTGCAATAAGGGACAGTGATTTTTCAAAAGGGACACATTTTCGTAAGGGGGATTGCAGTCGTGCGTCTTATCAATTTTAAAAGAAAAACGAAAGCTAAACTCCTCTCTTTCTCTCTCTCTCTCTTGTGGAGGCAAGAATCGGGTAGAATGAACGACAAGAAAAGTCGAAAACGGAGAAAATTTTTTCAGCTTTTGAGCAGACAAGTTAAACTAGACGAAGCTGTAAGTCATTGGGTTTTGAATACGAATGAAACCTTCTCATATACTTCGTTATAGTGACACTAATGAGATTTTCTTAGTTGCAGAGCTACACCATTCACTTTTCTCTGGCTTCGCAAAACTCACAACGTTTACCCAGCCTTCAAATTGGAATACCCTTTAACTTCTAGATTACGCAGAGCAGGAGGGCCAAGTGCGAGAGTCGGAAAGAGAGAACACGACTTTCACAGTTGGCAAGGAGTGCAAGACAGCGAGTTGTTCTGGCAAGTGATTGTTCGTATAGCAGAGCACACTTGTTGGGTTTGTTTTAGTTATTCTTTTCGAGAACATCTTAACAGCTTTGAGATATTGGGTTCCAAGGGAAGAAGACAAAAGCAATGGATTCCCGATAGAAATTTTTCTGAGAAGGGCAATGTGGTTCGTAGATTTAGAGTCTTGGTTCTTTGTTAACGTGATCACTAAACTCTTTCTTTGTATTTTCCTCTCTCAAAAGTCTCTTTTCAATCTTTCACGATTCGTCTTTCTCTCGTCGTGTGTCTTTTGTTTTTTTATGGCTTTTGGCACAATCGAGTTGAGAGGAGAGGTAAGTAACTTTCTGCGTTTCGATTTTATAATTGTTCAAAGTAAGGCTTTATTTACCATTGATTATTCGTCAGTTGAATATATTCACATACAATATCTTGATCTTTTCATAGCTATTCTCTTCCTTGTGGAATCTTGGTCACTCAAAGCTTGAAGGGGGAAAAAAGTGGAAAAAAAAAAAGCCATTAGCTGTTAAAAGAAGGAGAGAAAGAGATCGGCTTTTTTAGAGATCAATTATAGTAAGTTTAAACACCACTGATCCTGTCCAAAGTTGTTTAATATATTTAGAAACTGCCCTTCTAGGAATTAAGTTGAAAAAGCTTCTACTAGTGCTGATTATAATCATCCATACAAGAAGAAACTGGTGATATATTATTTTGTGAAAAAACAGTACTCTTTTCGGTGCTTTTGTTTTATTGGATTCTACTGTATTTGACCTGCTCTTAGGATTAAATTGAATAATGGATTTTGAAGCTAATGAGGATTTGAACGGTGTTCGCTTCTCTTGGAACGTGTTCCCATCATCTAAGACCGATGCCAATAAAAATGTCGTTCCTGTTGGTTGTTTGTATACACCATTGAAGGAAATTGAGGATCTACAAATTGCCTCCTACAATCCAGTAGTATGTGCAGGTCCTCAATGTAAAGCTATCCTGAATCCTTACTGTGCCATTGACCCAAGAAGCAGCTCGTGGACATGTCCAATTTGTAACTCTAGAAATCATTTGCCTCCTCAATACGCAAACATGACCCAAGAGAACATGCCAATCGAGTTGCAACAAACCACTGTTGAGTACATCACAAACAAGCCAGTTCAGATTCCTCCTATATTCTTTTTTGTTGTGGATATCACAGCAGAACAGGAAAACTTGGACGCTTTGAAAGAATCTATCATAACCTCATTATCGTTGCTACCCCCAAATGCATTGATTGGTTTCATGACTTATGGTAACGTTGTTCAATTATATGATCTATCCTGTGATATTATCGAGAGGTGTAGTGTGTTTAGAGGTGATAGAGAGTATCAATTTGACCAATTGGTGGAAATGCTAACTGGTCAAAAGCCAAGCAATACTATGGCGCCTTTAGCAAATGGAAAAATCACCCCATTGTCTTTGAATAGATTCTTCTTGCCATTAGAACAAGTAGAATTCAAACTTAACCAATTGCTAGAGAGTATGTCCCCAGATCAATGGTCTGTACCAGCTGGACACAGACCACTGAGAGCCACAGGTTCGGCATTAAATATTGCCACATTGCTACTACAAGGCTGTTACAAAAATGTTGCATCTAGGATTATACTGTTTGCATCGGGTCCTGGTACAGTAGCCCCAGGCTTGATAGTCAATACCGAATTAAAAGATCCTATAAGATCCCATCATGATATTGATTCAGATCGTGCTCCTCATTACAAAAAGGCTTGTAAATTTTATAACTCAATTGCAGAAAGGGTGGCAGAAAATGGTCATACTGTTGATGTCTTTGCTGGTTGTTACGACCAAGTTGGTATGTCTGAGATGAAGAAGATGACAGATTCTACAGGGGGTGTCTTACTTTTGACTGATGCATTTTCTACTGCCATTTTCAAGCAATCTTATTTGCGTCTGTTCTCTAAGGATGAAGAAGGTTATCTAACTATGGTTTTCAATGGTAATCTGGCTGTTAAAACAAGTAAGGATCTAAAATTGCAAGGTTTGATTGGTCATGCTTCGGCTGTCAAGAAAACAGATGCTACTAATGTCAGTGACTCTGAAATTGGTATTGGATCTACATCTGTATGGAAGATGTCTGCATTATCGCCACATCATACCTACGGTATATTTTTTGAAATCGCCAATCCTAACGCTGTATCTCCAATTACTACTGATAGAGCAAATTTGGCATACACTCAATTTATCACTCAATACCAACATGCATCAGGAACCAATCGTGTTAGAGTTACTACTGTAGCAAATCAGATGCTACCTTTCGGTACACCTGCTATTGCTGCATCTTTCGATCAGGAAGCTGCTGCTGTACTGATGGCTAGGATTGCTGTTTTCAAAGCAGAAACTGATGATGGTGCTGATGTTATTAGATGGTTAGACAGAACTTTAATCAAGCTATGTCAAAAGTATGCCGATTACAATAAAGATGATCCGGCTTCTTTCAGATTGGCTCCAAACTTCTCGCTTTACCCACAATTTACTTATTATTTGAGAAGGTCGCAGTTCTTGAGTGTTTTCAATAATTCACCTGACGAAACGGCCTTCTATAGACATATCTTTACTAGAGAAGATACTACCAACTCACTAATTATGATACAGCCTACATTGACTTCGTTCTCTATGGAAGAAGATCCACAACCGGTTTTGTTGGATTCTATTTCAGTTAAACCAAATACAATTTTATTGCTGGACACATTCTTCTTCATTTTAATTTATCATGGTGAGCAAATAGCTCAATGGAGGAAAGCAGGGTATCAAGATGATCCTCAGTACGCAGATTTTAAGGCTTTACTAGAAGAGCCAAAGGTGGAAGCTGCTGAATTATTGGTTGATAGATTCCCATTACCTAGGTTTATCGATACAGAGGCTGGTGGGTCACAAGCCAGATTCTTACTGTCAAAATTGAATCCTTCTGATAACTATCAAGATATGGCTCGTGGAGGTTCAACGATTGTTCTGACAGATGATGTGTCTCTACAAAACTTCATGGCGCATTTGCAGCAAGTTACAGTATCAGGTCAACCATAAGTCCTCAAGGTTTATAAATGGAATATATGATGAATATTATGTAATAGCAATATTATGTACATAACCATTTTCTAATAAACATTTGGTTAAAATATATGTAAGTTTAGTATATGCTGTTCGTCACCTCGTATTCTTAGAGATCAAATCAAATATTTGGGTTATTAGGCCGAGTGCCGAACATTATAATCATATTTTACGTGTTAACGCGAAATTCGTTGCCCAATTTACGCTCCTCATCTTAATTACACATAGAACAAAATTGATCAAGTTAGTTTTGAATAGTTCCAATATCATCAGAGATTATATTCATCGGTTTTAAATATTATATTTCCATCGCATTTAGAATACAATTACACTTCTGGAGCTCTTCATTCAATCTTAGCTAAGAAGCAAAATCCAGTAAACTTTTTTTAACATCATCAAAGCATAATAAAACCTAGGTCATATTTAAAGAATAGATAGATTAAGTTCAATATACATGTTTGAAACTATAAAAGACTTATTTGCTGGTGTGGTAACTACATCTGATAGGAGGAAAAAGGAGCATGGATCTCTTGCTGATATAAAACGAAGGTCAATGAATAAGAGGAAAAGGGCGTTAGGTCATAACAAATCAATAACAAACACCGATCAAAGGAATGCAGAATACTTAAATAAATTGAAGATGAGGAATTCTATAAGGGGTAAGGTTGGTAAGCCTCCCTTGAGGGGGGGATATATGAACTCAGTGGATATAAAACCTGATACAAAAGAGAGCAGGGCTAGAATGGTATTAAACGCGGTGAAGTCTATATTCTCAAATGAAGACCAAACACTGATGAACATGGCATCTACTGATATCAATAAATTGTTAAGAAACCAAGGATATGATAAGAATCAAGAAAACTTGAAAGATAGTATACTTAGGAGTAATGCCTTTAAAAAGAAAGTAACGGAGTTGGAATACAACAAAAGGATGTTAAGGGATCTAAGAAGGTCTGGTGTTAGTGGAAACTATAATATTATTAGGGATGATGATTTGGAGGAGGATAGATATTTGCTTTTACAGAAAAAGTATCAGAAAATTAAAAAGAGACTGTATGAAGTTGAACAAGAATTGAAGTCTGTGCAGGATTCTTTGAGATACAGCCAAGAAATGAATGCCTTACTTCAAGAAACTCTAGATAAAGCTAATATTGATGATGCATACTTAAAATCAAGAAGGCAGATAAAAAATTTGCAGAAGGAAAATGTATTACCTGAGAGGGAGCTCTCTCCCTCACCCAGACGTCCTATTGACCCGCTATTCACCTCTAGTCCTGTACGTAAGTCTAGAAATGGTGAAGAAAATGGAAGTAAACCAAAAACTGATTATAAGCACTCCCCTATAAAGGAAACTTCTAATTTCTATGATAAATACCCTAAGCTGCCTGAAACCGAACAACTTGCGCAAGACAAGGGTAATCATTCCTTATCTCCAATCAGAATAGATTATTCGAGATATTCATCTTAATGAGACGGTACGACTTGACTTTTATTTCTTATTCATTTTTTTTATATAATGTTGGTTTCATTTTGGAGTTTGGTTTTTGTTTGTATGTATTTGTATGATTTATAGCTACTTTTAATGTGCACTTTTTGGGATATTGGCATCGAGTGAGTTAATAAGATAATACAGTGCTTACTGAATACATAGTTTGTCAAGTATCACACAGATAAGAACACATGATTTCATTTATTAGTTAATAAATTAATGTTTTGTCAACAAAATATACATTTTTACCAATTTCAAAATTGACCAGTTGGCGTCCAATACATTAATTCTATAAACAATTCTCTTTAATGCTTAGACTGATAAATATTAATAGTTACCTAATCCAATATCTATTCACTTATAAATACCAACATTGTTTTCATTGTCAGAAACTTTAGCATCTAACATCTTGACTATAACAATTACGGCATTTTCAGCTAAAATAAAAATATCAGCATCTGGGTTAGCACCTAAAAGTAATCTCATATAGTATGTAGATTCATCTGAATCACAGTCAACTATTCGTGCATGCCCCGTAATTGTAGCACTCATCTGGTTCAATTCATTGTCCTCAAGATTATTGAGAACATTTGATATCCTATTGCCGTGACTGTATTGCGGAGAAAACTCAATTGATCCAGATGAGTTCAGTAGAGGATTACCTTTACGAAGAGAAAGGTTATTTGCTGATATCCAATCGTGGAACAACAGTGATACTTTTGGGTTTTCTCGTATGTTGCCGATTTTCTCCGTTTCATCAAAAGTAGCAAATATAATATACCCATTATCTATACCATCGGAGTCTTCATATGCTCCTTTTAAATCAGCACAAAAGAATTCAGAGAATAGCTGTGGTTTTTCCAAGTAAACGTAGTTCATCAGTGATACCGATGGCTCACAGTATTTCGAACAAGTAGCAACATGGACATACTTTGAGGAGCGTATCAAAGCTATCAAGTCATCTGGAAACTTCTTTGAAATTATCGACATGCTAATTTAAAACATTTTGGTCTGCTGTGATAGCAACTTAACCACATAACAGTTTCAGCTAGATAGAAAAAAGTAATTATTTTATTGCAGATCACCATACATTAGCACAAATAAGTTTTTTTGAAGTACTTTTAAAATTTATGAACCCTTGACTCTGGAACAAAAAAAACTAAAAAAAATCAATACACAAATGATTTTTAAGATTTCCAGACCCGTTTTTATTTTACTTCTTGCCATACAAAAAAAAAATGGCTAATTAATTTCGAATATAATACAGCATCAGAGGTAAATATTGTTACATTCACTATGTAGGTATATAGTATTCTTAAAGTCCCACTAAAATCGAAGAGGCTAGAACTGTAGCATTTTTGCCAGTATCCAGACGTTTCTATTCACAGGTAGTCATTGCATATCAAGGCCTGACTTTTAATTTCAAAATTTTCATGAGGAATGGGAGAGATGATTCATTCCTACCATTTAAAGCTCACTCATAGTACATTGATTAGGGAAATATGTTAATCTAGTCGTTACAAAACTAGAGAAACACCTTATAGTTATTATCTTAAATCACAAAGACTAGGTAGACGCTATGTCACAACGCAACCCTGTAGCAACTGGCTAATGTTTTTCTCTTTCTTAGGACAAGCTTCTAACAAGCGCTAAACTCATTTTGGCCACACTTTAGCTCTCACGTAGTGAGAGCAGTTATTCCTTTTTTGATAACACCATACTTTTCAAGATAATTAGTATTTAACAATGCCCAACTAAATTATCCACCATCCTACTCATAGGAACCAGTACATTAGGATATGCTTTCATGTCAATCAAACAAGATAACTGGAATAAAACATTCACTGAACCTCTTTTAATGACGGATCATCACGGTCAGTTGTTTCACTCTGATAAGCTTGCTTCAGATGATTCAACTTTTCAGCTTTTAAGGTTGCAATTATATCAGACCAATGAAGAAGAATGCTTTTACAAATATCATGAAACTCTTTCAAATCCGAATTATTAACTATAACTTTTAAAAGCTTATGAAGTTTACTCTTTCTTAAGGTATCAAGATCAAAAAATGGAGGCTGATCATCCAAATTTTCTTTGATTTTGCTCAACAGCTTATGAGATTCTTGAAGCTCAACATCAGTCGGTGGTGTGTCTCTCTGAATCAAGTTTCTCTGAATTCTTCTTCTCAATAAGAGAGAAATTTCTTCTCTACGTGATCGATCGAGCTTATTAGACTTCTTTTTCTCCTTGTCCACACTATTATCGATTATTAGCTGATTATCGGAGCTCTTAGCCATACTTGTGATGTCCTTCGATGCCTTTATCTTTTTACTGCTTGAAACTTTTCCATCATCTTTGCTACTGCTTTTCCTTTTCCGCGAATTGGTATCTGGATCGGTAATGTGCGGATCTTCTCCAGATTTCAACTTCCCATATAGTTCTTCGTCCTTCTCTAGATCTTCAATCCTATCCTCTGAGCTAAATCTTTCAACCACGAAAGAGCGAAGATCACCAAACTGATCGGCTTGACTATAGGCTTCAACAAGATCAGCCTGTGATTGAGACTTATGCTCCTTGCTTAAATATTCCGTTATGATATTCTTTTCCAACCTTTTCAGTTTATGTGGCTGCTCCCAATAGTATGTAGGATCGTTGAGGAAACAAACTGCAATACAGTTGTTCCGCTTTTTCTTAATAACATCCTTTCGGAGTAATCTTTGGGGGAAGACAACGGCAGGCCATGGCGGAAAAGAACCAACTTTACACAACACCAAATCTCCAGTTTTCAAATTATTAGATGTAGTCATGTTTGGAACAATTAGTGAACACCTCCAAAACAAAAATACCCTTTTGTTAGTATACCCTTAAAATATCTTATTGGTAGCCTCTTTATTACAAAGGATTGCACAGATAAACAAACGAATATCACAGTATGAGTCCCAATGTGTTCCTGTAAGGCACTTATCAATTAAGTAACGGCCAAGACAAATGATAATTATAATGTATGCAGTTGCTCTTATCTTAAATACTATTTGTTAATCAGAACAACATGCAACCAAAATAGCTTCTCTTCCACTATTTATTTAACCCAAAGAACAATGCACTTTATATCTTCCTTATAATAACTAGGTGATTACCTAAGTGAACAGTAAACAATTAAACGCGATCACAATACACAATTAAAAGAACTTAGATCAATAGTATTCCACAAATATATGAATAGTTAGTGACTTAATCCAAACGTTATAAAATCCAACAAAAGAATCACTCATCAAGATCGCAGAGTAAATCCAATTGAACAAATTCCTGCACCAAAATTTTAAGGATATGATGCTTGTTTGCTAAATTGTTTGTTTTGAAATAAATTAAGCTTCCGAATTTGCAGCAAAATCAGAAATTGATTGTCTCACTTGTCATAAGTCCCTTTGAAACAATGGAAAGTCACTTCGTGTAAACTGATTTCAAGAGGCAGTGTATATTAGCCTTCGTATTATTTTGGTACTTTCTGCTATAAGTGATGTTTCAAATCAGTAAATGAAACACAGCACTGAAATCAATATAATATGTAATTCTGAACCACAAAATAAAAACTATACCTAAATTCTAATGATTGCAGCTCTAAACTATATTTCAGTTAGGAAAATGGATGACATGGAAGGTTGACGTCGACTATAAAAACATCCATTTGAAATATATATTTAAGCTTCTATCGATATTTAAAACATGATTTTAGGGTCACTCTGTGATATCCTTTGATCCAATTGCATCTACTGTTGGACCATTTTCCACCGTTTTCGTATATTCTATCATCTTTCGATCATCTCCTTTAGGCTGTTCTTTTGATAAATCTGATGGATGGTTCTTCAATTTTGTGCCCAAAAACTTACCTGTATGTTTTATAAGCACCTTTATTAAAATCTTTTTAATTTTTATCATTAAATCAGCCAGTGTCATAGTTTGGTTTTCAAATATCAATGTAGGGAAAGTGAATAAAAAGTTTGTAACATTCGCTAATCTCATTTTACCTTTGCCTTTGTAACTTATCATCAATTTAAAACTGTTAATCAACATATTTTCTATGGTTAAAAAGTTTGTAGATCTCTTAAACATCTCATCAATATCTTTTGTACCAGTAATATGTATGCGGGTATCTTGACTGAAACTCATATCTGATATGGACTCAGAGCCCATGGATGAATTATCAGAGTCTTCGTTTTCTGGAGATAAATTCTTCAAATGTTCTAAAGACAACCACGATATAATTCTATTGATTGTCTCTTCCTCTAGAGTTACCACTAAACCGGTAATATTGGTAGTCACTGACTTGACTATTCTTATCCCACCAACTGGCTTGTCAACTCCCCAACGAATTGCAACAACAGGCTGGTCATCGTATTGCGTATCCAGCAATCTCCTAGTAGAATATGGCTTTACCAATGTTGGATATATAGCATCCTTGTCACGATTGAATATGTTGATATTACGAACAGATACCATATTATCTGTAAATCCAGTATCTGTCTGCAAACGTTGGTAGTTTACATTATTCACAATAACATCCAAGAACGGTGTACTCGAATTGTGCAACATATGCAAAACAACTTCTTTGATTTTGAAGTCCCATAGTACTGTACAATTACTCTCATCACGATTACTTTCAGTAAAAACACGTAGAATAACATATAACTGAAGGAGATGATTCATACGCTCATTATAAATATTGGAGAGATCAATCAAATCCACATCCTTCAACAATCTTCTCTTAAAAATAAATTCTTTGACAATACGTTCCAGCACCTGTTCTGCATTAGTCAAGTTGCCAATCAAAGACGTAATTCTTTCAATATCATCAAAATCAAAGGCTAAGGAGGCAGTTTCAATCTGCTTCTTCAACGACTTGTTATCTGGTTCGACGTAAAGAATTAAGTTCGTTACGATCTTGTAAATTGCCAAATAATCCTCAGATGTAGCTGATACAATAACACGTGGTAGACAGGCTGAAATCTTATTCTCAATCACATCTTTCACCATGTCGTACATTGAAGAGAAAGGAAGTAGTTTTTGCAAGAAAGTGAATGCGGAAAAGTTTTCAATAACAGCAAATTTAGATAGAGGAGTTGGATGGAACGCAACTTCTGCTCCCAGCCATGGAGGCCAGTCACTTCCTTTCTCTTGTCCATACAAACTAGCATCGAACACCAATTCAGGATACTTATCAAATCTTTCCTTGTGGAAAATGAATGCATTAGCGTTAGATAAAAATAGGCCGTATCTTTTCAAAAACGTATTTTCTAGATATACATTATCCGGTGTCTCTTCATCAAATGACAATACTTTCAAAAGAATTATTGGAGTTGAAACTAACACACAAATATTTGGGTCATCATCACTAATCAGTTGAATTTGAGGACATATAAAATTAACAAAATGATTTCTCGAGATAGAATGGTTAATGTCAATGCCCAGTTGAGACAATCCCTCCTCGAACATCTCCAACAAAGCGGCCTTAACATGCTCATCGTCGTTTGCGTTGTCAAACTCAACCTCCGACTTCACCCTTTGTATCTTTGATGAAATATCCTCCTCTTCATTAACGTTATCCTTTTGCTGTCTTTTGTTAATAATATCGTTAAACATCCTATTTGTCTTATGGGACGCCAGCTCCATAAATTGGTGTGTTAGGTTTGAAAAGTGTAGAAATTTGAACGCTATATCTCTGACACCTTCGTTCCATTTCAATAGCATGTGATAAACGTAGTATTTATTATCAAAAGATTCTGAATTTGTATCTTGAATCAGTTGAATTGCTGGGTAATTATATGCCTTACTGCTATCAATCTTTTCCTTTAGGCCCGTCATTATTTCTAAATCTTCTAGTAATGATTGCACATTTCTAACACTAGCTTCAGATCTAACGAGGTATTTTTCATGAGCCTTCTGTTCTGACTCTGAGTCCATTCCGTAGTGATTACTTTCAATGGTAGCTTTCACATGCTTCAGACGCTCCAATCTATCTCTTATAACCTCAAAATTTGGAGTAAAAGGCTTTCTGATAGCACAATCATGCGAAATTGAATTATCAAATGGCTTAATCGGATTGTAAGTTTTTGGATCAACTTGATATTTATCACCATAGCTTGCATGCTTGCTATATATAAACTTATGGGCACTTAACATGGGAAGAATTTTAATATTTGGCAGGAAGTTATCGATTTCAACATAGAAAGCTTCTTGGAAATCAGTCAAATCAATCCATTGCATGTCATTGTCATGAATGTCATACTTGGCATCTTCTCTTTGCTCAGTATACTCCAGTTTAGTGAAAAGACCATGAACTGCTCTTATATCAATATCAAAAGTTGCAACTAGTCCATCAAGGAACTTCAATTTTTGAACCTTCTTTATTCTGTCCAATTCTTCCTGATATTCTGTAAAAACTTCCTTCCTTTGATGCAAATCCATTAAAAACCGCCCAGCCTTAGCCTTGATACCGGCGTATTCTGAGGTATCTAGGAAACTCTTTTTCATAATCTTATCAGCATCAAGATTATGGTACATGTGTGTAATATATAATGGTGATACATCCGCATAATAAGTAAGAGTTTCCAAATGTTCACCAAACTTAGGAGCAATACTCTGTAAACCAAATAATGGCCCTCTTCTAACAGGGAAATTACCACTGAACATTTTCCACCAACTGAAGAAAGTTCGCAATCCTTTAGGGCTCAATTGAAGTGCGTTGTAAGATGTTTCGGATTTAGACGTAAGCACTAAAGATAGATGGATAAAGTCACTTCTAAAGTCATTAAATGAATCGTGATCATGCAAATCAGAGACATAGATAGGGTTACAGAGACGGACATCCCAGTGATTCCGCGAATCATATGTTCGATCACTTGTACCTCTTATTAGTCTCTCAAAGACGAACCCAAGTTTTAATTTCATCCCACCAGTTAGTTTTATTCCAGTCTTTTCGATGTACGCCCCTTTCATGGAATGAATATCTGAATTCTGATTGACCTTGTCTTCCAAATTTAGTAAATAATAAAAGGATGCAGACTCTTGTAAGTTGGTATCACTTTGATTAGGGATAAAAATAGCATCTTTACTGGGACTTGACCAAACTAATAAAGGCTTGGCAAAGTGATTTGGAATACTAAAATGTACACGATCAGCTGAGCAAGTCAAAAAGTCTTTTGGATCATCATTAGGATTACAGATAATTTTAACATCATCCTCAAAACCAATTACAAAACCAGCATCTTGGCCTCCGATCTTATAAGGGCTTTTAGACCCTTTCAAAGCTATTTCAAATTTACCGTTGTTTTTCAGATTGATATTAATTCTACCATGGAAGATATATCTAACTTTATCCCAGAAGCCCACCTTAGGAGAAGGATCTAATGGAGGTTTTGAAAAATTATCTAGGCATTGCATTACTTGTTGAATGGCTGGAGAGTAAGATCCGCCCCAGGTTACAGTTAGGGTATCTTTTGAATGTAAGTCAAATTCCAGGTTGGTAAATAGCTTGATACTAGTCATTGTTCTTGGAACCAATAGGGAATATAACTTATCCTTGTTTTCAACAATGATTGATGGAACTAGGGGAACAAATACAGTTCTTAGTTCCTGTTCAGAATATATCATATCTTCGGTTACCATGAAGTCACCATGTATACGTATTGACTGAGATTCCCTCGATTGAGACGGTAAAAGTTTTGGCATATATACAAATGGTAACGGGTAATCTCTTAGATGCCATCTTATTTCACTGAATTTGGCATCTAAATGCATTGGCACTAATATGGAGTATTTTGTATCTTTTGGAACACCTTTGCCAACTTCATAAATAAAGTCTGGAATATGTTCAACCCCACAATGAGGTTTGGCTATGTCAACATCAATATCCTCGATAATTAAAGTAGTTAGAAATGGGTTAGTAGAAAAGTCAAGTACACGCTTATTGATATCATCAGGGAGTTTAGAATAGTTGACGCGACCCCATACATATGTGAAGTCTGAAAGAAACTTTTTATGCTGTTTCTGTTTGTGACTTCTAATCCTTTCAATCCATGAGTGAGAAAGTTGTTCTTGTAATTTATCATATTCCGTCTCTAACTCAGCTGTTATTAAGTGATCAGCTGTTTTATTCTTGTTTTGTTTTCCATCTATGTTAAATGGCGTATTAACTAGGGGCATATTTTGTTTTATTAATTGATCAGGCGTATTTTTTTTGTTTATTTTCAACCTCTTCTTCCAAATCAACTCTTCCACCGAAATATCAGTATGAGAGGTAGCACCTGCTCGTCCATGGAGGGACTTTAGGGCTTGCTCATTGAATTCTTTCCTTTTCTCCAGTCGACTACGTTGTTCCTGTAATCCAATTTGGAAAATTGAATTTAGTTCAGCTTCAAAAGGATCATCATCTACAGTGAATAACAGTCTATTAGATTTTAATTTTATGTTTGGTAATATTGCTGCACTCACAGGCTTGGCAAATATCACAAGGTCATTTTTAGAGGACTTGAATGAATAGATTAGCTGTTTTAGTGTCTTAGCAATTGTGGAAAAGTTATCAAATATTCTAAACATTTCAAAGTCATATGGTATTGAGAAATGCCAAGACTCGTTTTCTAAGGTGACCCCAGGTTCTGAATTCCCACCACTGTCATTGTTCTTCTGAGTTTGGCTCTTGAGTTTTTCAATATCAGCATTAACCTTGTATCGAACAATTGTGATCAATCTAACCCAATAGTGTTTAATAGTAGGTGATTCTATGCAAGTACGGAAATATTCACCAGTAAATGAAATATTGTTAAGGTTTTCAATAGTCAAGAACATATGTGAAAAATCTAAAGAAGTCCGCAATTCATTTGGTAAAACAAATATCTGCTCATATTGTTCTGAATGAATGTTGACTGTCAGCATTTGTTTTATATCAGTCCATCTAATTTTTTTTATAGAAGATTTCTTCTTTACTTTAGACACTGCAAGGAAGAATTTCTTAGCTTTGGAAGGTCCTTTATTTTCCTCCACTGCATTTCCAAAAATATGATGTAATGTATGAATACCGGACAAAATGAAGAAAATATTCATCAGAGAAATAATTGCCTTTATTGATTTATTTTCAATCTGTACTATAACCTTGGCATTTTCATTTGTATCATAATATTCAGTTTCAGGAAATACTTTTATCGATATAATTGCGATCTTGGCAACTGTTTTTATGGTCAGCTTATCACTTAGTTGAGGACATTCACCAATTATTGTGGAAGTGATTTTATCTATCAAGAGAGATAGATTCCAGGGTCTTTCAACTTCAGTTGCATCACTTGTAGAAATATCATCCAGCTCCGATGCGTAGTAAGATTTGTATTTATTCTCATCACCTGACCGCGTCATACCAACATGTCCACCATTTATATTACTATGCCATTGCGTCTTATTCCCAAAAAACGTCACTTGCAACTTATTGATTTGATTGCAGTATTTCCTTAACTTTCCATCAATAAAGTCCTTTCCGCTTTGGGGTTCTAAAGAAGTAAATTTATCTTTCGGCATAAACACAGACCTAATACCCAGTGTGGCTGAAACATTTCTTACAGTCAACAAAAAGTAATCAAAAAAATCGGGAAGTGATTTATATATCATCTCTTTTAGTGGAATCTCATTTTCTACCATGTTTTTTCCAATCACATTGCATTGCTTTTTAGCATTTCTAATCACAGTTGAGAACTCCTCATATAAATTATTGAAGTAAAACTGCTCTACTGCATATATTTCATCATCTAATTTCCTAACAACATCACTTAACATTTTGAGCGTCGGTAATTCTGACAGATCTACATTCAATGTATCAATGATCATTTCACTGGATACGATTAAGTCAGGAAGAAGTTTCAGTTTGTTATTAATTGCAATACTGTCAGAAGAAAAGATTGATTGTTCATATTTCTGGTGTTTGTTTATATGGATTAGGTTAACATCCAGCAATTCAACATTACACCAAGACTCATAAATAATCTCTTTCCTCTTCTCATTAATTGCCACAAGATCACACATAGATTCATAGTCAAAAACAAGCACCGAAAGTTGCGCCATTATTAGGTTATTATTATGATTTATTATAAACTTTGGGTCTTCTAGGCTGAATTTCAAATTAATTAGTGGCAAAAACGTCTTGAAATATGTGCTTAAAATTTGTTTCATCTTCGTATGTGAATTTTCTTTGCGAACCTCATTCTTAAACATGCATCCACTACAAGTACTTGTAAAGACCTTTATGTTCTTTTTAAACGATTTCAAAAAGGAGAGATCTGATAAGGAGACATCTATAGTAGGGGAAGATATTGTACTCTTTATATTAAAAAGAGAATTCTCCGAAACTGCCTCAGTCGTATTACAAGTCCTAAACTTCTGGGACAGTATGTTTGTTTCACCAAATAGTGTTATATTCGGGATAGAGACCAATTTTAGTACCTCAGATGTATTGTTATCAACTCTATTTAGATTAACATTAAAATCAATCCTCGATATAGCAGAACTAATTTTAAATGGCGAGTCCTCCTCTTTAAACAGTAACTTAAAACCAGGCATATCATTCCTGTACTTGCTGGCGTTGAAAGTAAAATTTGAACAACAAAAAGAATAGTTCATATAATCATTCATTTTGAGTAATGCCGGGTGAGATGTTACCATCATATTTTTCACACCAAATTTATCAATAGAAATAGTAAAATCGGATAATATATCAGAATATTCCCGAACAGTATCTAAAATATTCTCAATATTATTCACTGCTTCAAAAATATCCTCATCAGTGAAGCGCAATCTCTCCATTTCCATTTCCATTTCCAGTTTGTTTCTCACCAAAATGTCTTGTTCCGATTCTTCATAATCCAGAAGGTGCCCCACGTCAACAGTTTCCTTACTTTTCTTGAAAGCTGCTAAGTAATTCATTGGTATATTAATACCTCCAAATTTGAGATCTAGATATATGTTTTCCAGGAACTGTGACTCGTTCAATTTGGCCGCATCAGTAACAGTATCAGCTTTAAAAGAGATAATAGATTCATTACAAATGATTTCATCTTTCCATAGAACCTTCCTTAAATAGAATTGAGTATCTAATTGACCTGTTTTAGGAATTGTAGATATTATTAATCCAATCCCAGCAATGCTAATGCCGAGGTCACTTAATTGGAGATCTTCTAGATGAAATTCAAACCCGTCTAGTATCCTTCTTAATATTGGGAAATACTTTGCATATTTAGCCAGGCTCTTTTTATTACTATTTTCCTTCTTTTCAGTTTTGACTTCCTCCGTCTTATTACTCTTTTCCTTGAGTATTTTCAACTTGAGTCCACTCACAGTAATTCTCTTCTGCCATGGGTTGAACTGGATATAAGAAATTTGGATTTTGTCTTTGTAGGACAGATGGCAAACCCTTAGTCGAAGCGGGTTGATGAATCCTATGTTCAAGCCTATAAGCACCTTAAGCAAAAACTTGACAACTAGAAAAACAACAACTGCATTAAGAATATGCCATGTGCTGCGGTAGAACAGCTCCCTCATCGACCATTTGAGGATGGGCAACACATCTACCACTGAATCAGAAGCCTGTTGCCACAATCGACCAGACATTTGCAGTGTATTCAAGATTATTATTCCGGTCTTTGAACACTTTTCCTCTTATGCTTAAGTGCCACTCCTGCTTAGAAATATGGTTTACCTCTCAGTAACAGAAAATATAGATACTATTCGAAACCAACTCTCTCTATAGCAAGTGTTATATAATACCAGAGAAGTTGCAAAAGCTGTTGCTGGTACTTCCTGCGATGGGGAGGGGGGATGTACTCACGGGATTCTTCGGTTTTTTGTTTTTTTTTCCCTAGTATTCCTTTCCACTTCCAAGAAGAAGTTGCCACTATTCTGAACTGTCTGGGGAAGGGAACATTTCTTTTAACTTGCTACAATTTCAAAGAAAGTCGATGCAAGATTCGGCAGAAAAATTGTTCTTCCCAAACACTGATGGCTCTGCCTAATAGCTCTACCTAATGGCTCTGCCGGAAAGGTCCTGTTTACTCGTTGTGTGCACTGTATGTTGGTCCTTAGGTTGGGTTAACCTTGCTCGCTGGTACGGACTTTTCACTGTTCACTGTTCTCTACTCTCGTTGTGTAAACCTCGAAGATAGACTTTCCTCTATATTCCCCAGCAAATAAGATAAGACTCCCTCTTTCCTGTACAAGGTGCTTTCCTTTCGAGCTCACTTCCCACAGACAATGCGTGCAGGGTCTGTGTCTGTAATTGCTTCCCTCTCTCTCAAGACACTTCAAATTGAAGAAAGTATGGAATGCGAAGAATTGAAGTCAAAATAGGGGGGTGGGGGATGCGCATAGAAGCGTGGGAAGGACATGACCTGCTTCCCACTTTCCCCCCTCCCTCCTTACTGCCGGGGTGCTGCTGTTCAACACCAGACGACGGTGATTTACAGTTTATCCACCCTTCTGTGCAGCCCCTTTTATGGGAAATGAAGGGTCCACATCACCGTCCTTCCTTCCTTCACCAATCGGTATTCTGGTTTTTGTACGCCCAAAGAAAATGCTGCAGGAAGTCACCCTTTTTTCCTTCTCTCTTTCAATGCATTCGTTCGCTACAAATAATAGCATACGTCGTGGAACCTGCATGTTCGTGCAGCAATATATTTACCTTTTCCAATAGCGTGATGGCGTAGAGAACTAGTATACCACCACCCCCGATGCCCTGCTATACAAGCTAGTTGCTATAATTTCTTTGTGGGTACGTGGCTTTGCTTTCTTTTCTAGGCAGAGCTACTCAGGTTGAAGGGCAGATAATTGCTTTGTGATATGGACGATGAGTTTGGCCCCATCAGGAAATCGCTGAAGAAAGTCTCGGTAGGGTCCATAACACAATCGAATTACGACACCGATGATCTTTGCACCACTGAAATAATTCCTTTGCAGAAGAGGCCACGACATGCACCAAATGTGCTAGACACTCCATTTGCTATCGTCAACTATCCATGCATTGTGACTGATGATAATCGTAAAGATACATATGCTACGGAGTTGTTTTATGAGCAAGTTCTTTTCAAGACATTCAGGTACAAGTTGCTGGACAACTTGCTACAAAACCAACTAGAGTTTGCTCCGGCTTTGAATCAAATTGCAAAGAGTTTGTACAAGCTGGTTATTAAGTCCTTCAACAAGGAATTGACCACTGTGAAAAACTACAGAATTGTTGCACCCGAAGTCTCATCTTCGCGGTTTACTTCAAATATAATTGACAATGTTGTCGTGTTTGATACAGTTGCCTCCAAGCATTTCAATTTGATAAACATAAGACTCGAATCCCCCGAGGGTCTCCAAGCGAAGGATGTAAGCAGAATTCATAGGTTTTTAAAGAAATCGTATCCTATAGATGAGGTACCTATGCAATCAGAAGGATTGAATGGATTTAAAAACATTATAGATTATTTTACAAAACTAAACTCTACAGCAATAATGAGATCATTAAAGCCTCTTCACTTCAAAATTGATATTTTTCAATACAACTACGATGTTGAAAAAATAACAAATATTATCCCTACCAAACCGAATTTCAAGATCATAATATCAACCATCGGTTCTAGTCATAGCCTTGATGACAACCCAATTACCACCATTGTCAATTTATCAGAGCTATCGGATATAAATCTTAGCAGAATGTGCCAGCAAGCATTGCATTGTAAATGTGATATGGGAAAGCATACTGGACTTAAAGAATATCAAGATCTGTGGAATCACTGTGTAGCAGATATTACTCAGAATAAACTAGGTAGCAACAACTTATTTCATTTATTTTTGGTCTCGTTCACAATAGGCGGATTAGGTACCAATTTTTTCTTCTACTTGGAACAAACACTAAATGGTGTCAGAAGTATGGATCAGCTACTACGCAATTTCGGAATAAATCGTTAGTCAATAAACTATGTCATATCTGGTGATCAAAAGAGTGTGATTAAGAACATATATTTTATGTTACATGAATTATTGTTCTCTGAAAGTTATTCCAATTTGAAGGGACGAGCAATCATCTACGGAACATAATTAGTCATTAAATGATCTGATCCGAGGCTAATCAGGAGCAGTTGAGATAAATAAAAGATAGTCAGAGTGCGACGGTCTACATATCTCTTTACTATACTGTTACTAATACCTCAAAAATACCGAATTAGAAACGTACCTTATTCGTATGACATTACTACAATATGTTTCTGTCAATTAAGGTTGCTTTGATAATTGTATCAAAGTAAAAATAGTTGCTATTCCATACACCGTGTTTCAGGTAACGTTTTCAAAGAATACTGGTTTGTTTTCTTTATGGGTATATTTTGAAACTTTCTAAAATATAAAAAAGTGAAAAAGTTCCAACAAAAAAAGTTTTGAGAAAAGGAAAGGAACAAAAATATACAGTTACCTGAACAATTATTGAAAGTTTAACCCTCCCCCTGGCGAATTAATTCCATTAGTTTTTGAGCATCAATATTTTTAATTCCATATATTGATGCTGTATTGAGTCAGTTTAAGAAAAGAATATCGATTCTAAGGTAATATTAAATGGCATCATCGTCAAATGTAAAGCTGGGAAATACTGAATTTAGAAAGACCCCCGCTGGAAACTTGTTTACTAGTGATATTAAGACAATCTTCTCGATACTATTAATAAGGCTTGATTTAAATGCTCATCTTAATGAAAGGAATAAGAATCCATTCATTTTAGGTTCAAAGCAATATGAGTTTTCATTTTCATTACAGAAAGCTATATGCCTTTTACGAAACTTATGTCTTCTTCCATCAGAGAATAGAGCCTGTCTGAAAGTCTGTTATACTATTGAACAACCATTCTCGCAATTTTTAATGTCAGTATTCATGACAGCAAAGCTACTACATACACCAGCAGATAGGACAAGAAAAGGGCCTAAGGATAAAGTCCTATTACAGCCCACGCCCAAGGGTATAGCTATTCTGCAAGCTTTTTGTCGTAGCATTGGATTGCAAAGGCTACCTGATGTACTGTTCTCATCATTAAACACAATGAATCTGTTCCTCTTCGAACGTAGTGAATTTACTGATAAACTACTCATGAGCCGAGTCCTAATATATCTGCTATTTATAAAATTAATGGGACCATTTCCTAATGTCTGGTCTCCTTCAAAGGAACATGATTATGCTTATGTAGCTTTACCGCAAAATATATCCATTGAAGACATTAAGTTTTCGCTAGACCAGAACGTGATGTTATCGAATTTTGAACCAGACAATATTGCTCCACCAGTAGATACTTTAAAAGGAAGCAATGTATATTTAAATCAATCTAAAATTCTATCTCCACTTGCTCATAAATTTTTTACAAATCCAGACTCTGACTCACACATACAATACTATGTCTCGACTGTAGGTGTTAGATCTAAACCTGATGTCGAAGTTAATTTCAAAACCACAAAAAATTATGTTTTTACTACAAAAGCTATTTGGCAATGGTTAATGGATTGCTGCGATATATTCTATCCCAGGGATGCAGCACACGTTACCGCCAGATTCCTATTCTATGGGTTATTGGAAGAAGTTCCTGCCAGTCCTGAAAATTACGCGGGATTAATTAGTAAAAATAAATATGTGAAACTCACTACGTTAGGAGAAAATATTGTAAAATGGGGGAAAAAGGATGACACTGGCAAAAATCCTCAAGTTGATTCTAAATGTTTGTCAAATTTGGGACAATTAACATCTATTTCTAGAAGTCCCAGTGTTTTTCCTTTTTTACCAAGACTCTCATATCCATCGTCGAGACAAAATTTAGACAAAATTCTGAAAGAGCCTGGGTTAAGACATTTATTTAGACATCATCTCGAAAAAGAGCATTGCTCAGAAAATTTAAATGCCTACTTAGATGTTAGGCGGTTTCTTCATATGATGGGAGGTTTGAAAAATAAGATGAAATTGGATAATTATAATGATTCTCTGTCTCCGAATTCAATTAATATTAATTATTCTTTACTATCATCAACTGCTAAAAACAATGAGGATTTTCTTTCTCTAGTAGGAACCTGTATCGAGACTGCATGCAATATTTATTCAATCTATATTATGAAGGATTCTCCGATGGAAATTAACATAGATTCGAATCTCAAAAATAAAATTGAGAAAATTATCATTGGTTATGTTCAGTACGATTATGAAAAGACTTGTTCAGTCAACAGCATTGAAGCTACCATAGGCAACACTCTGGATAGCGCGTCTGGGCACACATATTTGTTACACAAAAAGAATGGCATATTGAAAGATACTACGATGAAAGAATTCAGTCGAGAAGCTTTTATGAATAAGTTTGGTAAATTAGAAATCAACAATTTGCTATTTATGATCTCAAGTTTAGGTCATTTATACTTGTTATATGAGCATGTTGAGAACGCAACCTACCATATGATGGAGACAGACTCTTTAACTAAATTCTTAGATTCTGCAGTAATTGACAAGATAGGTTCTGCTTTTAGCTTGATTTCTGTCTAATCTTGTAAACCTCTTATTGTAATTACTATAGTACAATTATTGTTTTAAATCATTAATCATTACACAAATGGTTCTCTAAGTACTTGATAACGTATAAAAATAGCTGTAGGTTAAATGTAACTAAAGTGTGGGATTGAATGCAAATTCATTCATTAAAATATCAACATCTTTCCAAACAACATCTGACTCCCAGTTATCCCAATTAGCCATAATTGAGTTAGGTGAATCATTTGTGGGGGTTGTATTGATATGATCATCCGAGAATGGTATTATGAATTGTTGGTTGGTCAAGTCATTGCTAGATTTAATACCAAGGTTGTCGTTCAGTATTGGAGATTGAGCTGTGGATTTTCCGTTTTGCAATTGACGTTCACTAAACTCTCCAGATGTTGCATTTCTATAATCGCTGGTTATTTTAGGTTTTTGGTTTCTTACAATATCAAACATTGATGTCTCTGGTGGTCTAATTAAGGATTTAGAGATTTCTTTTTTTCTAAGAACATCTGAATTTGGCCGAATGTATTGATTAAATGTTCCATTTCCTCTATTGTAAGATTCTGGTGACATCTTATTATTCGTGTTTGCGTGGACAGATTGATTATCATAAGTGCTACTATTTGGTGTATTTGTGAGACTACCATTACTGCTTCCAGTAGAAACGTTAATAGGATTTGGATCTAGTGGTATAGTTTCTATAATTCTTCTTGCTTTCATTTCAGGGTTCTTAACATGCGATAGCTTTATATCATTATTCTTAGCATCCTTAGATGTACCTTTTTCAATACCAGAATCAGATTCATCATCTTCGTCATTCTTTTCATCATTCTCTCCGGAAATATGAGACCTTTTAGATTCTCTTTCAAGCTTAGCCATACCAGATTTTTCTTTTAATATATACAAGCAATCAAAAAAAACACTAACAGCCATTCTAGATCTTACTGTTATACCTAGATTGAAATTTGTGAATTCTTCTACAAAACTGTTTTCTTTTTTTCTCTGTTCCTTTTTCCAAGATTCATACATGTTAGCGTACAATGACCATATGCTTCTCATTATACCCGACGACCGATAAGCCATATCGTGTTTCAAAACAGAGGCATTAAATGTTAACAAGACTGCATTCTGATATGCTTTTTTCCCGTATGCAACATCAAGCATAGGGGCTAGTGACGAATTTGCTAGTTTACTTATGATGCAGGCTGACTGCCAAATATTAAGAACAAAAACACCAGGAAGATATTTGATTATTGTGGGATTCGATTTCCACATACTATGAGCATGACTTAAAAACTCAATTGCTGCATTGTATGCTTTCACTAGTCCTTTTTTGGTCTCAAATAAAGCTTCTGTTTTATTTGATAATTGCATGAGATTATGGTTACCATCTTTGGATCCCACTTCCGACAAAAATGGATCGTTGAAATAATATGTCAATAAATGTGTCTTTGCAACTAATAACGAAAACTTCCTTATATCATCGATATTGGATTCCCTTAACGATAAATCCAAGTGAACAAGCTGCTGATTTAAGACCTGAATTAGTGGGTGAACAGTTTCTCGGTCAGCTACACCAACGACGTTGGTGCCATTGTTACTTATGGTGTTTATAACTTGATTTTCAAAACGTGCAATCTGTGTTAGCTGCTTCAAAGGCAATGGTATGTTTGTTCCCTTCATCTGATTGAATAACAGAGATGTGGAATTCAAAATGGAATTGTCAAAGGACGTGTAGGATGGGAAGCCAAAAGATGAGGCAATAAATTGTGAGACAATATTGCAGCATACCCACGTACGCAATTGTTCATTTATTAATTCAAAATTCGCTGTCGTGTATTCCTTGGAAAAGTCAGCACAATTTAAACCTACTCTTATTGCTTGGAACATTGCAGTACCGATAGTATTCCAGGATGTGTCTGCACTTAATGAGGAAGTTAACGGTGGCCAAAACGTATACAGCAAAAAAGCTTGGACAGAGTAGACAGATGCAACGTTTAATACAGGCTCGTCTGTTTCCGATGGTGTGTACCTTATAATTGGTGAAATAGTGATTTCAGCTAACACGGACTTCACCAAACCAGATAATTTTTTCATTAGGTGGGTAGACTGAGGCTTCCTTCGGAGACCAATTAGTAATATGACCCAAAAAAGACAAGGTGATAAATTGTATATTTTCTCCGCCCCATATTCTAGATTTACAACAGGAAGGAATATGTGATATTTTGTTGCAAACTCCTGAAATAGTTCAGCTATCTGCTGGCTTGAAACGTATACATCACCTAAATTTTTTGGTGAGCATTTAAGTTGTTCTTCTGTCATTTCTGAAAAGTGAAAAACAACATTTGCACTTTTATCGTAATTTTCTTCAGATATTGTTTTATTACCATTGCTATCTATATGCGCTGCCACTGGGCTATTTTCTTCTTGATAGTTAATTGAATTTATGATCGAGGTTTCTTGGTTTTCTTGCTGCCATTTCTTCATGTTCTCATCTTTCATTTTTTTTATTTTATCTTTGGTAAAATTACTGTTATCTAGTAATTGTTGCTGCTCTTCCTCAATCCTTTTTAAAATCTGTTCCGAAGAAAGATTACTTAGTGTTGCAGTTAGCTCCTTGAATCGTTTCTCAATGGCCTCGTTTCTAGCTCTCTTATATGTTCTTCTGAAATCTTTCTTCAAAACACATGGAACGCCTTTCTTTTGACATCTAGTACATGGTTCTGGCGCTTTATCATGTGCGTCACATTTAGACTTCTGTTGACGGCATTCTACACATGCAACTCTCTTTTTCTTCTTGGGTTTCTTTGAACCGTTGGTTGGTGAAGATTGTGGAGGTAATTCTGGGGTCACACTAGCCTCTTCGGAGTTAGGAGCACGATTCGTTAGATTTATATCGCTTTGAATATCTGAAAAAGGTGTTCCAAATCCAGGGCTTACAGAATCCATAGTTATGATTTGAAAATCATAAAATTGTTTTGTTAAAATCTTTGCACTATCCCGTTAAATTAGTAAGGGCAACACTTGTTAGAATAAGCGAGATTTTAATTTTGAAAGGTGCTGTGCCAAATTACAAGTTTATGAGTCTATATTTTTGCTCTAATGGCTTCTGAAAGAAAGAGTTATATTTGATCAATGACCTCCACAATTATTATTCGGCCTGATTTAACTTGTGCCTATCGCAGTTTTCCTGAGTCTCAGTGGTTTAAAAAGAACTCCGATAATAGACGTATGTCTTTGTATGTCTCTTACTAAACCTTGCTCTGGTATACAAAGAACTCAAAGAATAACTCAAGCACACAAACTTCCATTGTCAGCTTTGCAGATGAGTTCCTGACTTCATCGTTAGCCGTATGCACTATTTTGAATTCGAATTTTTCTGATTTTTTTTTTTTCACGATGAGCTGAGTCCTTTTTTTCTTTTTCTTGGAATTATCCTTTAGTGCTATAGGCGTTGCCATGTTGACATAACCCTTCAAACTTCAATATGCTGGCTACGTAGTCGAGCCTTTTGCACCATTGGTCATTCAAGAAAACATATCATCACTCATATATATACTTTCTGTAAATAAGTTGCTCAGAGATGAAATATGAGAAAGATATGTCTTACTGTGTACAAAAAATTGACGTAATAAAATTATTAATGCTTTGCCATTGAGTACTTCAAAAACTTCTCAATGAAATCAGAGTTTAGCTTTGGATTAGATTTAAAATCTGCATAATAAATCAATTGGCTCGTATGTGTGTAATTGTTCTTATCATTGAGACTCAAAATTAATGCTACTCCTCCTTGATATAAGATGTTACAAGAAAAAGTCAAATAGAAGTATTAAGTATCTGGTTGTTCTTGACCTTACTTAATATATAGAAATTGTGTTATATGAAATATGCTGAATTTACCTTATACATGAGTCAGGGTCCTCACAAAGAATGAGAGAAAACTCTTTATTTCCTCTCTAAATTCAAACCTACAAAAGCAATCTGTAGATTAATACTGAAACTACCTTCCCCCTAACTGGAGTGTAACCTGCAGAGAATTACAATAAGTGATTGTGATTGAGAAAAGAGGATGATCTTAGGTTCCCCTTACTAACAGTTTGATGATTATCTTTTATCTCATCACTCTTTTCCGACAGGCAGAGAAATGACGTAGGAAATAGATAAGTGGGAGGCCGGTGCCGGTGAGATGCTGACTTCGACTATCCACCGGTGACTTGGATTAAAAGCGACAGTCATGATGGATTAATAAGATTTCAAGAAGGTCGATAAGATAATATGATTCACCTGAAGTAAATTGTGTGACGTATCTAGTATGCCAGTAATTTTTAAAAAAAAAAAGATTTATTAGTTTAGTTATAAAGTGTTTATGTGTTGCAATATAGAAGAACTACTTATCTAAATATGATATGATCGTATGAACAGTATAAAAAAATTGTTTTTGTAGTCATTCAAATTGCCCTTGCAAATGTATAGAAAGTTTTCCATGAAACATGGATTTTGGTGTCAAGATCGTAATTGTTCTCCAAAATCTTATCTATAACTTCATCGATAATGTCCTTCTTATTGGCATTCTTTGGATCATGCTTCCATTTATAATAAATACCCCATGTTTGCAAATATTCTCTCAAGTTCTGGACAGTCATTTCACAAATCATTTTGAATGGTGCAGATTCATAATTGGCTTCACGTGGATTATAGACCTTCAAATCGACTTCCTTGAATAAAGAGTCGTTCAACTTTATGTTGCGGTAATAGCTTGCAATGATGTCTACAGCGGGTTTTTCCCAATATGGGGCCAATTTTTCCTCTCCAAAGCAAAAGTCATACAAGGCATCATCGACTGCTGGTAATTCCAATACAACAGGCTCCAAGTAACCCCAATAAGCAAGTGTTCCGTCAGCTCTCAAGTTCTTGTGCACTTCATCCTGGAATTTATCGAGGTTGAAATACTGGATGGCTTCAGCAGAGACGACCATGTCACATTGACGCTTGTTTTGTCTTTCACCGAGAAAGGTAAAGTCTTCACCGCCTGCAACATGAAAGTTCACGTTTTTGGCTGGGTTTCCATTGTTGGCGGCCTCGATCATTCTTTCGGAATAATCAGTTCCGATAATTTCGTTAGTATCATTGAAGACCTCACTCAATTGCAACGTAGCAGTACCTGGACCGCACCCAACATCGACAATCAAATCACATTTACCGTTGTGGTATTGTTGCAAGTGCTTGTAGAACTCCAATGGGTATTGTGGTCTGGACTGCTTGTATCCTTCGGAGTTAAAGTTGCTCTTTGAAAAAGAAGACATTGCTATAAGTTTCAAGAGTGAAGTTATAAGATAAAGGCTAAGTACTATATACTAGTTAATAAAGATCGTTGTTGTTTTATCTTAGTCTGATTCTATTAGTATTACCAATAAAATTCGGACTCGCTGTGCTAAACAAAGGGCAGAAATTGTATCTCTGAGATCTGTTTAATATGATTTTGTTATAGTGTTCTGTACTGACAATTGAAATTTCACAAGTAGCATAAAAGGTCGAGAAAACGTTTATTGGTCAAACCTTGGTAAAATGCTCACTATTTATACTTTTTCATTTTCATAATTTTACAGGGGTTTTCCCATATGCCATAACTGAAACCCCTTGGCTAATTGCAGTCTCAGGTTTCTATAATTGGAAGGGCTCACTGGTTAAGCCTGTGCAAAAGAAAGTAAGTGTATATGCCAGAATAATATAAAGTGGGGTAATCAAACCCACGTACAGATTATCTTTTTGTTCTAAAAAAAGAAATTAACTCACACCTAATGCTCTGCGGTATTTTTATATACGAGGATTATACTGTGAAGCCCCCCCCCCCATTGTTTCTCTAATGTGTGGCCGTGAGTGGCAGCGTGGAAAGAAAATTGTTTTCCATTTTTGTTTGTTTTTCAAAATTACGTCATTTTAAATTGAAGAGGTTTCAACATCATCAGCCCAACAGTTTCAATCGAGATATACTGTATTGGAAGTATTACTGCTGATTATATCCAGCTCATAGCTGAAGCAAAGTATTCTGTATAGCAAAGAATATACGCTCTATGTGATACAGTGTAAATGATATGTAGTTACTATATCGAGGGTTCTTCCAATTAGGAATGAAAAATTATTTGGTTGACGTTGTAATGCATAAAACTATGGGCCCATGTATGTGGTCACGTTTGCTTAGTACTTTGTTGGCGTTGATGTATCTTAACTATCTGTTATGTAAGATCGAATTGGTCATATGACTATTGTCTTCCGACTTTTCTCCATGATAGTGTCTAGCTTTCGTTGACTTGATTCTGTAAACTGCATTAGAAAAATCATAGAGACAAATGTTAACAGAAATGTACGCACAGTTTGAGTAAGGAAAAGTAGAAACTTTCTGAAGAAAAAAAAAAAATAAGAGCTTGCGATGCGATGAGCACGATATTCAAACAGCTAGCAACAGTTTATAAGACAGCACCATTTTTATTTCTTGTTCAGTAGTAGAAAAATTGAGATTAGAATTGGGCTATCCTCACGGCAAAATTAGCTTCCTTCTTCTGATGAGGTTTAGACAGAATGTGGTGGGGGCACCTAGAGATGTTAAGCTCTTGTGGGCGTCTGTATTTCTGCGTTTACTATCTTATGGTATAACAAATCAAGTGCTCACGTTGTTATTAAGTGGGATACACATGGGTGAAGACCGTATAGGTCTTTTTATGTCCCTAACCTTAGTTGGTGATGTGTTGTGTTCTTACATTCTTACATGGTATGCTGATTCATGGGGAAGAAGAAGGGTGTTGATCTACGGATCTATCATGATGATGCTGAGTGGTATTGTGTTTAGTTACTCGGAGAATTTCCACGTCTTGCTGATATTTGCCATTTTTGGTGTTATCTCGCCATCCAGCGACGAAGTGGGTCCCTTTAAATCGATTGAAGAATCGATGATTGCACATCTATCATCAAATGACAAGAGGCCAGATGTGTATGCTATGCATAGTTTGGTTGGTACTGTAGGCAGTGCTTTAGGTGCAATATCTTGTGGGGTGTTTATTAAATTCATCAAGTCTCATGGTTATGCTACAACTGATGTAGAGAGTTATAAATTAGTTTTTAGACTATATGCGTTCATTGCATTTATGAAAGTTATTATAATGTTTATGTTATCAGAAAAGACAGAGTTGGACAGCCATTTTCATGATCATATTGAAGATAATAATTTATCAGAGGCTATTGTACATGATGAATTGACACCACTAGTAGAAACAGCTGCGCATAAAAACGAGATCAATAAGTCGAGAGCACTCTCAAAGGAAACTAAGGCAACATTAACTAAGTTGCTGGTAATCTTCATGGTGGATTCATTAGGTTCAGGTTTTATGACTAGTGGATGGATGGTTTATTACTATAAGAATATTTTCCTACTATCACCAGTTGCATTAGGTACCATGTTCTTTGTTTCTCAGGGTGTTCAAGCTTTATCTACATTGCCATCATCGAGTATTACTAGGAGACTTGGACCAGTTAAGACAACACTAGCAGTTCAAATACCATCGGGTATTTTTTCAATACTGATTCCATTTGCTGTAAATTATTTGCCGCTCTCGATATTTCTGTTGAACTTACATTTTGCAACAATGGCAATGGATGTCACTCCAAGGCAAATAATTTTGACGAATTTGTTCAAATCTAGCGAACTAACTAGAGTCATGGGTATAGTAAATATTGGTAAAACGTTTGCGCGCTGTATTGGGCCAATATTTACAGGTCTGCTTGCAAGTAAAGGCTTACTGTGGTGTTGTTATATCATAAGTGGTTCCTTAGTTATTACCGCCGATGCCATATTAGCATTCTGGTTTTTGTCGATCGACCATAAGATTAAGGCACAATGTTCATAATGTCTGTATATAAATAAGGACAGTATATTTGAATAATATGTTTGTTTGATATAGAGTGAATGTTTATACATTATATAGAAATGTCATTATTTTAAAGATTATATTTCAGCACGTTCATAGTTTTAGATTGAAATCAGCAGACTGATATATCAGAGTAAAGCTAGCCTTGCCTCTTGGGGGTATATAATTTTTAAACGAGAGAAGTATCCTATTGTTAAAATGGTGATAATGGCTTGAGTTGTATTGTATTAGATTATAAACTAAACTAAGATAGAAAAAAAGATTGTACAGAAATAAAAGAAAAAAAAGATGACGTTTCCAGTATTCTTTGAAAAGAAGCGTATATGCTCTTCCCCTCTTTTTCCTTTCTTAACGGTTGGACTTGGCGACACGTTCCAATTCGTCCTTCTTCTTGATAGCGTAAGAAGTAGAAGAACCCTTGGCGGCGTTAATCAATTCTTCGGCCAAAGTTTCAGCAATGGTCTTGATGTTTCTGAAGGCAGCTTCTCTAGCACCGATGGTCAACAAAGCAATAGCTTGGTTAACTCTTCTCAATGGAGAAACATCGACGGCTTGACGTCTGGCAGCACCACCACCACCGACTCTGGTGGTGTCTTCTCTTGGACCAGTGTTGGTGATAGCGTCAACAACAACTTGCAATGGGTTTTGTTCGGTCAAGATGTGGATGATTTCCAAAGTGTGCTTAATGATTCTGACGGCCTTCAACTTCTTACCGTTGTTTCTACCGTTCATCATCATGGAGTTGGTTAGTCTTTCGATGATTGGACATTGAGCCTTTCTGAATCTCTTGTTGGCGTAACGACCGGAGGTGTGAGCAACGAAGATTGGTTGTCTAATTTGGACGTAGTCGACCAAGGATGGGTCCTTCACTTCGACATCCTCAAAAGACCACTTGTTGAACAACTTAATTTCAGTGGAACCTCTTTGAACCTCTTCTGGGATTGGAGTAGCCAAGGTGACTGGAGTGAATTCTTCAACAACTTCGAACTCTTCTTGAACTTCAACTGGAGCTTCTGTGTCAGACATCTTGTTACGGGACTGGTCCTTTTTACGTTGATTTATTCTAAACTTCGGTATAGTATTAAAAATATATATAACCAGAAATAAGTATTAACCCAAACGTTTGCAAAATAATAAGCGTCTGTTTCAGTAATATTGTGCAATCTCTAATTGACAATAGTTAACGAATGTTCAAACTGTTAATTGAGGGCTCAGTGCTAGTGTATTGTGTTACCTCTGTGCTCTTGGTAGTCTATTGCAAGCTAGCAGGATTTTGCAAAAAGAACACAAGATTTGAGATTTTGCTAAGAAACCTACAGAGGGAGCTATTGACAAAAAAGATTTTCAAACTTGGAACATACGGGTCTCTACGGATAGTTTACAGGAAAGAGTGGATGATGGTAAGTGCTAGACGGGGACTTGGAAGGAGCTAGGCAGGGGCCAGCAAGTCCAGCAAGTCCAGGCAAGGGTCATTAGGCAGAGATGTTTAGCTTTAGGAAGAGTATAGGCAAGGCAAGGCTAGGCAGGACCAGGCAAGGCTAGGCAGGTCTAGGTAGGTCTAGGTAGGGCTAAAACGGGGTTGTGTAGGCTAGGCAGAAAGTAATCTAGCTAGTTGGTGTGAAGAGTGAAGCAGAACCAACATTTGGGCAAGAGCTTGTTCCATCCCTCATCGCAAGCACCCCTCTCCTCTGTACGCATACTCACTGCGCCTGCCCATAAGAACAGTAGTGAAGGGTGGAAGGTCTTTCACAGACAAGCACAGAGTACCACACTGAAACGCCTTCACATTGTAGACAGCTGTCTTTCAGGCTGGGAAGCAACATGCTCCTGCAATCTCGTAGTGGGGGAAGGAGCGTCATCCCATCCTGTGTCACGCTTGTGCTCTGGGTAGGCCGGCCAGATAGTAGCCCAACATGTTGGAAAACATAAAACCACAAAAAAATTAGGAACCCCATTCCCTAGAGACGT
Organism: Nakaseomyces glabratus; assembly: GCF_010111755.1. NCBI lineage: Eukaryota > Fungi > Ascomycota > Saccharomycetes > Saccharomycetales > Saccharomycetaceae > Nakaseomyces > Nakaseomyces glabratus. Next base: position 49,727 of record NC_088958.1, read on the forward strand.
ACATGAATGTATGGGTGTTTTTCTCGGTAGGTAAGGATGTAAAGTGCGATAGAAAAACAGTCACAAAATAAAATAAATACGTCGTTTGTGATAAAGAACAGGCCACTGTTAAAACGCGACACCACTCCCCCAACGCCTTACTTCTGATGATACTAGTACTTGTTTACCCCTTGCCCAATGGGTAGGACAATGTACTGAAATGGTTTTACAAGATCACAAGTTAAGAGTCTTGAACAGATAAGCACTGTTTGGTCCGGGTATTAATGCTATCTCAATGGACTTCCGGTGTGCTCGTCTATTGTGCATACCGGTTTGGGGGAGAGGGTGTTAGGCAAAGGAGAAAGTAGTCAGCTGACTTGTCATTTGTAGTCACCGCTAGGAAAAATAGTGGTGTCCCCTAAATTTAGCACCTCTTTTATTCAGGTTGTTCATCTGCAGTTTCTCTGTCAAATTGATCTTATAAGCCTTCTGCAGGGATCCTCAGAGACATCTTTGTCTGACAAACCGTGTTATATCTCTATGAATCACATGATCTCACATCGGACACAAGGAGTTCATAATATATTTAACTAATACGATAAATAATAACATAATTTATCTACCAATTGGTTTTTCGTTTGTTACTTCTTTTAGATGTCATGTAATATCAATATGAATATAGTTTATTATAATTCCGTTTTTTTTTTATCATAATCCTGATGCTGTATAAATACTATTTACTAAAGTGGAAGAGAGGTACTCTATTTAAATAAAAATGGAAATGGGAAACTGAAAACAAAAATAAACGAGGTAGAAGATAGGGAGCAAAACATCATTCATTATTACTGACTGCTTTTCCACTCATTGTACCAAATTGGTCTTTGTGGTGTAACGTCGATTTTCTCTTGGCCTATAGTCAAGAAAAACTTGGAAGGTGTAGGAGTATCGTAAATATTTTTAAAGTGCTCGATTCTGAAAAGTGCAATACCGTATTTACCATCAAATGATATCAGCGTACCAGCGGCTTTTTTTCTTTGTCTCAGTTTGGTACTAGCATTGCCGAATGGAGAGTTGCCAAATGGTGATGGTGCGGTAGATTGCAGTGGTTCTGGCTCTTGGTTTTTGGGATCAACCTCTACTTCAATGTCAGGATATTTATCACATTCATTTAATAGTTTAACCGCTTGCTCTGACAAGTTTTCGAATTCAATAGGAATTAGTCTTTTCCTCAGGATACCTGTAGAGTATGTTCTTGCAGTTAGTTCTTGTCCCACATAACAACCTTTGTTATTGCTGACAGTATTAGGAAAATAGTCGAAGTTTAATTCAAGTGGCATCAAACTATCCGGTTGGATGGCATCTGAGCCATCCAAAAACCCATACTGAAGCTTACATTGTTTGAAGAAACTGCTATCCTTTTCCAATTTCTCAAATGTAAAAGGGAAAGCTTCAGAATTGAATGCGTCAAATGCATTATCGACATCTTCAGTAGTTACAATCCTGAAGAATTGTGGTGCTGTACCATCGTTGTTAAGTAATGTTTCTGTTCTTCTCTCAATGTAAAAACCCAATATCTTATTGCTGATTTTGGGAAATAGAGATGTTATAAATGATTCCGCAAACTCATTTGATGCTTCGGCGTTTTTAAGATAGGTAAGAGGCACGTAAACGTTATCTATCCATGGATTTGGATCATTTTGAGTTAATCCTGGAAATGATATGAAGAAATCCCATGTCTTAGTGTTCTTAACTTCTTCAAATTTTATCTTATTATGCAGCTTGTGTGACTCAAAAGATGTTAACATCCGAGGTATTATATCCTTGTCAAACTCTAGCAGATATTCTGGATATAGCTTAATCTTGGCTTCGGTTTGATCGTTTACTACACCAGGAGATGGGTATATTATAGAGTCCGTTACAAGTTTGCCTTTACCATTCAAGAACGCACTATAGATACCAAAGCGTGAGAGATATGGCCCGTTGTGACTTTCGGCGTTATAAATTCCCCAGTTGCCTTTCTTCTCATTGAACTCCGGGGACTCGTTATTATTAGTGTCCTTCTTATTTTTTTCATCACTTACTTCAATTGTAGTTAGATTCTTCTTAACAAAAGTTGGTAATAGCTTTGAAGTAACTAATCCATTGAGAAAACCTATTGTGTCTGGTCCTCTAACCTGTAAGTATGATTTATTAGGTATTTCACCATATACCAGAAGAGCATTGTCCAAATTTGTTGCCTTTATAGAACTTATAAATCTCCGACCACATTGTATAGAAACTGCATTCTTACTTGATCGTGTCAAGTCTAATATTGAGCGTGTTAACGTTTTCATCATTGCATTGCACTTCACTGTTCAAATGGTTTTATAAGGGATTTCAATTTCGGAAAAGCGAAACTGGAAGTTGAAAGTAGTGTTGAATGGATAGTGTTGAATGGATTGGTCGGCTTTCTAGACTATGCAAAGAAGCAAATAGCAACTTATATAATTATCAATCTTGTACATGAAAATTGAACTGGTTAAATGTAGCATTCTCGAGAGAAAATCAGTCTTGTCACTTACTGGTGACTATGTCATTAGTAAGCACGATTTATCCAGAGCGAGGTGACAATAATACAAAACAAATCACATTGATTAGGCAATTAATTACAAATATGTAGAATATTCTTTAAATTTTTGTTTTCTGTATAGAAATCATATTTACTAGTAGATTTGGCTATATATGAAAAATACCCAAGTTAGTAAAGACTATCTTGGATACAATTCATTTTGTGTGGATCTTGGAAATAGAATATAAAAACTGATATGGGGGTTTCATTGAACATCTATGAAACATCAACAAAAGATAATCCAGCTTTTAAGTAGTCTAACATATAGCATATATGCGCAATCTTGTATCAATACAAAATTGAAAGACTTATTCCATCTAAAGCCTTTATAATAAGGAATATTAACAAATAAAGATCGAACAAGATAAATTAAAGGTAACAGTAGAGGGAATATGATGTCTTTCAACATTCGCCAATAATTATTCTGATAGAAAGTTGGATCATCCTCAAAGAGTACCCGGCTAATTCAATCAAAACTCGAATAATTGGCTAATGCGCAGAGGGGAAAATGTCGAAAACCTTGAGATATTCACAGATAATTCCTTTCCTTATGGTATTGTTGATATTATCTAAATCATGATATCAAGTGGCCCTTTAGGTAAAGTAATAAAACTGCAAAAGCTAGGTCAAAAATTGTGGATGCCAAAAAATTTACAACGAGAACAAAATGTACAATAGTCGATTAAAACAAGGGAAAAAAAGTCGAGAGTATAAGTCTCGATTTTCATTCTGTTTTACCAACTTATGAAGCTTCAGCAGCCAACTTTTCAGCCTTAGCAACGACATCTTCAATACCACCGACCATATAGAATGCATTTTCTGGAAGATCATCGTACTTACCTTCCAAGACAGCCTTGAAAGAGGAGATGGTGTCCTTCAATCTGACCAGCTTACCTTCGATACCGGTGAAAACTTCAGCGACAGCGAATGGTTGGGACAAGAATCTTTGGATCTTTCTTGCTCTTTCGACGGTTAGCTTATCTTGTTCGGACAATTCATCCATACCCAAAATGGCGATGATATCTTGCAGAGACTTGTAAGTTTGTAAAGTTTCTTGGACCTTTGTGGCGACGTTGTAATGCTCTTCACCGACAACGGCAGCGTCTAGCAATCTAGACTTGGAGTCCAATGGGTCGACAGCTGGGTAGATACCCAATTCTGAGATACTTCTGGACAAGACGGTGGTGGCGTCCAAGTGCGCGAAAGTAGTGGCAGGGGCAGGATCTGTTAAATCATCTGCAGGCACGTAGACGGCTTGGACGGAAGTGACGGAACCCTTCTTTGTGGTGGTAATTCTTTCTTGCAACAGACCCATATCGGTGGCCAAGGTTGGTTGATAACCGACGGCGGATGGGATACGACCTAGCAAAGCGGAGACTTCTGAACCGGCTTGGGTGAATCTGAAAATGTTGTCGACGAACAGCAGGACATCTTGACCTTCTTCATCTCTGAAGTATTCTGCGATGGTCAAACCGGTCAAGGCGACTCTGGCTCTGGCTCCTGGTGGTTCGTTCATTTGGCCGAAGACCAAGGCGACCTTAGAGTCACCTTCCAAGTTGATGACACCGGTTTCCTTCATTTCTCTGTACAAATCGTTACCTTCTCTGGTTCTTTCACCGACACCTGTGAACACGGAGAAACCACCGTGAGCCTTTGCGATGTTGTTGATCAGTTCTTGGATGAACACGGTCTTACCGACACCGGCACCACCGAACAGGCCGATCTTACCACCTCTGGCGTAAGGGGCTAGCAAGTCGACGACCTTGATACCTGTTTCCAGGACTTCGGCGGCGGTGGACTGTTCTGCGAAGGAAGGAGGGTCGGCGTGGATAGGCTTTCTCAACTTTGAGTTGATTGGGCCACGCTCGTCGATAGGTTCACCGATAACGTTGATGATTCTGCCCAGGGTCTCTCTGCCGACAGGGACGGAGATTGGGGCACCTGTGTCGACGACCTTCTCGCCTCTGACCAGACCTTCGGTACCGTCCATGGCAATGGTTCTGACGGTGTTTTCACCCAAGTGCTGGGCGACCTCCAGGACCAGTTTCCCCTGTGGGGTCTTGATCTCCAGAGCGTTCAGGATAGCTGGCAAGTTGGACTCTTCGAATTGGACATCGACGATAGCACCAATGACAGCACTAACTTTACCAGAGGCTAGAGCAGCAGTAGAGGCGAATCTCACTGGGGAGTTGAATTTGGAGGCCATCCTAGCAGCTTGCAAAGCAGCACGGGAGGATGGCGCAGCGTATAGTCTAGGCAATACCATTGTTAATAGTTGAGCTTAGAGTTGTTGTTACAAGTCTGAAAAAAAAAAACAATTTTTAGCTTATTATGTATCTATGTATCTTACAAGATAGAGGTTATTATATATATAGTTTATTCGAGGGATTGGGAAGTGAAAGCTAATTGGTCTCAACTGAGTGTCTCTCCTACTTGCATTTTGCACTGGTACTCACACTCCAGCACTCTAAGCACTTCATTGCCAACACCACCGTAAAGCACTTCCCTGCGAAGGAGAGGCAGTCCACATCGCAGTTTCGCAGTTTGTATGGCAGAGAGGCAGAGAGGCAGAGAGGCAGAGAGGCAGAGAGAGTTAGAGCGTAAACAAACGCAGTGCTAGCTGAAGAGCCCTTCCCAGTATACAGGGCAGAGAAAAGGGTGAGTTGGGAAATCCTCGAATCCTATTGGATGAAGGGCAGAGAGAGACGGAGAGACGGAGAGACGGGAGAGACGGCAGAGAGTGACGGGAACTTGGCGGGGGGGAAGTACGCATGCACGGGTTGTGTCAGTGTGTACGTATATACCACCTGATATACGTGAGAAAGTAGTTCATATCACTATTTCCTTGTTATCACTCGAGCCACGAGACCCTGTTCGTATACCGCAACACACATCCATTGAGGATAAATGATTTACGTTTCTTTTTGTATTGTGCCTTCGAAAGTTGTCTGTGCGCCCTGTCCGTGCCCTGTCTGTGCCCTGTCCGTGCACTCCATTCTAAGTCGAGGCCCAAATACGTCACTTACTTTGCCATTCAAGGAATAGTAATTAGATGTTAGTTGTTACATTTGTATCTATAAAAGAGTCTACTTAGAGTCTACTTAGACTCTCCTTACAACCTCTTCACAACCGCTTCACAGCCTCTTTACAACCCTTCTATGTATGCTATGGAGGTGCCTGTGGTATACCCTACTGAGGAAGAGTTCGCCGATCCCATCGATTACTTGAATCAGCCCGCTCTGCGGCGCCTGGGGAAGGTCTACGGGATGGTGAGGATAGTGCCCCCCGCGGGGTTCAACCCGCCGCTGGCACTGGACAAAGCCAGGTTCAAGTTCAAAGTGCGGTGGCAGAACCTTAACGAGCTCCAGCTGCTGAACAGGGCCCGCTTGTTCTTCATAAACAACTTGAACACTTTCAACAGGCTGAAGGGACACCCTGCCCACTTGGAGCACACATATGTGCGCGTCGCCACTGCAAGGCTGCACCTGTACGACCTATACATCCACATCATGCAGAGGAAGGGACTGCTGCCCACGAAGTCGGTGCTCGTCGACAAACCGCTGTGGAGGTCCTTCCTTTCAAGGAACAAGCTCAGCCACACGGTGTCCCCAGAGCAACTCGTACAGGTGTTCACTTCTTACCTGCAGGACTATTACTCATACCTCTACAGAATGTACAGGAAAACTGGCTCCGGCAGCATATACAATGCAATGTTGTACAAGGAGGCCATACCACACTCTGCACTGCAAACCAATGACCTGGATTCACAGGATGATCAGGATCACCAGGACAACCAGGACAACCAGGATGACAGGAATGAACAGGGTGAAGAAACTCTACGAACTCAGGAACCTACGCCAGACGAACCAGTACACCATATGGCCAGGATGTCCGCCGCTGTGGGAGCTGATGACTCCGAACTGCAGGACTGGTGCCCCATATGTAAACATATCCCGAAAGATAACGAACTAGACGACGTCTCTTACTGTGACAGTTGTAGCCAGATCTTCCACAACAGGTGCATCAAAAATAATAACTACTTGAACAACGCCAGTGGAGAATGGATCTGTAATAATTGTATTATTGGAAACGGATTTTATGGGTTCAAATACAGCACACACTACTTTACACTGAAAGAATTTGAACAGAAGTACGGGACAGATGAGAGCCCGGATGTGGATAAGCTTGAAAAGGAATTCTGGGATCTAGTGGGTAACCAGGACGTGAAGACCACAGTTCCTTATGGCGCCGATATTCATAGCGAGGACCCAGCTGAATTGACTGGCTTTCCAACTAACGATAAAACTTATAGCACACACCCAATGAACTTGCTTAACCTGCCCCAGGCTAGTAGTTCGCTGCTGCCATTCCTGAATAGAAACATCTCGGGTATGACAATCCCATGGATATATGTAGGCTCGAAGTTTTCAACATTCTGTTGGCATTTGGAGGATCAATACACGTTAAGCGCAAATTATCAACATGAGGGTTCACCCAAGGTTTGGTACAGTATACCAGATAACTCCTGTGACAATTTTCACAAGCTACTACATGATTTGACCCCTGATCTTTTTGAGAAACAACCTGATCTATTACATCAGTTGGTCAGTCTTATCTCACCGTATGACCCATTGTTCAAGAAATATAATGTCAAGTGGTATAAGGCGGTTCAGCATCCTAACGAATATATAGTAACATTCCCAAAGTGCTACCATGCAGGTTTCAATACGGGGTATAATATTAATGAGGCTGTTAACTTCACGAGCGAATCGTGGCTACCTTATGGATTGGAAGCCATATCAGACTATCAACTTACGAAGAAAATGCCTGTGTTTGATATGTATGAGTTGATGGTGAATATTCTAGTAATGTATTATCGTGATAATTTGCCGTCTCCAGTAAGCGATGCTTTCTTACAACACTGCCACCATGAACTCTTATCATATATCAACAAGGAAACAAGAAATATTTTTTCGGTAATGCCATTTATTGCACAAGAGAGACTTCTGCATGTTAGTAATCAATTACATCTTGATAGTGAAGATACCAAAGAATACATACAGGAGGATGACGAAGATGGTTTCTTTTGTGCTAGTTGTTCTACTATGTGCTCTTTTGTATTTGTATTACAGTGCAAACTTGATAGGTCTAGACATGCTAAAAGAAGAAAGACTACAAATAACGATAACCACTTATTGAAGGTTCGAGAATTTAAAAAACATCTTGAAGAAGATTCTGATTCCCAAGTGCTTTGCCTGACCCATTTCTTGGAATGTAAAGACAAATCAGAAACTATCAACAGTTTAATCTCTCTCAGAGAATTTAACGAACTCCATCATATCCTTAAGTTATCTGGTAATAAGATGGATGGAATAAAATGACTTTGCGGTCAAACAAACATATGATACCCATTTTCAAATTTATGATTTTGATAATTTACAGCTTGTAACAATTTAATATTAAAACATGCCATTTGATTGCAACATGATATTCATTTCACTAATATTAATACATCCCGGAATCGAATACACAAATGACACTTTTTTATAAATAATAGTTCTATATAATTTTGTTTAATAATGAAATTTTTTTAATGTTTTGGTCTCACGAACAGCCTATTACATTTAGGTCGGCATTCATATTCAGTAACCTCTTTCAAATAAATCAACTTAACAGAGGCAAAAAAGCCAAAATACACAAGAGCATAGTATACTTAACAGACTATCATAAAAGGTTAGTGGTATTCAAAGGATACAAAAAGCAGAGCAGCCTGGTTATAGATATATTGCTTTATCAAGGAATAGAGATTCGCATTACTAGAACAAAATGGGAATTTTATCAGCGCAGAACTTAATATTGTTGAGAAGTGCACTACTTCTCACTATTGCATTCTTTTGCATAAAGAATGTTAACAGTATATTACAGAATTCATTTTTCCTTGTGTTATCTCAAGCAATGGAGCTTCCAGCTCTTTCAATGTCCCAATATAGTGGTCAATTAGGTATGTTCAGTATGCTATTCTTCTTTGCTGCTCTTAATGACCTGGTACCGCTAATGGAGGACAACAAAACATACTTCCGTTCAATCGTTCCTGTCAGATTGACAGTCTTCTTCATCATTGGTGCCATTGCATATCTATGGACTGAGAACCTATACTTTCACAACAATGCCGTATTTATCTACTGCTTTATTGAAATATGGATTAATTTCCTTCTACTTAATGCTGTTAGGGAAGAACGTAATGAAGAGTTTAAGAGAGAGCACAGATTTATGAACGATGATTTGATTGAGGAACCTGCCCCTTTCGAAAAAGCAGAGTAGATAAACTGTTATCAAAAAAGATACTATATTGAATGGCCTGCAGTTCTGTATGTCATAATTGCATAAAAAATATTGTTGCATAGAAATTTAAAGGCAATTGATACATCAATATATTATATATATAAATAGAGTCCGATAACATCAAAAAAGTTAAAATCAGATAAGTAAGCCATAAAACATCGTATACTTGAAGAACTGAAAACGTCATATAACATTAGTCTTGCTTTTTACTTGGAGATGCCATTTTCTTGGCAATCTTAAGCATCTTAGAGAACCATAAAACATTGAGTAAACTCATGGTGATATTTAGTGAAAGAACCACTGCACCAGCCAAATATGGTAGCTCATATCTAGCTCTCCAAAACTGTCTTAGTAATAATAGATTACAGCTCCAGCCCCAAACTATACGGACACCAAAGAATGTTAGCAATAATAATAGACCATTTATCATATTCAACCAATTAGGAATTACTGGACCGGATGAAGATTTATGTTTGTGGTTTAATTGAATCGTGTACCAGTTCATGTTGACAAATGGGGTACTAGCTTCAAATAGCAAGTACTTACCTACCCATGGTTGGCAAAATGGTGTTAAAATAGCTAACATCACTACCAATGACCCCACGGCATGGAATAAGAACTCAAACCCGTAAATTGAGAAGTGACGTAAACATAGCGCTAGATCCCATACAAAATAGCCACAACTTAGAGCGCTGACCATTGAGCACCATGGATTTACATAAGTAGCAATGTTTAGATCAAATGGTAGAGCCAAGACCGGAAGCAAAATAGCAATAGATATCACTGCCTGGATCATTGACACCGTGTGCACATCAAAGTCCAGTTTAAGCTTCTTATCTGTTATATCAGAGTAGTGTTTGCCAAAAAAGTACCTGTTTATTTTTGGTGCGATAGTATACTGACAGACTTGGTAAAAGATGAAAGCGTATACTATCTCATGTAAATGCGCAAGCCACAGGTTATCTAGTCGATCAGGGTACCACGACAAACCGAACAGAGGCTCATAGTACCCAGCAGCAACGGTATCGTTTAGGGAAGACATAACTGGTTATTGAGTAGAAACAAACAGAAATGGTCAGTAATATTCTGTTAGGATAGCCTTGATGATTGGTATTTCTTTGGGTATCAGATTCTTTCAACACCAAAAAATGCAAAACCAGAATTCCCAAGAAATCACCAACTATTTATATCCTTTTAGGTTACAAAACTACTACTGTATAGAACCTATATATTACCACTTTCATGATGTACCTTGGCAGTGACTGTTTATGCACATGCACTCACTCATCGGTTGAGTTGAGTTGAGCCCATTGTTACGTTGTTGGGATCAACGGGTTTTGTGTTTCTTTGCGAAGGCAACTTCACAACAAAACAACGCGATGAGCAAAGCAATTCAACAATAAGAACCAAGAAACATAGAGGAGGAGTAGGGGGTGAATCAATGCCTTTGTTGAGTGGATTGGCTTGTGGTGTCTGATCGATAAATGGGTAATTGATAAGTAGTTGCATTGTGGAGACTCGATTGAGTGAGGCGAAGTGAAATACATAGTGAGATAAAAGCTACGAAGCGAATTGACCTTTGCATGATATGGTGGATACGGATGATGGTGCCAGTGTAGGTGGGCTGAAAGGTGTATATAAGTGGACAGTGGACGCGCTGTTTGGTAGTGGGGTATCTCCAAGCGCGAAATATAGAGGGTTGAATCACGGGAGTTCACGGCAGAGGTATTCACAGGATGACACTAATTATTCGAGGTATAAGCCTCTGAGTTCAATGAGGTCGAGGTCGAGGTCCAATTCTTGGTCTGTACCAGTGCCTCAGGATCCCTCATTTTATAAGAGGTATGATCTTTTACCTCCTATTTCAAGTGATGATGAAGATTACAGTGAGGAAGATAAATTACAATATGGTGCTAACTCGAATAGAGGATCACCAATGGTCAAAGGTCTTATGAACCCAGCGCCAGTGGTACCGAAACAACAAAACAACGGATATGGAGAATTTGATAGAAGAAGTACAAATCCGTTATTCACAGACCCTACGGACACCTTCGCCAGAAGAAAAACATCAAGCAGTTTGATGAACAACTATCGTTCAAGTACTGAGGGTATCGGAGATACAGCATTTATTGAGGAAACTAGAAATATAAACATCAATGGTAGAGACCCTCTTATTGCCAAACTATTTGGAAGGATTACATCTCCCAAGAAGATGGCAAATTTGCCTGGCAAATTCCCTTCTCCTGCTAAGGCTACTCTTGACTCAAATAGAAGGAGAAAAAACTCTGTGCTTCACTCAATTGGATCAGGCCGCGTACGAGAAACTTCTACTAGTTTAGATGACAAAAAAATCCTTAGTGAATATATGGACATCATATCTGATCTGGATAGAAACAATGAAAACCTATCAGCGCTAAGTGAACAAGTTGAAGATAGAAATCAAAGGTATGAAGAAATTGATACTGAGTATAAGAAGAAGTATTATGATATGCGGAACGAATTGATTAAGGAACTAAAACAGTCGAAAAAGACACATGACAATTATTACCTGCTCTACAATAAATACAAAGAACTAAAAGAAATGGCAAGTGAATCCAATAGACTAAAATCTACGATATATAATTTGGAGTCAGAGATATTGGAACAGGGTGTTTCGAAGAATAGAGAGATTCAGAATCTGAATGAAAAGATTTTGAAGCTCGAGAGTAGATGTCAGGAGCTCGAAGCAGAGAAATTGTTGGAGAGAGATAAATACGAATTACGGATAGCCAGCCTAGAGGCCAAGCTCCGTGAACAAAACATCTCAAATGGTAAGAATTATTTCAGTGATTACAGCTATTCTCATAGATCGAGAGAGTTTTCACCAGACAACTACCGTTATCTTAATAATTACTTTTCAGAAGAGATGTCAGACTTTGATGCAGACATTCCATATAAGAATGGTCGCTGAGTAAACTGAGGTAAAATATCGCCATATTCTTTATATTTGAATCATCCACGCTTTTACAATAATTGGATATATATGTTTCAAATATAGTTGTAACAATAACGTAACATTTATAATACCAATGTAACCATATAAAATTGTTAGTTTGCTTCCTTATAATAGTTGCCATACCAGTAGTATGCAGCGAATATTGGGTTGGTGATTAGAGTTGTTTTCATCACTGGTATACACATATTTTTGAACGAGTTACCCATCTACAGTTCAGCATTCCCAAAGAAACTGGATTTTGAAAAAAAAAAAAAGTGTAATAGCTAAAAACACTAATAATAGGCAATTTGTGATGTGATGAGCTTTAAATTAGCAGCTATATTTGGGAATAAGAGCGTGTAACTGATAAGTTACTGATATATTCTTATTTCTTGGCAAGTGTTAACTGCTTGTTGGCTTTCAATTCACTCTTTCAAGGGGTATTTCGGACTTAACTTGGCCTTGTCAAGGATTTGGTTGGCGATACTGAACTCTCAATATATTTTGCTGGCAAAAAAGTTGTGAGAAGGACAGCATAGGGTCACAAGTATTTTCGTTTATTGGCTTAAAATTCTACCTGACGATTCAAGAATAGGCAATTCATTTGGCATTAGTGACTTAACAACTTAAATTGATTAGGCGTGTTTGATCAACTATTATTCATTTTAGAGATTATAAACCAGGAGTATTGGATCACCAAATATTTTATACGATAGTTTAAGTTGGTGTGAATTGGTGCATATTATAGCGAACTTTCAAATATAGAGAATGACGGCAGTGCAACCGCAAATGAGAGCCATGACACCATCTTTTACAGGTTCTGGAGGGACATTGACTAATGGAAATTCAGCATTATTTGTGAAAAATGCAGTGGGTACACCAATTTCTATGATTGATAGTAATCAACTCAATGACATACCCTCGGCTGGTAATTACAACAGTAGCAATTTGACATCAAACCTTAAATTAAAAGAGTCATTAATTGAGGACCAGCGAGTTGATATTAGCTCTATGATTGAGGAAATAACTGGCATACTTGGAAGAGATCAATGGACCAAGTATGCACAGATTCTAAGTTTATTTATCTTAGGGAAACTTTCTCGAAAAGAACTAGTTAATGAATTGGATATTTTATTTTCGGGTTCTAATAATATGAAACCTAAAATGATGAGGCTTCATAATCATTTACTATTAGGAATACTTGCCAACTCATTGAGAGAAAATCCCTTGACTATGATTAAGAATGGAAGCTGGGGGTTTGGTAATGGGACTAATGCCAATGGCAAACAATCTAAGAAAGGTAACAAACATAACTCTCAAATTGAATTATATAAAAAGATTGTAATGTCTTTGCCAATTGAGGATAGAAATAGGATCAAATCAATAACGAAAGATGCTGGTAAGAGAGGATTTGTATTTTGCTCAGTGTTACAATCTAGATTAAATAATATACCAAAAATTCCGATAGTAACAAATGCAGATACATTAAAAAGGATAAAGAATGACAATATGAAAACACCATTAGAATGGTCACAAGATATAATGAATGGCTTTGGTGCACCTCTAGCTAGTGAAAGTTACTCATTGCCAGATACTGATTCCTTTTATTTAAGAATAGTGGGTATTGCTCGAGAACATGGTATTGTTGGTAACATTGATGCCGGATGTATTGATCTGATATCGTTAGCACTGGATGTTTATCTGAAAAATATAATAGAAATGGCCATTGACACAGTTAGATACAGAAAGAAGAAGTATTCTGATTATTATGACCTAGATGACTTTGGAACTTATCAAGCTGTCTCCAGTGGTACAGATACTAGCAAAGATGCTAAAGATGATATTATGGAAATAGAAAGGAAGAGAACTATTTCTTTAACAAATGAAGATATATATACGTCTTTATCTTTATTTCCAAATATGGCCGATGCTTCGGGAGCATATTACAATGCAATGAACTTGGGTTTGGTCAATGATGATGAATTAGTGATTAAGAGTAGTTCTATTGATGATTTACCGGATTTCCTCGAAGAAAAGCCGTTTTTTACCCCTGTAGATGAGAAAAACATTGGTACGCCTACGGAATTAAATTGGTTAATTCGTGATATACTTACCGAAAACTAAGCCATGAGTTTTCATCATCATCTGCATATATTGGATACAAGGGACAAATTTATGAATACTTTCACTTCTATGTGCATTTGGCACAGGTACTGATGAAACTAGTCATGAAGAAAGCCTTCTTTTTTCCGATGCCATTGTTAATATATTTAGGGACGTTTGTATTATAAACTTATATACTGAAGGTTTTGATTATGATCAAATATTGGACAATCTTTATAATTTTTACTTGCCTTTTGGATTCCTGATGAAAGAGAGATGACTTGAGAGTTTCAGAATGTCATATACTTCAGCTGAATGATCTATTTGAAACACAAACGCTGATTTAGTATCATGAAATATTTTCTTGAGAACTATTTCAAGTGGGGAGTTCAAGTTAGATTCTGTACCTGTTGATCTCTTGAGTATTGGATAGATGCTAGGCTGATAAATCTCTATAAAATAGAAGTCAATTGGTATTGGCTCAATGTCTTGCAGACAAAAAAATTGAAACTTAGACAAGCCAATTCCATTTTGGTGATTAAGTTGGGAGTATTTCTTTTTAATTTGTAGTTTGTCGGTGATTTCATCTAGAGTTATCAGAGTCGATCCTAAACTTATTGTGCTTTCTTCGATCTTTAGCTTGATTTCTACATCTTTTCCACCATCCTTATTATTTGATAATAGATCCTGTGAGTCAGCATTATCTGACAACATAACATACTGTAATGTAATGACAAATTTATCAAAATAATTATTTTTGAAGAATGCTAAAAGTTTCTCGAATGTATTCGGAATATTAGAAGATCCAACTGAAAATAAGTTAAAGTTCTCTCTTCTTTTCAAACAAAAGTCAATATAAACGTGTAGATCTTCCTTAAATAAGTCTTTGTTTTGATGAGAAAAATTCTGTATTAATTTTGTAAATTTGTATGTTTTGTGGTTTTTCATGTCCTCTATTGATTCATCCGAGTAGTTAACAATCAATTTTTCACTTATTTCATCTTCAATAATGTTAGCAAAAAGCCGAGCACAACCTTTTAATTCAGTAATTGAATTGAGGAGTCTCCTTCTTCTAGACAGTTCTTCACCTAACGTGTCATATACTTCGTTGTATTGTTGTTCGTTATCTATAGCTTTTATTTTCATCCCTTCAATATCATTTTTCAGAAGTACAAATGAGTTTTGATATTCTTTAATTTTATTTTCAACCGGTTCAATTTCAGCATTGAGTTTATCGACTTGTAATTGCTTGTCCATAACTATGCGTTCCAACTCACTCTGTTCTTCTGCTAGTGTTCGTAGTTGAGAGTTTTTTTCGGTTTTGATATTCTGAAGTTCCGCCATCGTACTTTCCAGATTTTTTGATTGACTTTGAAGCTCTTCAAGAGATGTTGAGTTTTTCTTCTTATATTCTGAAAATGAAACCTGGAGTTTCTGTTTATATAGGATAAGATCGTTATCATTTTTAGCAATTTTATCTTCTAGATTCTGTTCTGTGGAAGAAAGGGTATGTTTCAAGTTGTTTATCTGATTTATTAGTTCATCTTCAGGGGGCATATTCCTCAACTCTTCTATTTTTTCTCGCCATGCATTCTGTTGTTTTTCAAATATCTGGCTAAACTCTGCAGCTTTTTGTTCAATAACTTCTTTATACTTGTTCTCAATTTCTGTCAATTCAGCTAGATTCTTAGATGATAAAGCAGTTTTTTCCTTCTCTAAGGCCTCAAAGTTTAAGTTAATTTGATTAACTGTCTTCTCTAGCTGACTTAGCAAACCAGTTCTCTTTTGAACTTCATACTTTAAGTTTGGTATGTCTTTTCGTTGATATTTATCAATCTTTATTTGTAGATTCTTGTCAGTTCTTACAAACTTCTCATTCTCTCTGATTAACTGATTCAATTGTTTCCTCTTCAGGCCACGTTCTAGGGTATTTTCCTCTTTATTGCCGCTAACCTTATTGGTTATGTTTTCCAACTTTCTATATTTGATTCGATACATCAAATGATTACCAATTTCTCTTTATTACCACAAATGCTTATTCAGAAACCCTATTATAAAGTTGGTAAATAATTTAGCCACCTGAAGCCTAATACAATAAACAAATATTTCTCGACAGGGACATCCAAACCTGTAGCTATGGCGTGAATTAGTTTCCCTAAATTGTTTGAATTTTAGTACATATATAGGCCAGTATTTGAGGGCTGACGGTGTAGGGTAACGCTTTATATCAAGTACAGTCTATCTGACCACTGGTTACTAGTTGCTCATCGCCCTCTTTGTTTACTTTTGAATCATTTGGCGATTTTTCGCGGTCGA
Source organism: Nakaseomyces glabratus (assembly GCF_010111755.1). Taxonomy (NCBI): domain Eukaryota; kingdom Fungi; phylum Ascomycota; class Saccharomycetes; order Saccharomycetales; family Saccharomycetaceae; genus Nakaseomyces; species Nakaseomyces glabratus. The sequence goes on from NC_088958.1 coordinate 66,049, forward strand.
TATAAGAATTGGTCACGTGATTTAAACTTTACCTGTATATCTTAAATTAAGCTCTTGGTCAAGGTCAGTCTAGTCTTCTATCAAAGTTTGTCTGTCAATTTTATTTTTATCAAGTATTACTTCTCTATCAAGAAATTAGCTTCTTTTTATCATTTCAATTGCAGGGTCCCCTTCCGTTACACTGACTGTGAAGTTTTGGAGTGGTATTTCTAATTATATTTTAGATTATAAACAAGAATAGGATTATACTATATTTAATTGAAAGGTAGAAATTATATTATAGCATTTCGTTTTGGAAGTAGAGTAGTGACCTTATTAGTTGACATGAGGTAAGGGAAGAATTATAAATAATGTCAATTTGTTGTCCTTCTGCTGGCGATATAATTTACAGCAGGTTTTGCCTAAACGTCTATCGAGCATGATAAAAATGAGAGATTCTATGCCAGGATCATAATCTCAAACAGATATGTGTTCTCTCACTTTTTTATTTTCCTTTTTTTATGAGACTGACAGTTCTGGACATACTTGTCCAATGTCTTGGTGAGAAATAAATATGCAATAGTTTTAGGTTAAACTTTTTGATTTGTGCACATTTTGGTGCTTTCATACATATTGTTCAACTTAAACATTTTTTTTAAAGTGCTTATACTGACCAAAGCAGGTATTTCATTGGTTGAAGTCGTTGTTACTAACGTTCCTGGTCATAGCAGGTAATGCAACTCTAATGCCATCGATATCCTTGGACATCTTTACTTGGCATCCAAGTCTACTGGTCTCTGTTAGTCCATATGCTAAGTCAAGCATATCATTCTCGTCATCTTCGGGCTCTGGGATGGCGTCGTAGTAATCTGGATCGACAATAACATGGCATGTTGAACAAGCACATGAACCACCGCATGCACCTTCCATATCCAAGTTATTGGCCTGTGCAATGTCCAGCAATGTGTCGCCATCGGCAACTTCGTATGTCTTCTGCGATCCATCTTTAAGTATGTAAGTGACGTGTAGTTCTTCACCTGGGTTAGGTTTCTTTATATGTCCATGACTCAACATCATAGAAGTAGAAAATAGTCTGGCAGAGCTTTGCCATAGAGGTCTGTCGGCGAATCTTCTGCTCAAACCGATATTTCTGGATATTGGTACAATGCTTCTCCTGAGTATATGCTGCATAGTTTTGCAATTTCAACTATTTTCTTTGATTCGACCCTCAGTTAATTAACACCTGGCAAAGGAAAAAGACAACTTAATCCAGATAATAATCACAATACGTATGCTCTGAAAATGAGAGAGTAATGCCTGATAAAACCGACCAGAATAATACTGTAACAGTTATATATTCTATCACTCGTCAGGACATCTTACTAAGTTAGTTATTAACTAAAACTTGTTCGTTGATGCCAGAGCTGATGACTTTTTGCAGAAAGCTTACAAATCGTCTGCTCAGTGCGAAAATGCGATTCTCGGTCTACAATAAGCAGAGAAATCGCGCACAAACGGAGTTTAGAGAAGTCATTTGGGAAATAATATCCAGTTAGCAAGCTGGGTGATGAGCTTTTTGCATGCGAAAGCAAGAGGTGTCTGGTAAGCTGGAATTGTAGTTGTTAAAAATTATACTGAGTAATGGAGAAGGAGAAGGGGTGTCTGCAGATGATCGGTGTGCATATGTGCCAAATTCTCACTATTCAGGCTGAAAGTACATTGTAAAGAAAAAATATGGTGAAACTAACCTTAATGTTGGTAAAAAAATTACGTTGCCTATGTGATTAGTTTGCGTTATTTTGCTACGCCTTGGTGTATTTCTAAACAAAGCAAAAAAATATGATACATTTAACATTATTTATATATGAAACTAACATTGAAATTCTGGGCTACAAGACTATGTATTTGGAAGTAGAGCCCAATATAGAGAATTGTTAACAATTTTTTTCTAGAAATTTAAATACAGCAACTGATTGGAGCCACAGATATCATACTTAGTCGGTCAGTGTAGTATGGGCATTAATCTATCTAAAAGTGGCATGCCAAATCAGAGTTGGCATTTGTAGCTAATTCATCATCAACGATGTCATCGCCAAAGGATAAGTTTTGCATCTTTTCTCTCAACCTCTCCATCAATTTGGTTTCAAGGATATGTTCAGCATTGGCACCAACATAGGCGGTGTAGGCATTTTCAAACTTGTCCTTGCTATCGCATTCTTCGGCTAGTTCCAACTTGGTTGATTCGACATTAACCAATGACTTTGTGCTCTTACGTCTACGCTCGTCCTTCATCTTTGGAGTACCGTCAGCAAATCCACCTTTTGGTACATTTTCCTTTAAGTTCTTCTTATCCAAAGACTTAGTACAATAGATACCAACTTCACTGATCCACTTAGCAACCAATGAAGTCCAACCAGTTTGGTGAGAAGCACCAAGACCTCTACCAGTATCACCATCAAAGTATTCAAAGAAGGGGATTAGATCCTTGAAGTGTGGGTCCTTAGACAAGAAGTCAGCTTCAATGTCACCGTGAACTGGACGCAAGCCAGTCTTTTGGTCAGGCAAGAATAATTTGACCATACGAGAAGACAATTCATCAGCAACTTGAGATAAGTTTAGGAACTTACCAGAACCAACAGGACATTCAACCTTGAAGTCAGAACCGTAGTACAAATGGAATCTTTGCAATGATTCAATGATCAAGAAACTAGTGGAGAACCAGATTGGACCTCTCCAGTTAGAGTTACCACCAAACATACCGGAGTCGGATTCACCAGGTAAGTATTGAACCTTATATTGAACACCATGAACATTCATTTCGAAAGGATGCTTCTCATGGTATTTAGACAAAGATCTGATACCATAATCAGATAAAAATTCAGTTTCGTCTAGCATACGCTTCAAAATTGCTTCCAATCTATCCTTAGTGACCAAAGACAGTAGTAATCTCTTACCCACACCTTCTTCAGACATAGAAGCAACATTTCTACCAAAGATCTCCTTCTTGTTCTTGACAAACCAATCGACACGCTTTTTAAAGCCCTTGAACTGTAAGATAATAGAAGGTTCTAAAGTCATGGATGCATATAGTGGGATCAAACCAACCAGGGATCTAATTGGTAGCTGTTCTCTGTGGTCTCCACCCCATGAAATGGCATCATAGTAGAATTTATCGTTTTCATTCCACAAGTTTTGCTTAATGATTTCACCATTATCCAAGTCCTTTTGATACTCGAAGGACATGGAGTCACTAATCAAAATGAAATGTTCGAAGAACTTGGAGGCAATATCTTCATAGGCTGGGTTAGTTTTGGCCAATTCCAAAGCAATGTTCAGCATTTGTAATGAGAAGAATGCCATCCAACCAGTAGAGTCAGCTTGTTCCAGAGTACCACCAGTTGGCAATGGTTCGGATCTGTTAAAGATACCAATGTTATCTAGACCTAAGAAACCACCTTCGAACAAGTTCTTACCGTTAGCATCCTTACGGTTAACCCACCAGGTGAAATTCAGTAGCAACTTTTGGAAGACACGTTCCAGGAAGTGACGATCTTCACGGTTATATAGAGACTTTTCAATCTTGAATACACGGTAAACTGCCCAAGCGTGGACTGGTGGGTTGACATCATTGAAGTTCCATTCATAGGCAGGAATTTGACCATTTGGATGCATATACCATTCTCTAGTTAGCAAGTCTAGTTGTTTCTTGGCAAAGTCAGGATCAATCATGGCCAAAGGAATACAGTGGAATGCAGTGTCCCAAGATGCGAAGAAAGGATATTCCCATTTGTCAGGCATAGAAAGGACATCTTCGATGTACAGATGTTGCCAGTTGCTGTTTCTACCATTGGCTCTGTTTTGTGGAGGACGAGGCTTAATATTTGGATCACCTTTGAACCATTCATCGAAGGTCAAGTTGTAAAACTGTTTGGTCCAAAGCAGACCTGCGAATGCTTGTCTTTGCACATTTCTCAATTCCTTGTCAATTGGGGATGGGTTAACTCTCCAGTAAAAGTTATCAGCTTCTTCCTTTCTGTTGTCGAAAGTGGTGTCGAAGATATCTTCGTCAATGACAGCCAAGTCCTTGGATGGGAAGATAGTGTTATCGAAGTCGTTAGTGAACTTGTATCTGACAGTGACAGATTCACCAGCTGGAATGTTCTTGAAGTGATAGACGGCACCGGCTTTAGAACCCTTGTGTTCTGGGTTACATAGCTTCTTGTTTCCGTGGACCAAGTATTCTTCGAAAGCGTCCTTAGAGTAAGGGGATGGGTTCTTTTTGTCATTGAACAATTTAACCAAGTTAGGCTCGTTATCTGTGAACAAAAGCTCTGGTTCGACATCTTCGCCTTCCTTGATGTCTGGGGAAGGTTGGAAGACGATTTTCTGTTTTCCGAACTTCTTGTGGAACAAATGAACCAAGTTGTTGGCGTGGGCATCCTTTTCCAATCTTGGCATGTTCTTCTTGGACTCAGCATCCCAAGCCCAGGTGTTTCTGTAGAAGATCTGTGGGGTAACGTACAGCTCGCCTGAGTCCTGGTTGCTTCTGTTGTGGACGGTGATTCTGAAGTTCAAGTCGTCAGGGTTGCTGTCGCTCTTTGCCATTTCGAAGTAGACGTCGAAGTAAGGGGTGTCGCCGGTGGCCTTATCATGGAACAAGCCGTCGACTTCATGGACTTCGAACTCACGGTCCTGGTAGCCACGTTCGGCGTTCTTCTGGACCAATTCTTTGTAAGGGAAGGCCTTCTTGAAAGGGTACTTGTACAGGGCCTTCATGTACGAGTGGGTAGGTGTGTTGTCCAGGTAGTAGTACAACTCCTTGACGTCCTCACCGTGGTTACCTTGGTGTCCCGTAAGACCGAAGAGACGCTCTTTCAACCTCTCGTCCTTACCGTTCCACAAGGCGACGTTCATACACACCAGCTGCTTGTTGTCACTGACACCAAAGAGACCGTCCTCACCCCATCTGAAGACACGGGCGTTGGCGTGCTCGAATGGGAAGTGCGACCAGGCGTCACCGTTCTGGGAGTAATCCTCACGCACAGTGGCCCAAGCTCTCTCACTCAAGTAAGGACCCCACCTGTACCAGTACTTCTCATGCTTGCTGTTCTCTTCCAACCGCTTCTCCTCGACGGTGGTGTTCACCAGCTCTTCTCTCAATTGATTCATTCTTCTCGTGGTTGTGCTTCTTCCAGGAAGGTATATGTATTTACAAAAAAAAATTGATCAGTTTATATAGTCCCAATGGGGAGTGCAAACGATACGAGCGAGTGCATTGCACTGTTACTCTGCCCTGTACACTGCCCTGTACACTGCACTGTACATTGTACTGCACAATGTGTAAAGTACAGTGCAGTACAGTGTCCCAGTCTAGAGAGCACTACAATTACACTACCATTACACAATCGTTATGAATTGACGTAATGAAGTTATAATGCTCTGTATATGGTGTTTTGACCAGTATAGGTTGTATTAAATTGGCCTGGGTATAAGGATTTACCGTTTGTCCCACTTTGCAGTAAATCCCACGGAGGGAAAAGGCACCTGGCGCACTTCGAAGTACGTATGGGCCTATGGGCCTTAATGGTGGGGGTGTTGGACTGGTTGGGAGCGTTATCTTGAGGGCCTTGCTGGTGCTGGAGGGTGGTGGGAAAAAAGGGGGGGAGTCACACAGAAACTGCTGCACAGATGGGTGGGATAGTTCCCCCCCCTGAGAGCTTTGGAGTCAGGTGATTTCTCTTTTCTTTTCTTCAAAATTCAGGGATAGGGGTACACTTTGTACGTTAGTCATGTGGTATGTAATTGTATACTTATTATCACATGACATATTACGTATATAATACTTTTATAATACAACATAATATAATATAATATAGTATAATAAAAGCAGTGTTTTTATTAAATGCAAAGGAATATATGGTGTGTAAAAATTTTATATTAGATATATATGTTGTTGTTTTTTTCTATAATATTGGTTAATCAAAAAAAAAGCTTTGTAGATCAAATTTTAAAATCTATTAGAATTCCGATGAGGCAGAGTAGTAGGGGGCTGGAGTGGGTTCAAAATAATCAAAGCAAAAGCCTGATCTTAGACTGTAGAGAGCCATAGCTTGTAGTTGTCCTGAGCGACGTTGGCAAAGTTGTAGTTTTGTCTAGGTACCTCCGCGGTGGTTCTAGGAGCTGTTGTGTACAATCTGTTCTGTATCTTGGAGTAGAAGTGCGAGTCTGTGTCCGCGTAAGCATCGCTTCTGGGTATCATCTCGTCCTCGTACGATAGCGGGGTGAATGTGTAGTTGTTTCCCAAGGTGAACACTGACTCGTATGAAGAAGGTACGCTGTCGCTGTCGCTTGTGCTGTCGTCATCGTCATCCTGATCGAGATCGAGATCGACGTCTTCATAGAGCGGATCCTGTATCACTGGCTTGTACACCACTGGAGCCTCCTCCTCATTTATGCTTATAGGGAAAATAATGTCAGACATTGTGTTTGTGTTGTGTGTGTGTTGTATTGTTGTACTGTTGTATTGTAAGGTGTTTGTAATCCTTGCTTTTGTATTTCTAATGGTGTTATATTTGCTGTACTTATAGTTGTACTTGTACTCGTAGTTGTACTTATAGTTGTACTTTTAGTTGTACTTGTAGTTGTTTGCTGTGCTGTGTTGTATTGTTTCGAATGTCTCCAATTGATCTTGCAAACCCAATTGCTTATATATGTCAAAATTTTATGGGTGTCGGAAGAGTCATTTTTTCCAGAGGGGAAATCCACAGTTCAGGGAGCCACATGTCTCCCCGGTTCCCAGCGAGGTGCAGTGTGCAGTGTGCAGTGCGCAGTAGCAAGTACCAAGTAGCAAGTACTGTCCGGGTTCTGGTGCGGTGGGGTCCCCTTCGCTCCGTTTCCCGCATTGTCAGCCCAATAGAGGTTATCACTGTGGTGGGGGGTGCGCATCGTGCGGTCTGTTCTGTGTCTTGGTCTGTGTCTGGGTATGACACATTCTCCTCTGTGTCACTGATCTTGGAACTTCCCGCACCCTCGTGGCTTCCGTGTGCTTCTATTCTTCTCAGTTCACTGTTCTTCTCTGTTCTTCTCTGTTCTTCTGCGTTCTTCTCTGTTCCACGAAGAAACAAATGGGAAAATGACTCAACACCAGGCGTTCTAGAACAATCCAACCCACGGGGAAATCAATTCTCCCTCGCTCTCTCGCTCCCTCGTCACTAATTTGCGCACGTTGGGAAATCGCACCCTCCCGGTTACCCAACCCTCAATGTACACCCACACCCTAGCGGGTCTCATGTGGGATTCACCGGGATTCACGGGATTCACGGAATTCACCGGGACCCCCCCTCCACACTGCCACAGTTCTCTTGCAGACACCAGCCATCAATTGGAAGAAAAACATTCATTTACACATGCTATATCGTTATAGACGTATGTTCGTATTATTCGCTTTTCGCTGTGGAATTAGTGGTACTATTCGCCACGGGAAACAATGGGAAAGATGTGTCATTGAACTCCGCTCTCGCTCTCGCTCTGGCTCTCTCTCTTCCCCGTGTGTGTGTGACTCACTTGCCAAACACTTTCTTGAACCCTGACCAACTGGCCCCAGCTGAAGAGCGCAGGTTCGTGCCCAGTGTGGTCCCCAGTGTGGTCCCCAACGTGGTGGGCTCTCTGTTCATCCTGTTGGCCATCTTCAGCTCCTTCACAAGCAGTTTCAACTCTTCAATCCGGTCTTCAAGCTTCATGTTCTCCCTCATGACTTCTGTATTTCTATGTGTGGCTCTCTGAAGATCCACTTCCAGGTCATTCGTAGCCACATGTGCTTGGTCCTCGCTCACACCGTGGTCCTTCAACTGCTGGATCTCTGCACGCACCGACTCTATGCTCCCTTGCAGATCGTTGTGCTCGTCCAGCAACATCTGGTACTTCAAGCGGATCTCAATGAGCTCGCTCGCTATTGACTCATGCTCGTGGTTCAGCTGCTTGTAATCGTTCTGTAACTTGTGGTACTCCTTGTTCAACTGGTGGTTCTTGATCCGCATTGACTCATACTGTGTCTCCCGCTGGTGCTCCAGCTGCTGTATCTCTTTGTACTCTTCGCTGTAACGCCTCAACGACAGCGGCGTGATCTGCACATCAGCTATGGCATCCTGCACAAACTGGTCCACATCGTACCGAGTTTCCGCCACATCGTCGACAGCAGGCTGTGAGTCATGGACTATCACCGAACTGGCATCAGCACCATCAAGCTTGTCCTCGCTGACACGGTATACTTCAAATAGCTCCTCTTTCAGGAAACTTAGTAACTGGTCAAACTTCAGAGATAATATCTTGGCCTCGTTCTTCAGCATCAGATTGACAGCAAACTTCAGGATCGACTCTAACCCTTCAACAAATATAACATCCAGAATCCTCAACACAAACGACAACGGGAACTTGTATGCGAACATGGTCAAGAACCACTGAGTAGCATACATGGAAGCTCTGACACCCTCACGGTTCAAATGGTTCGACAACTGTGAAGAATTCTCCTCGATGATTCTGTCAAATTGATACAGCGAAAGCACTAGCCCAGGCATCTCAGGTAAGTAGAAATCTCTGAGTCCATAATTCTTCATCAGACCGACTAACAACCCAAAGGCGTCTGCTTCAGTCTCACAATTTAACAACAGTGGAGCTATCACAAACGCCATACCTTGAGTATAGCCAACTTCAGGATCAAAAATTGTGTACACCTTAATCACATTATATAGAGGTTCAATTTTTTCTTGTGGGATGAAGTTTGTCCTCTTCAAATCTCTTCTAATGGCGGCATCATGGGGGGTAGGTTCGGGAAGTAGTGTGTTATAGATATCTTCCATCTCCTTCGATTTAGAGTTTGTCATCAACTGCCATATTATTCCTCTTATCTGAGTTGGAATTCCAGCAATTACTTGTTGCTCTAACTTTTCCGGTTCTTGACTAGCCACTGCTGGGAAGTCATTGACAACTTCAGTCCAAAATGTCCAATCAGTACGTAGCAATTCTTTCTTTTCATCTTTACTATACTCATGGTCGGCTTCGAGCTGAGCTTCAGTTACATTTTCTTCTTTTAAGTTTTCCAAAATGCTAGTATAATTAGTTTTCAGTTGCGTTTGTCCTTCTTCTAATAACTCTTGTGTGGATGTAGTTTCTCTTAGGACATGGCTGCTAGTCTTCCGGTATCTGTTAGCAATTAAATTGACATCAGCAGCTGTTTCTAATTGAGAAGAACTCTGTCTCATAGATGAACTACTTGGATATCTTTTATGTTTTGCCTTTATTTTCCCCTTTTCAAATTCCTCTCTAAACTTATCAGATTTCAATTCTTCCGCTAATGGTGGTGGCACAGCGTTTTTAACCCTAGTTTTCATTTCCCTACTTGGTAAGGCAGGCGGCGTTCTGTGGTCTGTGTCACTAGTAGTAATACTCATCGGAGATTGAGATATGTGTCTGGTTGGAAGTGCTGGCGGTTTACCACTGTAATGTCCATTATATTGTTCGTCATCATGGTCCGACATCTGTATCCCATTGTGATTCTCATCTTCGTCTGTATAAGTGAAGTCATGCATGTTCCTATTGGAACCTTGTTGTTCAGAGTTTTCGTAGTCATCACCGCTGGTAAACCTATGTTTGATAGGTTTACCAGCATTTAGTAGACTGTCATGGTCCGAATGGTCATTTTCAGGAGAATTGTCTTTCTTCTCAGTTGTTTCTTGGTCTTGTGCAGGTAACAGATCTTTTTCACCGCTGTTCTCTTCGACCTTTATTAGACTCTCTTCTCGTTGTTGGTTGGTGGTTTTATCCACAGTACTCATTTCTGGAGCTGGTAACAAATTGTCCTCGGTTGGGTCTGTACTTATTAGAGTATCAGATTTCACATCGTTCTCAAGGTTCTTTTCCAAGGAGTTCTTGATCTCTTTAGATGCTTCAGTTATAAGCACCTCATTTTCGGTTGTACCATGATCAATCATATCATCATTTGCTTCGTCATTTGTACCATTGTCTTCATTCTTTGGAGTCTGTATTGGAAAGTTTTCCTTCGATTCTTTGCCCATGTCATTGTGTTCCAGTGTTGGGTTTTCTAGAACCTCTTCCTTTATCTGTGTGTCGGAGATATTGGTTTGCTTCTCTGAATTCAATTTGGTAGAGACATTAGTTTCATTTAATTTTTGTGCTTCATTTTCGCCTTCTGGTAGGTGATCTAATGGTGAACTGTTCAAGTCTTCTTCAGTCATATAGTCATTTGTTTTGTCTGATGAATTTCCGGTTTTTGAGAGATCGTTATCTTGGCTCTTTTCAATAGTATTCAGATCTTTTTCATCCTTTGCGTCAGTTTGTCCTTCTGCACTCTCTCCATGTTCCTTATTTACATGATCTGTAGTTACTACTAGCTTTGGCTCCTCCAGTTGTGTAGATGTGGCCAACTCTTCATTTGATGGTTCTTGTATTTCGGCAGTGCTCTCTTTTTCGTTACCAGCACTGTCGTCAATACTTTCAGCTTCGTTTTGTAATGCCTGTTGAGACTGTTTCTTCTTCTTGGCCTTCTCCTTCTTCTTTTTATTCTTCTTGCTGTTTTTACTCTTTACCGGACTGGCGTCTATCGACGACACGCCTGTGCTTTCTGCCATATCAGAAGCGGTCTCGACGTTTCCCAAATCGGTACTGGTTGCCATGGTATCTTTTGGATTGTGCAACTTGATCAACTTTCTTCTCGACTATAGTTTGTATTAGACTCGATTATTTGGCCAGTGTAATATCAATAGATTGTGTTCTTCAAAATCAGCCAGTATGAGCTATCCTTCTTAACTCATAAAAGCACTTTTCCTTTTTAGCAACTGCGCATCCTTTTCTTTCCCTTTGAAAGGGCTTCGCTAACTGAAATCGCTCTTTTCGCTCCCGTTTTCGAGGTTACTGTGCCAAAGTCGATCAGGGCGAAGTTGACACATCTGCTTTTAAAAATAGAATTGAACAGATAATTCCGAACCTTACCTAGGATCTCAAAACCAATTGGAGATCCTGTTGATGAAACGAAGGACAAATTCGGACTAACAAGCTCTGGCTAATTAAAATCGAATCCTGGTCAATTGGTCCTCGAATTACTACTAACAGGTAGTGTCTCAAATTTCTTGTATGATAATGAATGAGAATGATCTCCATTCTCTTTTAGCAAGAAACCAAGGATTGTACATCCAGACCAATTGGGTTCAGGGTAAATGGTCTGCAGCCCTGTAATAGTTTAAAATGGTGAGAATTTGTAATGAAATCGCAATAATTGAGCTATGTCAACATGATATATATTGCCTACCGACAGTAGCAAGGTTGGAACTAGTATCAATAGCAACTAGCCTCTCTTCCGAACGTTATTGATAACCATACATCTATTCTAAGACTTTTCATAATGTAATTATAACAACACTTAGAGAATTCTGCTCCCATGTACATGTAGATTAACGAGACCAAAGCTTTACTATCTTCTGCGTTGAGGAATTACAAATATCACTACTGTTAACAGTCAGTATCAAACCTTTACTCATACTTTAATATCTATGACTACACTGCGCAACTTTCAGCCGCCGCTCATATTTTTCTTCTCAAATATTAACGGTAGTCGGCGGCTAAACTGTCGATAATACACACTTTCTGCTTTAGATTAGGTTTGATGTAATTTGTTTCTAGACCAGCATAATTCTTGAGCTAATTCTAAGCAAGAAGGGTCGATATTTTGGAGGAGGCCTACAGGAGGCCTAATCACTTGTTTAGAATGAGCCAGATAGCGGAGTACTTTATGAACCACTTGGATCCAACTGGATATGATACAAGTGACTCTTATGGAAGTTGTATTGTATCGAGTTCTCAGAGTTATAAAGGCCAGTCTGCCCTAGAACAGTGCCTATTTGTTCCAAGTTCTTCTTCATTGCCATCTTCTCAGCTATCAGGACTGGTCAATGCACAACAAACACAGCCAGATAGCAAGAAAGAGAACAAGAGTTCATTGAATACAGCAAATCCATGGGATAAGCAAGTACAGAACATTCTAAAGTGTACCTTTCATATGGAGCAGTTTCGTGGCTCGCAAATCGACATAATTAATTCTACTTTACAGGGGAAGCATGTGTTTGTATTAATGTGTACAGGTGGTGGTAAATCACTATGCTATCAGTTGCCTAGTTTGGTAACTTTGGGGTATACAAAGGGAACTACAATTGTCATCTCACCATTGATTTCATTGATGCATGATCAAGTAGAAGCTCTCATAAGTAAAAGGATTAAGGCATGTATGTTGAGTTCAACAAGTAGTTCAAAACAAAAAACAATGGCTTTACAACTTCTTTCAGAAGGAAAACTAAATTTATTTTACATCTCTCCGGAAATGGTCATGGGTTCGTCACCCTGTAAAGGTATCATTAGGAGATTATATCGGCAAAATCGGTTGGCAAGACTAGTTATAGATGAAGCACATTGTATATCTAGTTGGGGACATGATTTTAGACCAGAATATAAAAAATTGGGTCAGTTGACCAAAGAGTTTGACGGTGTTCCTGTAATGGCGCTTACTGCAACAGCGAACGACAATATTCAAGAAGATATATTGAAAATCTTAAACCTGAAGAATGTTGTTGTTTTTAAAGATAGCCTTAACAGAAAGAATTTATACTATGAAGTTGTGCAAAAGAACTCCAGAACAATAGAATACATGACTTACTTACTCAAGACAGAATTTCATGGTCAATCAGGTATTATATACTGTAACTCAAAGGCATCTTGTGAAAAAGTTAGTAAAGAACTAAACCAAGCAAATATCTCGAGCGAATTTTACCATGCAGGAAAGACGGCTAACTCGAGGTTAAATACTCAAAGAAAATGGCAACAAGGTACGATTCAAGTTGTATGTGCTACTATTGCTTTTGGGATGGGAATTGATAAAGAAAATGTACGATTTGTGTTTCATTATGACATACCAAGGTCTATGGAGGGTTATTACCAAGAAACCGGAAGAGCAGGTAGAGATGGGAATCCTTCGAAGTGTATCTTGTTTTTTTGTCTTCAAGACGTTAATCGGTTACAGATATTAATACAGAGAGAAAATGTTTCAGCTTTGCAGAAGGAACACAATTTGAAAAAACTACAAGACGTACTAGTATATTGTCATAATAAAGTGGACTGCAGAAGATTACAGATACTTGAATATTTTAATGAGGAGTTTTTTCCCAGTAATTGTATGAAAACTTGTGATAATTGCAAGAATATTGGTGTTTCGACCATTGAGCAAAAGGATTTCACACATTATGCGAAACAGATACTGTCTCTGCTGCGAAAGCTAGGAAACGAGCGTATCACTACCAATCAATGTCAGGACATCTTTAGAGGATCAAATAACATGAAAACCAGATTTTCAGGTTATGATAATTTTGAAGAGCATGGATCAGGTAAGGACTTAACCAAATCTGAAACGGATAGATTATTTGTTCATTTATTGAAGACGGGATATGTTTGTGAGTATTTTTTTACAAATAGCATGGGTTATTCAACAAAATATCTAAAACTCCCTGATCCTATTAAAGAGATTAAGGGCAAAGTAATGTTAAACTCTTTAAAAAAGCAATATAAAGCCAAGAAGAAGCAGGATATTGACGTTGATAATTCACAGTCAAGGATTGACACATTTAGTAGTTCTCTCAGTCTTTTTAAATGCCATCAAAACTCCAGTTTCCAAAGTGAGGATGTTTCAATGCAAAACTTGTTATCTGAAAATTCTCAGAGTATGCTAGATGACAATAGCAGTCTTATTTTTGAAACTATTAACTCTTGCATTAGTACAAATTTGTATTGCACAGAGGAGAAAGAAAATCACAAGCATCCAAAAAGAAAAAAAAGAAAGTCTGAAACTCTTCCATTTAAAAAACGGAAGAAGAGTTGATTTCTTAATCAATCTACAAATACATATACTTAAAACTTGCTTTGATTTTTTATCCATTATTTAGTTTGGACAAGCTATTTCACTTAGGTTAATAGATAACCAAGGCATCCAAATACACAACTGGTATACAAATCATTAAATATTTCGTTATTAGGTATATAATATAGTCTATATGATTAGTATTGAATTGTAAATCAGTTAGGTACCATTAGAGGCATTCGGTTCTAGATTAGTAAATTAATTATATGCAGTCCATTATATGCCCGAATGTTATATCGACTATGCTAAAGACTTACAACGGTGTTCTGACATTTTGGAACTTCTTCCCACTTACGCATCCAAACCAATCACCTCTTTGAGGTCTCCAAACAATGTTATTAATTTCGTGTGTCTTATTAGAGTAACACATTGTAGGTACGTCAAGATCCTTTGATAGCGGTTTTGTAGCCTTAATCGATGACGTCTTTGATGCACTATCATCGTAGGAATAGTCACCTTCTGAATCAACCTCCATGGAAGCACCACTGGCAGCTGGTCTTGGTGTAGTTGTATGCGATACAGCTCCTTGATCAAAATATGAACTGATATCCCAGAACAGAACTTGACAGTCGTCACTACATGATATCAACGTGTTTTTCTTTGTTGGATGCCACTTAATTTGATTAATTGATGCACTATGTCCATTTAGAACTACTAGTGGAGAGTCTGGATTTCTCATATCCAAAATTAAAATCTCATTTGAAGCAATAGCAAATGTGGCTAAAACATTTGGATCATGAGGCGAAGGTTCTAACCTTAACAAAGCATGAGAGTTTTCATCAGTGCTGTCGCTTCTTGAGCTATTATTGCCCGTGCCAGGTTCACTAGCCGGGGGCTCATAAATAATAGTGCTATGAGCTAAACATCTCAAATCAAACACACGCACACTACCGTCACCACCGCAACTTGCGAATAATTGTGTTGATTGAGTTAAGAATCTAACGTCAAATACCTCACTGTCATGTGCAATTAATTGAGTTTTGACGTAATTACTACTTTGTAAGTCCCAAACTATGCAGGTCGTATCAATGGAACTTGAGATCAGAATATTTGTGTCGACAGGATTCCAATGGAATGATGTTATTGGAGGGAATTCGCCCAAGACTGATGGATTAACATCAGATGTCTTTGTAGGAATCTGACTCAAACCAACGAATGCTTTATTATTAGGGTGCTGTTTATGAAACTTGCAAAGAGATAAATTGAGTTGTTCTTCTAGTTTGTTTTCTTCAGTATTCAAAGACCATATCCTTAGCGAATCAGAAGCTGTTGCTATTTTCCTAGAACGAAATGCTGAGGGCATCCACTGTATATTACTTACCGGGTATATCACATCACACTCAGCTACATTGTCCCATTTGAAAAGGTCAGGTGAATGAATCACTTGCAATTTGTTTCTGCTATCTTCTTTATATGACCCGATACAGACGTAGTCCTCAATACTCCAATCTACACCATAAAGTGGGAAATGCGCTCCATACTCACACACAACTCCCTGGTTCATATTCTTCAATGTATTGTTAAGGCCGGCTCTAATCTGATGCAATTGAGAATAGTTAGGTGAGTACAACGGGTGCAAGAAGTCCAAAGGCGAATACATTGGCGACCTATTTGTCATGAACACATCCTCACCATTGGCACCACTACCACTTCCCCCAGTGTTATTGGGAACACCCTCAGCAGTGGTAGCCAAATTGACACCGCTGCTAAACGGACTCGTTGTGTAACTCTGATGCACACTATGGCTGGGGCTTCCAAAGGAAACCGACGCCCTTTTCCCAGGTTGATATTCCATTATTTTCTGATATTAAAGGACAAAAGCACTGTTGCCGTCGATATATTGCTTTCCCGCTCCAAAAAACTCAGAAAAGGTATATACACACCACTGATTACTTCACAGAAGCTAATTATAGACAAGATATAAACTGAACTTCTTAACTTTGTATGGTTAACACTGCTCAAGACTTGCTATTATTCCCAACATTTTTGGCAAAGGGTCCAAATTTGCAAAGACATGAACCGAAGTCCCACCAAATTACAGCAGGAACGGAACATTGACAAGGACAAGGTTCCCCCCCATTGTTACCTCACAGTGATCGAGAGTGGAAGAGCGAGTGGATCCTGTTGCTTCGAGTTGGTAACCCCTTACTCACGACCGTTGCAGGTAATGTTTCATGTGACTATAAGGTATAATAGGTAAAGTTAGAGTTATACAGTACACGCTTAGAATATTACTTAAGTGGGTTTATGCCGTTCCAAGGACGTTACCTGGGGTTGTTGTTGGAAGCACTTCTTGTCCGGGGAAGAAAGACCTATAGCCGTCATCGGTGTTGATCTCGGTGCTGCGGTAGAATTTGATGCCGAATGGGATCAAGTTGATCAGTGGGTCGGCTTTTTCTTCTATCTTCTCTATGATCCAAGCAGGTGGGATTAGAATGTTAAACCAGGTCTCACCGTATCCCATAATGTAACCGACTATCATACCTGCGGTGTGGCCTAGGAAACTGGATTGGAAAAAGACAATCGCAGTGAACAACAGAAATACCACGGGGGTGAATTGGGTTGGTATGCTCTGTGTGACACCTGGAATAAAACGAGATAGTTCCAAGCGTGGGTAAAGTTGTGACTCTTTAACACATAAGTAAGTGATGAAAGTGAATACCCATCCACTGGCACCTGCGACACCAGTTTCAAGGGACAGTAGACGAGACACCACACAGTAGATTATACCAGCAATGACTGCTGACAAGTTCAACACCACACCGGTGTGAATAGTACCGTGGCTGCTTTCGAAGTTGTTCAATGGGCCCACAATTGCCAACGCATTAAACACTAGGTGCAAATAGGACAAATGCATCAGTGGGTACAGCGACAGTTTGCCCAAGTCAATATCAAACAATGAGTTGGGGGTCAGCACAAAATGGTTTTTGAAGTCCTCATACAATTGCGATATACCAAACAAGAAGGTTAGAAAGATAAGCAACCCTGTAGTCAGACCAGCAGGAGGACGCCCCTCAGGCATCAGCATTCTTTGCGGTGCAATCATTTAATACACTTATCGAAAAATTGTTGATACTATTCAATACAGTTACACAAAATTGAAAGATGCAATCAAAGCTGTACAGCTTAAAAGTAAGCTCTTTTGAGCAGCAATCATCGATGCAATAGCGATGGGGCAGTAGCCACAAGCCACAAGCCCTCTATCACTATCCTCTAATTTGTTTTGGCAGTGAATCCTCGAGCTGGCTTGTTGAATGAGGTAGCGTCACGGCGTACGTGATTTTCTTTCCAACACGCAAAAATTTAAAATTTTCTATGCCACCTCAGAACAGCTCGCAGTGTGGTTGTTATAGGTACTACGAGTTCTTCTGTGAATAATAGGAACTGACGGTAAGAACGGACTGAAAGTAAGAAATCGTATATCCTTTAGAAAGGGACGTACAGTACGGATCTTGCTTGTTGTTTCTTCCCTTAAGGATCTCAGATACATGAGTGGACCCTTAGAGGTGCATCGGAAGAATTATGTAATCCAGAAAAAGCAATAAACTATTGATTCCATCCATGGATCTCACTTCCAGCACAGACAAATGCTGTACCATTCTCATTGTGATTTTTTTAAAGCATCTAGTACTTATAACACCGAAGAATGTGGACATCTCTGCGGTTGTTTCTCTCAACACGAAAACGTAAGCACAACAAGCTTATTATAACTGCTGTTTGTTTCTATGTGGGACTATGTGTCTTCACAGAACCCCCCCACTCAGGTCTATCCCATACGTCATTTTCTTAGATTGTGGAAGGCTCTCTTATTATGAGATGGCTGCATCTTGATGGAAACATTGTATATATATGACAAAGTATTTGAATATCTTTTTGCTTTTCCTTACCTTTTCAAGCAGTAATCTATATATTTGAAAGCTGTTCATTAGCACAAATTCAAAAGGTTTAACACAGAATATGACAGTTAGTAGAGCTTCAAGATTTAAAAGGGCCAAGCCAGCCAATGTCGTTAAGTCCATTGCCATGGACAAGCTGTCCAACGTGAAGTTATCCGAGGAGCAGCAACAATTGCGCGGACGTATTCTAGAATTCATTCGCCAGAATTTGGCTTCTTATCAGAAAGGTGGAAAACCCGGTATGTTTGTGGTTCAAGGTGATGCTGGGACAGGCAAATCAGTGATTTTGAATTCACTGTTCAACGATGTGCAAAAGCTGGCCAACAATAATCCAGACACCACTGATATTCTTAAAGGAACAAGGAACTACTTGATTGTGAATCACCCTGAGATGTTGAAACTTTACCACCGTATGAGCACCAACTATACATACATCAACAAAGCCTCTCTAGAACGTCCTACATCTCTGATCAACAACTTGCAAAAGAGAAAAGAAATGGCGGATGTGGTGATAATCGATGAAGCCCATTTACTTGCAACATCAAAAGATGCTTTTAAAAGATTTTACGGAGAAAATCATTTAAAGGAACTATTGGAATTAGCTAAGGTCTTAGTATTAGTGTATGATGAGAAACAAGCTCTGAGAATGGGATGCTATTGGGATGAAAACTCTGAAAATGGCGCAAACCTACAGACGTTTTATGACGAGATACCAGAATCGAAAAGAGGCTGGTATAATTTAAAACAACAGTTCAGAGTAGCCGCTCCACCAGATGTGCTCGATTGGATCAATGACATCAGTGTTGAAGGTAAGATCCCAAAGTACCCCAAGAGTGCTAAAGGCTCTTTGGAACCAAAGTTTGATTTCCAAATATGGGATGACTGTAATGAAATGTACATGAAATTAAAAGAAAAGAATGAGACTTTTGGCCAATGTAGAATGCTATCTACTTATGACTTTCCATATAGACTTGATGGCAAGATATATTATGTTACTTGTGGTGACTTTAAATTGAGATGGGATATGTATGCGCCAAAGGCATTACTTCCATGGAGTGAAAGGGAAGATACTATAGATGAAGTTGGAAGTGTATATACAGTTCAAGGATTTGACTTGAATTATGCTGGTGTGATATTAGGTAGGTCTGTTGGGTACGACAAGGCTAACGATTGTATTAAGTTAAGACCGGAGCTGTATGATGATCATGCAGGTTTCACTAAAAAGAAAAACATATCTGACGCTGATACTGTAAAGCAGAAGATCATCATGAATAGCATAAATGTGCTTCTCACAAGAGGAACAAAAGGGTTGTATGTCTACGCATGGGATCCTGAATTGAGGGAAAGGCTTGCTCGTAGTCGAACCGAATAGGAATTTTCAAATATAGTAAAAAATGCATTAATTCTATCTACTGATAAATATATATACAAACTCGTTTTCTGTTTGAAGGCAGATCATTATTTTGTTTTTCTTTAGTTAAATAAGCTTCAGAACTCATTCTGATTTCTGTACTTTTGCTTCCAATGCCTTCTTTTCTCTCCTTTTATCGAGAGCCTCCCATGTGATACCGGAGAAAACAATTACAATACCCAGCCATTGCGTTGCGTTCACGGTTTTACCGAAGACAATGATACTCAGTAGCATTGACATCATCTTCCTAGTAACCGTTATCATGATCAAGACCAAAGAGCCATACAATTCCAGTGTGTAAAAAATGAAACACTGACCGAGAGATCCACAGAGGGCGTAAGCTAATAAGTATGAAACAATAATGGGATCTTTCTTTAACATTGCATGAGCATTGCATATTTGGCCTCTATCAATTACCAACAAGTAAGCTATGTTCCAGATAGCCACAAAGAAGTTTAATGCAAACATCATGTGTGCACCGGTAAGTGTATGGAACACTTTATGTTGTTGCTTTTTGTCCTGTGTTTCAGCGTTCTGGATTGCCATCTGAACACGATTATTCTTCAACATTTTATCCTGGGTAGCATTCGTAAGTCCATCCATGAACAAGCTTAGGAACAATAACAAGAACCCTGATGCTTTCTGGAAGAAGTGCTCGTCGTTACTTCCACTAATTGAACCTGAAATCTTTCCCTTAGAGCCACCAATAGTAAAAATAGTAACACCAATACTAACCAGTACAGCTACAACGGACTTCTTTCTTGAAATAGTAGTACGGTAGATAATAAGATGAACTAGCAGGACTGGGATCATCTTACATGACTTGGCCAGCATATAAGTTAAGTAATCGACGTATTGCAAAGCATACTGGGACAGTGGAGAAGAGGCACTTTGAGTGAAAGATATCAGTGCCAGTGGTTTGGCGTAATCACGAACCATTGCGATGGCACCGTAGTTCCTTTGCGCACCTTTCGCTCTCATGTAGAAATATCCAACACACACTGCTGCGACCGCCTGCACCACAGCAATGACATTGGGGCACTGAAACCTTTTATGAGAGTTCTCCCATACCTGCGTGGTCAAAGGCTCCTGAACTAATGCCCACGTAAGGAAACTAGCATATATACCAGCAGCACAGAATAAAACCGGAAATATTGAATTACTCTTGCTCATTTGATGTGTAGCTTTCTCACAACAAAAGAAACAGTAACCACTGCAACGTGTAATATACTATCTTGGAGACGGTATTATCTATTATACCTTCAAAGTAAGTCCACAATTGACTAACTTCAGTTTGTAGAGTGTGTCCATCGATGAGCTCTGCATTATGGCCAAATCATCTACATCACAAAAAACGTTATGTGATTCTCGATATTTTTTTTCAAAGAATTTTTTTCAGCGAAGAAACGCAAATTCAACCGAGAAATCAGTTGAAGTTAACTTCAAACAGTTCCTATGGTGGGATTGCAATTGACAAGCGGCAAAAGCAGTATCAATTGGGTAACAAATTTTGCTCTAAGTTGGATTATTCTCCTATTAAGTTGCTTTTATTACACTTTCTACCCCGGTGAAACCGATAGATTCCAGTTGAGATAGCTTCGAAATAGATTGTAAGGAAGTGAAAACAAAGGAGGGAACGGTTTAGTAATTATGCCTATTTTCTCACCAATCAATGCCACCTACGGTGTAAGAGTGGAACAAATCCTCGAGACTGATCAGGATTTTGTTAAATATCATGATAAATTGAACAGAAAGTTACAGAAACTCAGACACCGCTGTCAGGGTGTTACCAAGGACACCAAGAAGTACAGCGAAAAGGAGAAGTTCTCCAAGATCACTAGCGATAATTATGATAAGCAATCCAAGCTTTATGGTGTTCTTTACCTTTTGCAAGTCGAGAGAGACTTGAGTCTCGTGGAGACGTTAAAATTAAGGGGTCGCCAAAGAGGTAAGTTAAAAAGACCAGAGAGGAAAGTTATCCAAACTAGATTAAAAAAAGTTGCAAAATTAGTCGAAGGTCTAGTTGCTTTAACCCAGAACGAACAAAACTATGTCACTCGTCTTCAATACTTAATATATTCCAAGCTGGCAAAGGCTGAATTTATTTTGAATGGTAAACTAACAACCAAGAAAAAGGCTGAAAGCGACGTTGCTGGGCTTTTAGCTCTAGCATTTGCTGGGTTGCAATACTTAGCTGAACACAATTATATCAGTGAGGATATTTCTAGTTTTATCCAATCAAAATATGAATACTCTTTAATGCAATATGCAGGAAATCTTGTTTCAAATGTGAGATTACAAAATTTCATTATTGAGTCTTTGAAATCGATTGGTGACAAAGATGAGATTGTGAAGCTACTATTGAATAATGGCTTCAAGTTAGACATAAAAGAGGTAGACGATACAACCACAAATTCTTTGACCAATATCAATTGGAGATCCTTCCAAGCTAAAATAACAGATCGTGAAGTATCTCATCTAATAGAATTGGCCGAATCAGTTGAGATCTCGAAGTTGTCTGATTACAGCAGCAAACTACTATATTGGGAGGATGCCTTGTCTAAACAAGAGGCAGTAATAGCGAATTATGATGAAAATGAATCCACCGAAAATGCAGATATTGATGATCCACAAGAAAATAATCAAATCTTACTTTCTTACGTCAAATACAATAAACTTATGGTAAACATCCTACGTGACAATGAGATTTGCAAAGAACTATGGCAGCAATGGGATAAATCTTGTTCAACTCTGTCTGCCAAGGTAGTGAAGTACAAAGAACTAGAACGTATAACCAGTAATCTCTCTGTATTTTTACATGAAGTCATGGAATTGCCAGGTATCTATTCGGATGATGAACTAATGTACCAACTCGAACTTCTGGATTTACACTACAAAACTTTGTTAAGCTCAAAGGCATTGGCATATCTTTACCAATCTAAGGGCAAATATAGAGAAGCTTTGGCATTGCACGTAAGATCATTCCAAGAATTGAACTCTAAACTCGAACAGGATATGCTTTACAGTAACGATGAAATTCTTCCTAATTCACTTTTTGACAAACTTGACATAGAAAAGAACCAAAGCAATATCAAAGCAGCCTGGACGGGTGTTATTGCTCTAGCAGGTTACCAAAAGTCCCTAGAAACAACAGGGAAGAGTAAATACAAGCTATCTGTTATTGAGAAGATTAGTAACCAGAAGGAAATCGAAGCTTCAGATGTTAATATCAGCAACCTGTTCCCATTAACCCCACATATGCAGCCTGTAGGAGCTAAGCCAACTTTATTTGACTTGGCTTTTAACTATATCCAATATGAGAAATTTGAACAAAGGAATATTACAGAAAATAAACCAGCTGAAAAGCAATCTAGTGAACCTGAAAACCATAAGGAAGAACAGCCAAAGAAAAGAGGTTTCCTTGGTCTATTTGGTCGCTAATGAGAAGCTTATACTATACTTTGACATGAATCGAAGAAAGATCATGTAACAGAAATTGCATTATATATTAATATTATATGTAATATAGAACTGATAGCGTTATATCGACTGTCTATAATAGAAAGCCGTGGTTACTAGCTTTAATAATTCAGCAACATTCAGGTCTACTTTTCTATTCAATAGTGTTATCGTACCCTTTGGATTTTTTGCCTGTTTTTCTAACAAATCTCTGAACTCAAAGAAGTCAGTGATATCCATATGTTTGTGTTCGGGACCTTTACGTTTATCAGTCATTTGAATCCCAAATCGAGAACCATTTGTGGTTGAAATTCTAAAATTAATGTCGGGAAATTTAGGCCCACTAGAACCAAATACTTTAACTGAATGTTTCCCGAGGTTTTCTCCCTGGATCCTCTTCAAAATGCCTTTCTCATATAGTTGTCTAGCATTCCATTTATACTTTAGACCGTCCAGTTTGCTATCCTTATTTTGAACTTTTTTGTAAGCACTTTTTAGATTGCCCAATGCACCTTTATGGTGAGGTGTAAAATCTGAGGTTTTTTGAATATCAGAAATAGTAGACGATACAAAGCTCCTCATATTCCTTAGTTCACTTTCCAACTTATGATTTACATTTTGTATTTCAACCAGAGTTCTATTTGTCATTTCAACTTCTTTTTCCACGAAATGTAGCGCATAATCAGGATTTTTTATTGTATTAGCGATATCATTCAAGAAATTTTGGAGCTTATTGTCCTTCATACAGATAACTTTTGCTGTTGTCAACTCTTGAATATTTCTCAAGGTTTCATTCTTCAACGTGAAGTATGTTCTCGGGGTAAGTTTTGAGACAAACGAATCCTTCTCCAATCCTATATTATTTCTTAGCAACTCTTGAAAAACAGGTTCATCCTGAGGTAAAACACTACTAACAGAAAGGTCATACAGATTTGTCTCAACATCTTCCACTTGAATCATGATGACAAATGCTCTCTTGACTTGATCGTACACTTTCCTAATGCCATCATCCCCAGTTAAAAATCTGTACGAAGATGAGTCAAGCTCTAATGTAACTCTACCAGAATTATTGCTCATTAGTTTAAAGTCCATAGTTTTCAAGACATCCTGAATTGGATCCAAATCAGTAAAATCCTCAGAATAATCACTAAACATTTGTGCAACTTCAATTACTTTTGAAGATAAAAGCTCTAGGACAGGGCTTGTTGAAACCATGTCATTATAGATCTCAGCATACCCAACTTGCTCATATTCTAAATCAACCAGTAGATTATATAGGAGATTCTTGATATGAGGTCTTATTTCTCCACTATATTGATTCAATGGCTTGTGATATCCATCGAAAGAGGTTTGGAGGAAGACTATTCTCAGCGACTCAATTACGACCTTAATTTTATCATTGATGTTTTCATCATTGTATTGATCAAAGCCGAATTTTTGGAAATTAACCATGAAATGTTCAATAAAGCTTTCAATTAATACCATTGAGATTGCTTTTAAAGCTTCCTCCTCACAAATATTTTTATCAGCGAAATAACACAGTGTCTTGGTACAAATATATCTTAATTCAACTGGTATTTCATTGGTTTTACGAGAAAATATTTCTGCAATCATCTCAATGGCATGCCAAATATTCCTCAAATTCTTAATAAACTCATTTTTTACCCTTTGATTTTCAATTGGCTGACTACTGGGAGCTTCTGAGTAAAACTTTTCATATAATACGTAAGGGTCGCTTGTAAAATCTGTTTCACGATTCCCAAGAAAAGACAAAACAGGTACAAAAAGTTCGAATGCTTCCGAGTACTCTTTCTCTATGAATTCATCAAGTAATAATTTCCAGGAAGGTGAAGAGAACGCCATAAATTCTCCTACTGATGTGCATTCTTGTATATCTTGTTGGAGTAGTTCAGATACAAGCTTCATAAATAATCGCCGCTCTCTCTCTTCCATCTTTTTATTCGTTGTAGTAAAGGTAGAATAGATATTTCTCATCGAGAATTCTTTCTCTTTAGCTGCCATTAGCTTCCAGTAAGACGGATCAACCTGTAACAAGTAGAACAAACCCTCAAACCCAGGATAATTAGAGTTAGGAACTTTAGACTTGATTTTTGAGAATGTACCATGATTGATTCCTTTAGCTAAATTTTGTCTTTCTAAAACGTCTAACAAATCCAGTTGGTGCTTTATTTCTCTCAATACTTTGGTCTTCTTCATATTCTCGGAATCCAGTGAAGCTTGGTAAGTCTCCACTTCATCTTGTATGGATTCAATCGATTTCCTGTTATTCAGAAGGTGAACAAATTTTTTAACTGACCACAGCGATGGGTTTGGGTATGTCATTAGTTCTTGGTACGCAGTCTTCATTTGGAACATACGAATATGGCTCTGGATCTGTATTATATGAGAAATGTTTTTTCGGTAGTGATGAGTATTCTCCTTAATAGCACCTCTTTGAAGGGCACCTCTAATTAAAGATTGAAGTACTTCTATTTGATGATATTCAACTATATCATCAACCAAGTCCAAAGTATACCTAACCAGAATACCACGAACTAAGGCTTGAAAACCTATTGCTGGTTCAAGTTCAGAAGAGAGATCAGTCTGGCACCGGCCAATCCTTCTTCTGACGGAGTGTCCTTTTAATAAAGCGATTAATTTATGAGACTCAGATAACTCAATATTTATTCTTTGAATTTCCCTTCTCTGCAATAAAGACCTCCCAACAGTTTGGAAGGCTTCCAAACTTGAGGAAATTGATGGAGCAAAGAATGCTTTTCTTCTATTATCAATACATTGCCTCACTAATATGCTCCTGACTGTGGCTTGTATATCAGTTAAGCAGGGGATGTTAGCGTGCAGATCTTTTGATGTATGTGAGACCACGTTTCTAGCCAATTTACCTCTCAGTAAGCCCTGCATTATTGTGACTATTGTTGTATTGTTTTTCACGTAACTGGAGAGGACTGTCGCATTTCGCCTAGCAAGTATGCCATGGCATATGCTTTGAAACAGAATAATACTAGACTCCTTTCTGTTCACTGCAATCCGCTTTTTATCAAGTTTATCCCTAATTCTATTTCCTCTAATAAGTGAGGTTAGAGATACAAAATCAACTGACTTCTCAATTGACCTCCATTTATGCGATTTTGTTCCTTTCATCTTTCTCAATGAATTAGCCCTTATTAGAGACTGTAGCCCAACCACATCTTCTTTAAATAGAGACAAAAGCTGGTTCTGTAAGTAGATCTGGTATCTTATATTAACACCTTTAGTCATAGCTTGAATTTTCATAACGCAATCGAGGAATTCTTCTTCATTCATTCTTGTTTTCCTGGTAGGTGAATACCTAGATGGAGAGTATTTATAAGTAGAATAATGACTCAATTCACTATCGCGATACTGACTTCTACGCATATAGAAATCTGTGTCAAATGTAAGGTATTTGGAAATTGATGGAGAATAATAGGAGAAACTAGTCATTTTCGAAGGAGAGTATGATAAACTTGGGGTTTTCGCAAATATATTTGCAGCCGAGGGACCATCTTTTAAGCTCATATATTCATCTGTCTTTGATGTGTCTAAAACCTTAGATACAGGTGTTTTAAATGAAGAAATATAAGTAGGTCTACCCTCAGCCTTCGGTTTAATAGGTGTTTTAGGTTGTTGTTCCATAGTGTTGACTTTTTTATCCTTTGTGATAGAAGAACTAAAATCCTGAATTAGTCCTTCGGATTTTGGAATGTCAACTTTTTTAGGACTAGGTACAGCGCTAGTGTTAGCTAGTGATCCAAAGTCCTTTATTCTTGGCCATGCTCTTCTACAGACTTGAATATCTTCTTTTGTACAAACCATCGTTCCAGATACATTCTTAATATCTGGCGTGGTTCCTGGCCATTTCTTGTTAATTATGCTAATCATGATGTGTAGTGTTTCGAATACATGAGGCAAGTCCTTTTTGTTATACAGATCTTGTAGCTCAAACCTAAAAGAATCTGGAACACCAACATGCTCAACCAAACTGAAGAATGCGTTAATGTTCTGAGTATGCTTGAATTGTAGTTTATCACCTGCTGGGAACACGGATGGAGCAAGTGCCGGGTTGATCTTGTTGGTAACCTTTGCCAAAAAAACACCATCTCTCATAACATCACCTGTTGCAAGCTCTGTAACGGAAGGTAATTCTTCTGAGATAACAGATTCGATCCAGACTTTGACTTCATGAACTCTGCAAAGGAACTCGTAGTACCTTAACTCATCTGCAGTAAATGCTTTAGAGACAGACTGACTCTTGGTTGGTGTCTGGGG
This sequence comes from Nakaseomyces glabratus, assembly GCF_010111755.1. Classification (NCBI taxonomy): domain Eukaryota; kingdom Fungi; phylum Ascomycota; class Saccharomycetes; order Saccharomycetales; family Saccharomycetaceae; genus Nakaseomyces; species Nakaseomyces glabratus. Next base: position 93,074 of record NC_088958.1, read on the forward strand.
CAGATCAAATGATTTCTTGTAACCCTGGTTCTCTTTGTCGGCCATACTTAAAGATACTGGGGATGATAGTTTTGACTTAACTGGGGATGGGGAGAGTAAGTTGGTTTTGGAAGAGGATTTTAGCCCTAATGGCGATACAGGAGATTCATTTGTATTGACCAGATCAACATACCGCTGCAAGAACGAGTTGCTATCAGTCATATCCGCTGTCAAACTTTTATATAGTTCTCTAATCCTTCAAAATGCTGTCCTTTTTGTTGTTATATGGAATAGCTTTAGAAACTCAGAAAGCTAGCTTTTTAACGCTTTCGAACTCTCGAGCCTCAAAGAGTCGCTGTTTAAGAATCAAGATATCCATCCCTTCCAAGATGCCGATCAAAAGTTCACTCTCACAATACTCTGCCCTTGGAAACTAGTCTCTAAACAAGAAGTAAATAGCTGATGAGCCCATCGAGAGTATATTTTTGGCAAAATGGGAATATTTACCATTTGCCCGATTAGGAAATCATATGAACACGCTGCGCACTTTTCTGTGCAAATGAAAAAAATGTCAATATGCTAATTCCACTTTATAGCTTTATAGTGGAGCATAGTCGTCCTTAGCATAACGATTGGCACTAACAACTGTTTCTTTTCACGCATATTACATTACTATGCCCCTTTCGGCAGCGATGTATGCTTCCCTGAGCTTTATGGGGTCCTGGTCCTGGTCGGGTAATGGTGGGCCCCATTTATAAGGCGGTTTATCTGTATGGGCTTTGAACACATTAAAGTTCCTGATAGCGATCAAGTCCTGTGCAGTCGAGTGGAAAGTTACTTCGTCGCAGTCCTCAATAATCACTGTCTGAGCGCTGGCTGTGTTATCTGCGGGCTCCACCTGTATTTGGCAATTGACCAAGTTATGCAGTCTTATCTGCACTTTCTCTCCGAACCTCAGCCTTATCAACAGCGTAGTGTGCTCACAGTCTGTAACAAAGATGCTTCCTAGCATCTGCGGTACGTTGAGCGATACCACTGTGTTTCTTGCATGTGCCATTGAGAATGCCGACATGGCGTCGTTGCTGGCACCATCGTAGAGCACCACGCACCTGTCGAGTCTGTCCAGGTTGAATACCCGCTTCATCTGCATCTCGCTGAGCTCCAGTACTGCGTCTACATGCTGCAACGGTGGCGTGGACCTTGCGGCAGGGTCACCCGCCGGTGCCTCGGTGCTTGTCTTCAACCTCGGTGTGTGCTTGAACCTGAACCTGAGGCGCTGCCCGTGTGGGCCCTGTCCCGAGCCCCCGCCGGAGCCCCCGCCGGAGTTCCTCCATGCGAACAGCGCGTCGAACCGCCGCTTGCACTTCTCCCGGTCGTACTTGGTCAGGTCTGCGATGCGTTCGTTGAACTGTGCGTACGCGCAGTCCAGCTCCGCTAGCCATTGCTCCTGCGCTTCCTCGGCTGTGTCCTCGAGCCGCCGCAGCTGCTGTGCGATGTCCATCTCTGGCTGCACTACGACACCACAGCAGACCGCAGGCTCCGTGGCTAGCCCTTTGCTTATATGCCACTCCATGCATAGGTGGGGCCCATTGGGTTGATGGGACTTCATCTACTCATTTTGGGACCTGGTACGAGCCCTTCTGAGAGCACATTAACTTGGAAGAGCGATGAGGGCCCTCGATGGAAAAAAATGAGTGAAAAGTTGCGATGAGCAATGAAGAGATGGTGGGAGTATGGCAGAGACTTGCAGAGTCTTGTAGCAGTGCAGAGTTTAGGTGTGGTATTGTATTGCGATCTGGAAGAGGTATAAGGTACCAGGTACAGGAGTCAAAGTACAAGAGACAAGGTACAAAAGACAAAAGACAAGAGACAAGAGACAAGATAAAGATGTCGTTGCATGAAAAGCCGCTAGAGCAGGAGGACCAGGACGCCGTTATTCTCGATGCCAGGGCTGGTGATCTGGAGTCGCTGCAGGAGATATTCACTACGCTGATACATCCGAAGCTGTTGGCTACGTGTGTGAGCTCTGACAACGGGTCTACTGCGCTGCACATGGCAGCTGCGAACGGGCACTTGGAAGTGGTGAAGTACATAATGGAGCAGGTGAAGCAGAGTGCGGATGCTGGCGCTGTGGGGCGGTATGTGAACCTGCAGAACAAGACCGGGAACACGGCGCTGCACTGGGCTACGCTGAACGGCAAGCTGGATGTTGTTCAGTACCTGTGTGACGAGTGCGATGCCGACCCGTTTGTGAAGAACGAGTTCGGACACGACCCGATCTTTGAAGCGGAGAACAACGGCAAGGAGGAAGTGGAGAACTACTTCTTGAAGAAGTTTGACGTGGAGCCCGAGTCTGAGTCTGAGTCTGAGGACGACGTCAAAGTATCCCACGGTACAGAGATCGAGCAAGTCACCAAGGAGGCCACAGAAGTGCTCGCCAAGCAGACAGAGTCGCTGCAACTGGAGTAGACACAAGAGATATCTAAAGACATCTAACATAGGATCAAATAGCAAAGTAGATAGGATCAAATAGCATATACAATCACATGGGATATCACGCAGCTCACTACACTCTGGGCAATTGGTGAAAGCTTCGAGTTGGGAGAAAAGAGCATTGCCTGCGGGTGTTTCAGTGGCACCAAGGCGAATGACAAAAAATTTTTTTGCAAAAAAATTTTGGAAAAAAAAAAGTTGAAAAAAGTGAAGCTGCGGGCGTTTCAGTACTGATGGGATAATAAAGAAGAGAAGATATTTAGCAATAGTAGTTGCAAAGGTAGTTGCTTGGAACCATAGAAGTGAGCTAAGCGAGCCTAAGCGAGATGAGTGATATTGAAGTGAAGAAGGTTGTTGACGATCCATTTGCCGGGTTGAAGAAGAAGAAGAAGAAGAGCAAGAGCGTGAAGGAGGAGGAAGTTGGAGCTGACGAGGTTACTGAGGCGCTTAGTGAGCTTACTTTGAAGAAGAAGAAGAAGAAGTCGAAGGAGGTTACTGATGAGTTTGAGAAGGAGCTGGCCAAGGCCGGTCTTACAGGCGAGAGCAATAGCAAGGAGTCTTCGGTGGGCCAGGAGTCCTCTATACAGCAGAACGTCGGTCTGCCATACCCTGAGTTGCTGTCCAGGTTTTTCAATATTCTAAGGGAGAACAACCCAGAGTTGGCTGGCGACAGAAGCGGTCCTAAGTTCAGAATCCCTCCTCCAGTCTGTTTGCGTGACGGTAAGAAGACTATTTTCTCTAACATCGAAGAAATCTCCGAAAAGCTGCAGAGATCCACAGAGCACTTGATCCAGTACCTGTTTGCTGAATTGGGTACTTCTGGTTCCGTCGACGGTCAAAAGAGACTGGTCATCAAGGGTAAGTTCCAGTCCAAGCAGATGGAAAACGTGCTAAGAAGATACATTCTGGAATACGTGACATGTAAGACTTGTAAGAGTATCAACACAGAGCTAAAGAAGGAACAATCCAACAGATTGTTCTTCATGGTTTGTAAGAGTTGTGGTTCCACCAGATCCGTCTCTTCCATTAAGACAGGTTTCCAAGCCACTGTCGGTAAGAGAAGAAAGATGTAAAATTGCTAGACTGATTCACCATTTTTAATAATAGAAAAAAAAACAACGAAAAGAACGATTTCATCAATAAAACATCATTAATCAGACGTGCAAATCACCAAAATCAGTTAATGGAGACAAAAGGAATAAAGATTATAGTAACTTGAATTTGTTCCGCATCTTTCACATTTACCACAAGCAATTACTAAAAGAAAAAAAAGACTAAAACTCGTGGTTATATGAAGATACCCTTCTACTAATGAAATACTGAAGATGTAACTCTCATATAATTTCATGAAGTTTTACTTAAGAAACATGACAAAAGATAACTCAGGAGAAGCATGGGAAATGGGGTACTTGTCGTATAGTTCCTCAATTACTTAATGGTAATCCGCAACTATTCGAATTTGCATAAAAATATACCTTTCCACTTCCTTTCTTGAAATCTCCGTTATCTTATTATCATATCCTATATATACAAACTGCTTTCATAACTCTCATATATGTAATTTAATCATCCATATTTTCAGTTAAAGTAATTATTCCATCAAAATCTAGTATGCATTGCGTAAAACGAGTACGGACGGTATGCTTGATAACTAACCATAAAAAACAGACTATGACATTAGACCAGCTATGTATTTAAACCGTATATGTGTTAGAATATGTTAAACTCCTCCTTTAGTAATGACTAACTTTGCAATTGCTGCAAGTTGTTGAGTACAATGCTAACAGATGGCCTTTCAGAAGGATCCACTTGCAGACATGATCTTATAATATCCAATATGCTATCAGAGTAACGCGATTGTGAAGGGAAACTGAACTTGCCGGTGGATATAGCATATTTTATCGACGCACCATATAATTGCTCTTCTCTTTCAAAAGGGTTCATACCAAACAAAAGTGCATAACAGATACAACCGAATGACCAAACATCTACTTTCGTGCTCAATTTCGAGTTGGTCTTAAGGTCTAGAAACTCGGGCGCCATATAGCTATTAAAATTATCATCTACCCATTCTCTTAATCGATTTAACTGCTTCGCAGTTTTGATTTCAACATCAGCCTTCGAACAAGAACCCAATTCTGAAATAATTGGTAACCCATTCGAGGAGAATATAATATTCGATGGAGATAACATCTTATGACTGTAGGAAACAGGCACAACTGAAGTAGTAGATATAGAGTCCAGTTCAAGAAGATGTTCATCCATGGACAAACCTGCTTCATCCGTGTAAGAAGCAGAAATCTTATCCCTGTCATCTCCCAAGTTATCTGATAAATTGAAGTCCGTGTTTACGTTATCGGAAGCCCCTTCATCAACTCCTGTCGTCAATGTCCTTACCCCTCTAGGGGCACTGCTAGAATCATGCAAGCACAGCAAACCGCGAGCGATACCACACATTATGCGAATGCATTCACTTTCAGAGACAAATGTGCCATCCAGTATTCTGTCGTCGATCGAGTCCTGCAGCGAACCCAATGGGTAGTGTGGAAACACTATATATATCGTCTTTGCTCCGTCCAGTTCTTGTATCACCTGTGAGTCAACGCTAGATACCACGTATGGGCTTTGGAATCTTTTATAGTTGTCTATCTCCCGCATAGCATCGGAGACATTGCTAATATTCCCGATGGGACACCGTATCCGCTTAAGAGTGTACGTATTCACACTCTCATATCCATCGTCATCGTCCCCACTTGCAGCAGCACTTAACAGAGGCATGCCATCTTCTAGCCGTACCAGATACAGGAAGGACATGTCATCCTCCTTCAGCAACCTCACTATCGAATACTTCCGTCCATTAACCAGCAAAAAAGTGTTAGAGAAATCGGGGCAAAACCCGCAGCACAGCACAGACAGCGGCCCGCTTAACCATTGCCACAGCATCACTTCCACTTCTCGTCTACCATTAAACAATCACCTAGGCCACAGACAGTGCTTATTACTCCCAATAGCCAGTAACTCCTTCTTTTGAGTAACTTGGTGAGAATTTCGAGATGAGCTTGCGGCCCAAAGCCCTTAAAATATTGCAAACTACGATTTCTTGAAAAATTTCAAAAAGAGAGCTGAGAGCTCCATTAAGAAGTACAAATTACATAGAAGGTGTAACTAGCAGTGAATTGTTGTTAGTGTTAAGCTCCAGTAACAGCGTAAGCGTAACTATAGCAGCAAAAGCAATGTCTATTCAAACCAGCGATCCTAACGACCCGAACGGGTCCCTGAAGTCGCTTTCATTGATTGCAGCACACTCACACATCACAGGTCTTGGTCTGGATGACAACTTACAGCCCCGTGCCTCTTCTGAGGGAATGGTTGGCCAATTACAGGCCAGAAGAGCCGCCGGTGTTATATTGAGGATGATTCAGAATGGCTCCATTGCTGGGAGAGCAATCCTAGTCGCGGGCCCACCTTCCACTGGTAAGACTGCGCTCGCTATGGGTCTATCGCAGTCTCTGGGTAAAGATGTGCCATTCACAGCTATTACTGGTTCTGAGATATTTTCCTTGGAGTTGAGCAAGACTGAGGCGTTGACACAGGCCTTCAGAAAGTCCATTGGTATCAAGATCAAGGAAGAGACAGAGTTGATTGAGGGTGAAGTTGTCGAAATTCAAATAGACAGATCTATAACCGGGGGTCACAAGCAAGGTAAGCTGACCATCAAGACGACAGACATGGAGACTATCTATGAACTAGGTAATAAGATGATTGATGGACTCACCAAGGAGAAGGTTCTAGCTGGTGATGTGATCTCTATAGACAAAGCCAGTGGTAAGATCACTAAACTGGGAAGATCATTTGCAAGATCAAGAGATTACGATGCAATGGGCTACGATACAAAATTCGTTCAATGCCCAGAAGGTGAGCTACAAAAGAGAAAGACTGTGGTACATACAGTTTCCTTACATGAAATTGATGTTATCAACAGCAGAACACAAGGTTTCCTAGCTTTATTTACTGGTGATACAGGTGAAATCAGATCAGAAGTTAGAGATCAAATCAACACGAAAGTTGCCGAGTGGAAGGAAGAAGGCAAAGCAGAGATTGTTCCAGGTGTTCTGTTCATCGATGAAGTCCACATGCTTGACATTGAATGTTTCTCATTTATTAACAGAGCCCTTGAAGACGAGTTTGCTCCAATCATAATGATGGCTACCAACAGAGGTATTTCCAAGACAAGAGGAACTAACTACAAGTCTCCACATGGTCTACCACTTGATCTACTAGATAGGTCAATTATAATAACCACTTCCAATTATAACGAGGAGGAAATCAAGACGATTTTGACCATTAGAGCACAAGAAGAAGAAGTGGAACTTTCACCAGATGCACTTGACCTGCTAACCAAGACAGGAGGTGAAACCAGTCTACGTTACAGCAGCAACCTGATATCGGTTGCTCAACAGATAGCTTTAAAGAGAAAGAGCAACACCGTCGAAGTTGCTGATGTTAAGAAGGCATATCTACTTTTCTTGGACAGCTCACGTTCTGTGAAGTTTGTTCAAGAAAACCAAGATCAATATATTGATGATAATGGTAAAGTTATCATCTCTACTAGTGGGGAAATGACACAACCAGCGGATGGTGAGGCGATGGACACTACCGAATAGAATAAACAGCGCCCTATTCCCACCGAATATATATTAAAACTTATGTAAATGAAAGGTTTACAGTTGTATGTAAAAAAGAGAAGATGCATGCTAATTAAAAAAAGCATATGAAACAAATTAAATAAATGAAACCAAAATACACGTATCAAGAAGCTACAGTTAATTTGGTCTATATTCTTATTTGTTAGAACTTTACATTATATGCATCAGTTTTCGCGTCATGCGTCACGTAATACAATAATATGCTATTTAGCGATGAGGTGAGACCGAATGGTAGAAATAGTACCTTCATGAAGACCATAAGCTGGCTTGAAGCAACCTTAAGATTGAAGTTATATTAGGACATAAAGTATCAACGATAAGGATGACAATTGAAGATGAGCAGAAGAGGGTAGGTATCGAAGGTATCTGTTTGTTACCAAGTGAGATCAAACTGCTGAGTGAAGCATATTTCTTTGAATTGCCAGCATCTTCAAACAACGAATCCAGCTCCACAACCAAACTACTAAAATATGGAACGGAAATATATCAAGTCACTGACTATTGCTTTGGTAAAGGTAGGAAATACGAGAAAGTTAAGGATGAGATCAACGACCGTTATCATTACGACGAAGAAGGCAAACCTTTGAGGTCTGCTATACATGTTAATTCAGAGGACAAGACAAATTATACAGTCCTACCCAACGCAAATATAAAATATTTCTCAAAGTATGATTTGACCTATAACTTGATCGGTTTCAAATTCAAGGACTGCGTTACTGGAAAAGAATCGGAATACTTTAAGCCAACACATAAGGAAACTACAAAGAAGGATGATGATAGATATTTAACACTACGTGACCATCAAGATATGTTGATTGATAATGGGCATGCAAACTGGAGCCAAATACCTTCACCTACACTAGAACATTGCTTGTCAAATATCTCCGACCAAATAGAAGAAGCCGGAGACAAATATTATAAGATAACGCTTGACAAAATTCTAAATTACCTAAAACTCAAGATAGTTAATATTGTGGAGAACTTTCCAAACAGTATTTCTGTACCGCCAAGCTTAGATAAAAACGATTTGAATGCTTTCAAAATTTTTATCGCTTCAAATATTCTAGTCTCTCTTGTACCAAAAATAATATTTGTTTCTTTACAGGACGACGACATCCCAATAGAAAAATATGACATTTCTGTTAAGCAGGCTTTCCATGACATAGAAGTATTCTATAAGACTTCGACAGACAAAGATGCTGAACAAAAGATACTGCTTGAAGCTGCCACAAACGTTGGTATGCCAGGCGACTCTGGTCCCAGGCAAATGGATAAAAAACCCAAAAAGGTTGTACCCAAAAAGCCAAAGGTTGCTGTCGGAAGAGGTGCTATAGACGGTTTTTTTAAGAAGAAGTAAACATAAATATTGTTACAGGCATATATTACATGTGTTTAATTATAGCGGCTATTTACATAATTCAGGAATGACCTTTATATAACATGCTCTTTTACCAAACTAGAATATAAAAAATTATATTGATAGTTTTTTACAGTGCAATAACATAAACAAGTATATTGTCCCATTTGTCAATCAACTTCTACTCGTTTCGTGCTCTCTTGATTGCTCTTGTAGAAATGAAATAATTCAAATATGACCTCAAAAGTGATCAGATATATTATTATCCACTCTAGGAAAGAGCTATTACGCTCATTAAGTAGGGACAAGATAGCCCTACATTCATCAGTTGAATAGTCAAGCTTGCTGTTTAGAATATTGATACGGGGACTAATATCCAAATAACGGGAGACGTCTTTGAATATAATTTCAAGCTCCGGCTCACTCCAATATAAATCTGGTGTCTCAATTAATTCGGAATATAAATTCAATCTTCCTCTTATTAAAAATAATCGACCGATAGACTTCAGAGCATCAGACTCTTTTACCTTAAGTTTGATACCCGTAGAAATCTTCTCTGTTATTATTCTAGTGTTTGATATGTGTCTCTCCATAGCATTTTCTAGTACTGCCAGTGCAGTACTTCTAGACAATCCGCTAGAAAAGGCAGCTTTATCCAAAATACCCTCAGACTTCTCAATTGAGTTGATCAAGATTACATCTCCAATCAACCTACTATTTATCTTCGGCTCAGATTGAATGCCAGAATGTGAACGAAGATTTTCCAAGTCCTCAGCTGATTCAATTTCGATATAATCCATATCTTCTGTTTCATATTCTTCAACCTCCAGTTTATTTACAATAGCTTCAGATATCAAAGGCACTATCTCTATAAGTGCAGTTCTTTCATCAACACCCCAACATACCACTGATCCTGTTTGTCCCAAAATCATTATCGTGCCATCAATACCATTTGTTCTATAATTAAAAGACACAATCTCTCCCGGTATGAGGTTGGACGGCTGAAACCCGTTAATATTCAATATCTCTAAGCATTTTCCTAAGTCATACCTCTCACCTGTGGTAACAGTTGTACAGGGCTTTATCACTAAGGTCTTCAATATCGAGCTCTCAAACTTATCATCCTCAGATTCAGTGTCCACAGCATTAACCTTCTTACTCCTAGGCACAAAACTTCTCCTTAAGTAACGGGTTGGATTTGCAATACCTTTAGTAAACTTTGTAGTCTTCACTCCATAGCTGTCTATATTCGTCATATCTTTTTTCCTGTCATATCCCTCATTAAACAAACTGGTACTACTATGAATGAATCTCCGGATACTCGTACCATGTTTCCAATGTATTCGACATATTAACCCACTCGAGTTCTTACATTGAAGTCTACCAATCATTTGATTATTATCTGTGGCCTAATAGATGAAGGTAACAAAGTTGACTGGCGTATGAGATCAGTAACTAGCGATTTAATAAGCTATTGATTAACATAATAATGGGAAGCTTAAGTAATCCAAATATTCAAAACCCTAATGTAAGAGCTCTTTCTGCATTAACTTACCGATCGGAGTGATGAGATGCCCAATTCGTGGCATATGTTATCTATAAATCATATACTTTAGTTATATTGTTTGATTTGTAAATTATTGTTACACAATATATGGATACAAATGGGGGTCCCCATTATCATAAAATGCTCGTTTATTTCTGGGAAGTCTTGAATTTGTTATATAGCCTTCTCTAGATTAATTTTGAACTCGAGAAAGAATGATCCTAAAACCTTGAAGTGTCAGGAGACGCATGTCTCTTGATAGGGTGTAGCCTGGATACTTATCATTGTAATATATCAAAACTTAGCATACTACGTATCCAAACATCAATTTTATCGACTGAAAAACATAATGATCACTTAACCAAGAAACGATAACATATTTTTCAAACCCTATTGCGTTCATTAAATAAACATCTTCAGCTATAGCTATCAGCCAAGGCTCTCTTTACGTCTCTTTTCAACCTTTCCTCCTTTGTCACATCAATATCCATTATTTCCTTCACAAGAAGTACCACAGAATCGAAGTCAAACTCGTATTTTGTCCTTCTACCAATATGGTACGTGGTAATAACATTCCCTGTCTCTGTATTTTGATCTCTTTTATCTATATATTGTTGATTTACAAATATCCTTAAGACTGAATCAATTGACATATCAAGCAAAGGTATAGGGTTGTTCTCTGAAATGCCAAATTTTTTTAACTCTTCATAAAGGTCTCTTTCTAAAAGATTATTCTTTGAAAATAGTATTATGCAAAGCATAACTGATAATATACCTTTCAATACTAAATTGTCCTTAATTTCATAGTCGCTGCTTAGTGTTGCATTTATCTGGGACTGTGGTATGATATTCTCTCCATCTGAATTGTAATCTTCATTTTCTCCCAATTCTTTTGAAAGAAATGTTTCATAGGCCTCTTTGGCTAATTCAATTTTAAAGTTTTCTACTGCAGTGATAGGTTTCAACTTATTTCGTAACACAAAATAGTTAATATCGCTGGATTTTATCGATTTTGTACTATCTGCTATAGCAATTGGCGTTGATCTACCTGATTGATCAGCTTGGCTCGTTGTTTTATTTGTACTCACTCCAATTAACTCAAAACCGTAAGTATCATCTAGTATTTGATTCACCTTTAACAAAACATCCGACATAGGACATCGTACCACATTTTCATTACTGGCATATTGCTTTATAGCCTTTTGAAGTTTTGCACGCCCCAACACCGAATTACCTTGTTCAGTGCTCGATAGAATAAAACCTACCAAACGATACGCCACATTATCTAGCTTAGAATTTATCTCAGGGCTCTGTTCACTTGAGTATTCCTCATCCATGTTAAAAGTATAGTCCGTTCACAGAATCATACGTTAAACCCAATGAAAGCTTAAAATCTCGAATCAAATCGCTTGCTCCACATCATATACTACATAAAACTAATTAGAAAGCGTACAAAACCAATAAAATGAGTAGTAATATTTGAATGCAACTTTCAAGTAATTCATAACTAACCGTCTATGCTCATCGCTGACTTCAAAGAACTAACTTTGTAAACTTTAACGAAATTGTTCGATTGGAATATTATATGACTTGTCAAGAATATGATAATTGTAGTACACTAAGCTTACAATTGAATATAAGGAATATACAATCCGGAGACGTCATAGATTCACTCCCCACTTATTTAAATACAACAATCATTGATTTATTCACAGTGTAGAGGTGGGCATGACATGTTGGTATCATGAATTTTGGCTCTTTCATTCTAATATAGTGTACCTTCGATGTATCCAGCACTGCCAACGAGTACAGTAAGTGAGATGCATGTACAGTAGAATTATTTATATATCATTAAAATTTTCATACATTTGATGAACAACTCAATTAGTGCGATAGTTATGATCTTCATTAAATGTCATAATATTCAATATTTCAAAGCACCTTCAACAAACCCCCAAAAATCCTGTATAAATTTTTCCTGCTCATCATCATCAACAAGACCACCACGAACAGCAAGGTATGACCTATTGTTAATTGGTATATTCCATTGACCGGGATTACCACCTACAATTTTACCACCTGCTTCATTCAAAATACACCACCCTGCGCAAACATCCCATGCCCAACATCCGCCTTCCCAATATGCATCCATGTACCCTATTGAGACGTAGCAAATATTCATTGCTGCACTTCCCAAACTTCTGAAACCATGAATGAATGCACCTCTATCACTTAATAATTTGCGATAAGTATCAAATTTCTTTGTAAAGTTGGTGCCTTTTCCGTCTTCCCTTTCACTTCCACCCTCCAAACCGATTATGGATTTCTTCAGGGATAGCGTTCTTTTCTCAATATTAATGGGCTCATCATTTAGATAAGCACCATTTCCCAAAGATGCATGAAATAGTTGATTAAGGTGTGGGTTATAAACACAGCCAATCACCGGTTTACCACCTTGCGCGACACCAATCGAGGTACAACTAAAAGGAAACCCATGTATAAAGTTTGTAGTGCCATCAATAGGATCGACAATAAACGTAGGATCTTCAAGATCAAAACGTTCGTCCTTTGATAAACTTTCTTCACCAATAAACTTAATTTCTGGGTAGTTTTCTTCAGCAAATTTTCGAATAAGTGTCTCGACTTTTTTATCTACCACGGTAACTAGATCGACATCATTAACCTTCTCGTCGTAAGAATCAAATTTGGTTCCGCTAGCATTTTTCAAAATTGGACCAATGTCGGTTTTGAGAAACTCAATTAAATGTTGCTCGATTTTACGCAACTCCTCTCCGGTTAATTTTTTAGCCATTCTGGTTGTAGGCGATTATCTTGTATATGTGTGAGATGCGAAAAAGACAAAATAAAGGCTAACAAATTATCAATAGTACGTCTCTCAATATCTTAGTATAACGAATTCTAGTTATAAAGAAGTTTAGTTATTTTATAACTGACGCGATGTCATAGTGAAGTTTGAATCTTCAATCAATAGTCAATCTCCCTTTTTTTTTCTTTTTTTTTTATTTTTCACATGGACAAATGATTCAAGATTTCAAGAAATTCAATAATTTGCGGAGAGAGAGAAACAGCTCTAGGAGTCATAAGAAACTGGAAATTTGCAAGTTGACACATGCGAAACAAAATGTCAGTAGTGTATGATTTGGTTATTACCCTATTGAACTATCAAAACAAGTTATATTATCGAAAAGATCATGTTGCGCTTACTTCCGATGCGGTCTTGTTTACCGAGAAGACTAATTCAAACAGCTACTACAGGGGTTAGTAAAGGTGGTGTCAAATTAACATTATTCTCAAAACCACAATGTGGACTATGTGAAGAAGCAAAAGAAATTATAGAAGATGTACTGGAAAGTGATGCCATACCCAAGCACAATATATCGATGAATATTGTCAACATTAATCAACTTAATAATAAAAAATGGTGGGATCTGTATTGCTTCGACATACCTGTTTTGCATATTGAAAAAGACAATGACAAAGAGAGTTTATTTAAGATGATGCATCGTATCGATGAGGATGTTCTAGTTGATAAAATTCAAACCTATCTAAAATAGGAATACTTTTATTAGATGATGACAGCTGTTTCTTGCATAGTATTTTGCCTAATCGAGATAGTAATTTTCTGCTTTCTTGACCTCATTCCATGAAGATATCGAGGACTCAACAATATTACTGTATCATAACCAAAGCTGCTCATAGGCCTGAATAAGAGAATTTTGAAGGTTATATCTGTAAATAAAATAATTCAAAATTTCATGTTTTCTTTCTGCGCTTGAAATTGGTATTTTTGTCCCCATTGACATCTTCAATAAGGAATTTCTTCTTTGAAGTGTTTCGACCATTCTGTTTATCTCCAATTGTCTTTTCCAAATTAGAATTTACCTTTACTTTTGAGTTAGCAGCTAATTTTGGAAATGCTATTGATGAAACACTCTCAAAATCACTAGCCGAATTTGAATAAGACAGATCAAACACATCATCTAATATATCTTCATCATCCTGTTTATGAGTGTTTTCTTTTATAATTGAGGAAGGCCTTTGGTGTTTCTTTTGAAGTAAGTCATCTTTTTTGACTTCTTCCAAATTCCTAGCGTTTGAATTAGAATCATTTCGATATCCATTTATAGGATTTTTATCGGCCGATGCCACCTTTTTCTTTTCTTTATTATTGACCATGCACTTCGATGCCATCTCTTTTAGTTTACCCTCGATTTCAAGCTTTTCTGAGACCAAATCTTGATTTTCTGCTTTCAACTGTATCCGCTCTTGCTTTAGAACTTTAAGTTCTCTTTCAATCGAAGTTGTACATTTTTCAGATTCCTTTAAAACAGTTCTTAAATTTCTAGTCTCTTCTTCTAATTCTAACTTATTCGCTGCCAATTGCACCATCTCAACATTTACACTTTGCAACTGCTTATTTATTTTATCGAAATTTGCAACTTTTTTGTACAACTCATCTTCTACTCGTTTTCTATCATCGTCAATACTATCAATTTTGGTTTTTAGTTCGTCCTTTTCTTTTATTAGTACCTTGAGGATCTCACTCTGAGAACCTAGCTTACTCTCGTAGTTTACTTTTTGTAGATTGTTAATTTCGTTTAGTCTTGAAATTTCTGCAACTTTCACACTCAGCTCCTCTTTCAATTTAAAAACATCTGCAGTAGAGTTCTTGAGCGTCTCGTTCTTACTTTTTAACTCAACTTTAAGGCTCTCAATTTCGTTCCTTTGGGAGGTTAAAAGTTGCTCAAGTCTTTTTTCAGAGTGTTGATTGTTCTCCACATCGTTTTCTAGTTTTATGTTATATTTTTCCAGAGCAAGAATTTTATCCTTTAGTTTTTTAGTCACATCGACCTCGGAACAGTATTCTTTCAGAGATGAATCAATGCTTTCTAACTTTGAGCTAAAGTTTTGTTCATGTTTTTCTAGCAACTTTAAAAGTTGAGAATTTTCAGATTTTAATGAATTTTCAAAACTGTTAAATCTTTTATCAATATTATCTATTGATGCAATTGCATTCTTGCTATTTGAACTAATAATATCATTTATTTGATTCGCATTGTTTTCAATAAATGAGCTCAAAGAATTAAAAATATTTGTAATGTTATTTTCAAGAGAAAGCTCAAGGGCATTATTATTTCTATAACTTCTAATTTTATTTTACATCATTATAAATGACTACCAAACAAGATTATCTTTCATGCTATTTGCAGTCAAAATGAAATAAAAATAGTTAAACAAAATTTGTTAGTAGAGCAACTTCTTTGGTTATATCCTCTCCTAAGAAAAGGGAAGAAAAGATAAAATGAAATATTAATATAACATACTCTTGGATTTTAACTAGAATATCTGAAGACTTTGATTCTACGAAGCTCTGCATTTTTGTCAATGCTATATCTAGACGCTGAAGTAACTTCTTCAAGTTATTAGTTGATACTTGCTTAAACAACTCATCCATCAAATTCTGCTGATTGGTTATGTTTTTGTCCAGGTAATGAACCAAATCATTATTTTTATTCTCAATTGTCTGATTTATCTTATTGCTTTTAATTTTTTCCTCACTCAGTAAACCAGAGCATTCATCTAATTCTTTTTTTAGAAAATCAATTTCAGAAGATTTTTGCATCAAATCATTTTTCATAACATCCAGAATATTTTTACCTTCATTCAATTTTGATTTTAGGGACTCTATTTCAATTTGACTTTTATCTAATTTTGATTTCTGTTCTTCTTGGAATGTAACGAACTCTTTCAACGATTTCTCATTTTGGATCTTCTGATGTGAAAGAACAGATAATTTTTCATTTAGAGACTCAAATAAAGATTTATATTCATTGATTTTTTTGCCAGTTTTCTGATTAGTTTCTTCAAAATCGTTCAACATTTTTTTCAATCTTTCATTTTCTCGTTGCTCTTTGAGCAACTGTGACTTAAGATTGGAGCATATCTTTTGTGTGTTTGTGAATGCTTCAAGCAAGACATCGTTTGAGTTTTCTGTTATTAGCGGTTGCATAATATTTTCGTTTTTGCTTTCTTTTACTTGTGTGAAATTAGGTCGTAGTTCTTGCTGAGTTT
The DNA here is from genome assembly GCF_010111755.1 of Nakaseomyces glabratus. Taxonomy (NCBI): domain Eukaryota; kingdom Fungi; phylum Ascomycota; class Saccharomycetes; order Saccharomycetales; family Saccharomycetaceae; genus Nakaseomyces; species Nakaseomyces glabratus. The sequence continues at coordinate 109,248 of NC_088958.1, forward strand.
GATTATGACTTTGATCTTGAACAGGGGCCAACTGTTCTTTATCATCAATTATTCTAATCTCTGTTATTTGCAATTCATCGTTAGGTTTCTGAAAACTATTTCCCACGTCGTCGTTTACAACTGTATTCTCACTGTATTCTGTTTCTATAATCTTGTTTATGTACTCATCCATGACTATTGAGGAGTCCTCAGAGGCCGCCACTTCTGGCTTAGAATTTTCATTATTGTAATCTGTCGCATCAGATACCGTCCTCAACTTATTTTGAAATATATTCGATCTGTTCTTAAATGGCAGGTTAATATTATCTCGGAAAAACGACATGCTCAAAGATTTTGAAGAAAATTAGAGTTAAAAAAAAGACCTAAAATCAGGACAAAAATGAAACTCTATTTTGTGTTTATTTAAATAATGCCAAAATCGAAATAGTAGGGAAAAATCAACCCTTTTTTCACTCTAGAAATTACGTACAAAAATTAGTAAGAAGGATAAACTTCCTTTGCTTAATCCCAAGTGGTATTTATACTTTTTTTTTTAATTTTGGGAAAATTCCCATTTGCCGCCCAGCCACCCCCTGAATTTCCAAAAAGGGAAATCCAGTCTTTAGAGACAGATATAGAATTTAGTAATAGCGGCTATTTATATTACGTAATACTTAGAATTGCAGTAGCATCACCCAGATCTTGAAGGAAAAAAGAAAGTTTGGCAGGAAACGGTAAAATGCTAATGCTAAACTCGCACTTTTACTAAGCCATGACACACACACACACACTGAAGCATAGGTAGTATAAAAACCTTAAATGACATCAGCCACATTCTGCTGTGGTTTACTGGCTACCAGGTAAGTGATTTACGTTAATAATTTTAAAGTAAAGTGGTACTACCCTATTGAACACACCGCATGTACCACACCTCAATCTCTCAGCAGTGTATTTCCGAAGGCCAGTTAATGCATCAGCTCCATCGAACTCATATATATGTCGCCGTACGTGGAATTCAATGCATAGCTGTCGAGTGTGGCGGTTATTATGCCTTTTTCACTGGCTATTCTATGAATGAAAGTATGTAGTTCTAAAGGAAAATATCTGACCCATGCGCCCTGAATAACCTGTCTCTACCTCAATAATTGGCCTAAATCCCAAAGAAAGGTATACAACAACCTGAATGTTGTAACAATGTACATCTACCGGAAAGAATTGCTCAAAAATAGTTGATTAAGGCAAGTCACCAATCTATGCCAACTATATATACACATAAGAATCGCAAAACGGAAACAACAGAGTTGTAAATACAGAATCAACTGCCATAAATAAAATGATATGCCTTCAATTTTATCAATGTCATTAGTAGAAAACGGTCCCCTCCCCACCCAAAGAACAAATAGCTACTACCATTTTAGTCCTATAACACCACCTGTAAATACAGAGAATATATGAACTAGGTTTTATATATTTCTGTACAACTCTTTTAGTTTTTTTTTTTGCGCTGTTAGGTAGTACTAGAAAACCTACAATATGAAAATCATGCTCTACAGTTATCCACAGAATATATCCCTTCACCACATCTTGTTGCAGTCATCCTAATATTTAACTGTATAAAGTTACTCTAACCCTTTTCGTTAACCAGTTGGGTTTCTGGTTTAGTTTCTCTATACTTCGGAATACATTTTAGCAGCTCTGAAAGATCCCAAAGTAAAAAAAATAAATGGGTATAAAATTGTTTAGCTTCAAAAATATGAAGGAGACGTTTTGATAACACTCATCCTGTTATTCCATGACAGAGCTGTACCCTAATATTAGTTGTCATGCATTTAGTGCCTCTTGCATAACCTTGCATTCCTTATTTTCTTCATTCAAATTACGCTTGATAAACTCCCTGAAATTTCCCCGTAGAAGTCCTAAAGAAAGAAAAAAACAAAAGAAAATTAAACTTAGAAGACAACAAAGGTAGTCACACAGCTCATCGAAGTATAAAAAGACAGAAGATTTCAAAATTGGGTGATTGAGTCAGGTTAAATTCAATTTTCGATATTTTTGCTACTAAAACAAATACATCAACACTACAAAGCTTTTTAAATTTATCGTTAGTGCCCACTGATCAGTATAATTTATTGGACTGTCGACATTATATACAAAGAGATGAACATTGACAGATTGACATTTGGGCTAGCACGTGGGGAACGTGAGAGCAATAGTCGCCTAGAGAGGTTGGCCACCACTACATCTTCAAAATGGCGTATACAGGACGTATGCCTGCTATTGATAATTATGGTAGTCAATTATCCGGTGTATTACCAGGAACCTTTTCAAAGGCAGTTTTCCCTGGATGACAGAACCATTTCCCATCCATATGCGGAGGTAGAAAGAGTTAATGATGTGATGTTATTCATATACAGCTTTATTGTTCCTGCTTTATCGATATTCGTGGTTTGGCTTCTTTTTGCCGACCCTAGACATAGATACTACCTAATATATGTTTCGATGCTGGGTTTGATATTTGCTTGGTTTAGTTGTAGCCTGTTCACAAACTTCATTAAGAATTGGATTGGAAGACTGAGACCTGACTTCTTGGCTAGATGCCAACCAAGATCAGATCTACCAACCGATAGGTACTACACTATCGATGAGGTTTGTACCACTGAAAATTACGATGTATTGCTAGATGGTTTCAGGACTACACCTTCTGGCCACTCAAGTGAAAGTTTTGCTGGCCTGGGCTACCTATATTACTGGCTTTGTGGTCAACTCCTTACAGAAAAGAAGTACGTAGGTCTATGGAGAAAGACGTTAGCCTTAGTACCTCTATTAATAGCCTCTCTAATTGCTCTATCCCGTACTCAGGATTACAGACACCATTTTATTGATGTGATCATCGGGTCGATCTTGGGGATGGTTTTTGCACACTTTACTTACAGACGCTATTTCCCATCAATTACTGACGAGCTACCGTTCAAGCCTTTGCTCGATGATTCAACAGTTGGCACCGACTTGTATTCTAGCGCAAACGAAGAAGTCTCTTTACCAACAGTATAATATTTCTGTTATTCTCAATCACGTCTTTAAGACCTCTGAATTTTTTATTTCTTTTTATTTCAAATGCAAGCTGTTACACTAGCAATTGTGAGAAACACCTAATGACTCCTATACTTCTTTTAATATCTTCTCTATGTTCAATTGTTTTCTTTTGGTCGTTCTTTTTTGTTATGTGACTTTAGTATATATGAATTTCCTATTTGCTTACAGGATTTTAGATTTCTGACGTTACCACTTCGATTTTATTTTTTTTCTTTTTTTTCTGTTATGCTTATACCACTTACATTTTTTAACAGTCTAATACTTCTCACTGTATACTTAAATTACCGCTACCTTAATATTAAATGTGTTGATATTCAAATAAAATCACTCATTCTTGTTGAAGCTTGTCGGGAACGGCAAGTGAATTATAACATTTGAATAAAATATTTTTGTAAAGAGGGAACTAGAATTTAATTATGTAAATTACTGTTGGCACTAAAATTTAGCCGATACTTTCTACCCAACCATCTGTAGTTTTTCAAGCTTTTGCTGGCCACAGAACTCATAAATACAATCATGTGATTTGCTCTTATTATTGATAATTGAATTTAAAAAGTGCTTCTTGACAGTTCTTTCCCAAACAGAGTGGATCTGTACACTGAAATCTGAGGGGTGCTAATCCCAATCTTACCAAAAAAAAAGGGTTCTAAACCTATCTCTCTAGGCTACTTTCTGAGAAAGATCACCTATCTGAGAGTTAATGAATTGCACATTCAAATGGAAAGCGTTGGTGTCACAATTAACGGAAAACATCAAATTTGGAATTTAGCCATAATAACAACAGCTCATCTCCTGGTTGTAATGTGTCATAGCTAGTTGTTGTTGAGTTTGTGCTAAGAAAGTTTATACCATAGGCATCTGAATATAATACCTATATGTACCAATGTTGATAAGGTACTCAAAAAAAATATCACTTCAATTAAAGAGCTATCAAAATACTTATACACAGCTATATTAATATAGTACTCAAACCTAATTTAGCTATTAGCAAAATACCCAATTGATATACCTTACTGTTCTGCCGAATCACAAGAAACAACTTTTGAACACTAGAAGACGAGAATTTTAGACATCTTACAGAAAATAGTTTATTCCACCATAGATATTTCAATTGATTCATGCCCATTCACTTAAACCTGATATTGATACCCTATAAATACTTTAATCTGAGCATTGTCATAGTATCTTGAAAAAAAAAAAAATTATAAAAAGAAACCATTGCATCAAGACTTACTCTACTTATAACTCAAGATGTCCAGAAGCTATCTGTCATTGGATGAATACTATGAAATTCAATGCAATGAGTTGGAAGCGATAAAATCGATATATATGGATGACTTTGAAGATCGCACCAGGAAGAAATCAAAATGGGACAAGCAACCTCAAATACAGTTTGATATTAGTCTCCGATCTATGGATAAAGATCCTGAAGAGTTATCACTCGTAGTCCATTTTGCCATGACACCAATGTATCCACATACTGCACCAGAAATATCCTTCGGTGAACGATCAAATGTCACAGATACCCAGATTAAGGTACTAGAAAACAGGCTGAAGGAGATATTTAAAGAATTGAAAGGTCAAGAAATGGTCTTTGAGATAACATCGTATATACAAGAGAAATTAGATGAATTCCAAAACAATGTCACTACATCATCTTTAGAAGATGAGCGTTTACAAAGGATAAAAGAGGAAGAAGAGAAGATGATAAGAGAAGAAGAAGAAAGAAAACGCCGGATAGAGGAAAAGAAAATCAATGAACAAAAACGTATCGATGAAATTGTGCAGAAAGAGTTAGCTAAGAGACAAGACGATGAGGATGACGAGAAAATATTCCAACATAAAAGCCAGGTAAATCTCATGCCGCCCCAGGACTGGATATCATCAGGTGAGGCTATATTATTCCCTAAGGTAATGAAGGCAAAACTACCAAATAATACACAATTCAAATTTTGTGCTGTTGTAGCTCCAAAGCAGATTTTTCTGCAAAATGACATTTTATCGTTTGCCAATCAGTATCTAGTGAAACCATACGTACCGTCTGATTCTCCATTAGCTGATGTTTTAATGTCATCAGAAATGATGCAAAACTTCTATTTTTTGTTAACCGAAATTCACTTGAAAAATCCATATTTCAATACAAGTAATGGTAAAAAAGAGATAGCAAATTTAGAGAAAGAGCTTGAATCACTTTTGAAAGTGCAGCATGATAACGTCTTGAGAGTATTTTCATTTACAGTTGAAAGGATGGGGAAAAACCATTCGAGTTTTTTTTGGAAGATAAGGATATTGACAGAATATTCCCCTGCATATTCAGTTGGCGAGATTGTTCAATCTGTCAACTTTGTGAACTTAGCAACTGCTAGAGTTTGGATAATTCGACTGCTGGAAGGTCTAGAATCCTTACACAAGGCTGGTATACCTCACAGATGCATATCTTTAGAGACCGTATTGTTACTGAAAGATACCGACTTGGGTAATACAGTACCAAAACTTACCCATCCTTCATATGCTTACATCATAATTAATATGCTATCAAGATATCCTAATAAAGATGATAACAATATAGAATTACCTGAATTTGCTTGGCCAGCACCTGAGCTAAGTAAAAATCCATCTATGAAGCCGACGAGGATGACGGACATTTGGCAAATGGGTGTCATTTTTCTTCAGATGATTAATGGTATCGAATCTGTAGTGGACTTTTCTACGCCGTCTGACTTTCTTGAAGCATACGCCATGGATGAGAGCTTACACGATGTTCTATCAAAAATGCTTAATAATGATCCCAAGAAAAGATTGGGCACACTGGAACTCCTTCCTATGAAATTTTTCAGAACCAACATTGATTCCTCAGCTAACAAATTGTTCATTCACACAGAAAAATCATTCCAAAACTTTCAAAATATGGGCTCATCATATGAGACTAAAGATAGAACACTTTCAAGTAGTAGTATGAGAAGAAGATCTTTCAATGTTGGATCAAGATTTTCTTCTGTCAATCCATCTACTAAGTCTAGATATGCCACCGATTTTGAAGAAATTGCTGTTCTTGGTAAAGGTGCCTTTGGTCAAGTTGTTAAAGCCAGAAATGCGCTTGATAGTAGATATTATGCCATTAAGAAAATTAGACACTCTGAAGAAAAATTATCGAGCATCCTTAGTGAAGTAATGTTGCTTGCTAGTTTAAATCATCAGTATGTTGTACGTTACTATGCTGCCTGGCTGGAGGAAGATATTGTCGATAACGACGTTTTTGAATCAAGTGATGATGAGTCTTATTCAGATGAAAGTTCCGAAATATCCAAGGATGACCTATTGTTATCTAGCGGTTTTACCAGCAGATTGTCCACAAAAGATTTGGACGAGAGTAATTTTGATTTCATTTCTAATTCTGGCTATCCCGATATAGTTTTTGAAAATAGTGGTGATGATAACTCTAAAAATGAATCAGATGAATCGAATGAATCAGACGAAACGGATTCTGATTTTTCGGATGCTGAAAGTGCTAGCAATGGCATTGAATTTGTTAGAGAAGATTCCATGAAGAAAACTAAGAAGCGGAGTACTCTCTTTATTCAAATGGAATACTGTGAAAATCGCACCTTATATGATTTAATACATAATGAAGGTCTCAATAAAGAGAGAGATGAATATTGGAGACTATTCAGACAAATACTAGAGGCCTTAAGTTACATACATTCCCAAGGTATCATTCACAGAGATCTTAAACCTATGAACATTTTCATTGACGAATCTCGTAATGTTAAGATTGGTGACTTTGGGCTGGCAAAGAATGTACATAAATCATTGGATGCCTTGAAATTGGACTCTCAGATGTCTACAGGAAGTGTAGATGATTTGACTTCAGCAATCGGCACTGCACTATATGTTGCAACGGAAGTACTAACCGGAAAAGGAAACTATAATGAAAAAATAGATATGTACTCCTTGGGTATCATCTTTTTTGAAATGATATATCCATTTAGTACAGGTATGGAAAGAGTCAATATTTTAAAGGATTTAAGATCATCTAATGTAAAGTTTCCAAATGATTTCGATAACAATAGAATGAAAACAGAAAAGAAAATCATAACCTTGCTAGTCGATCATGACCCACAAAAAAGGCCTGGGGCAAAAACTCTTTTGAACAGTGGATGGCTACCAGCAAAACATGCTGATGAAGTAATCAAAGAAGCCTTAAAAAGTCTATCTAACCCTTCTTCTCCTTGGCAACAGCAAGTGAGAGAAACACTATTTGACCAGCCATACAGTTTAACAAATGACATACTATATGATAATAACAAGCAAGTTACTACAAAGTTTGCTCAAATTTTACGTGCTAGAATGACGGAAGAAGTAGTCAAAATATTTAGAAAACATGGTGGTGTTGAGAATAATGGTCCTCCACGAATATTCCCTAAAGCGCCAATATATGGAACTCAAAATGTGTATGAGGTTTTAGATCTGGGCGGTACAGTTTTGCAACTTCAATATGATTTAACATATCCCATGGCTCGATACCTTTCGAAAACAACCAGTACAATAAACAAACAATATCGGATGCAATATGTCTATCGTCCACCTGAAAATTCAAAATCAAGTTTAGAGCCCAGAAGATTTGGTGAAATTGATTTCGACATTATTTCTACTTCTTCATCTGAGTCATCGTTCTATGATGCCGAAAGCATAAAAATCATAGATGAAATATTGACTGTGTTCCCAGTGTATGAAAAGACTAACACTTTATTTGTAGTTAATCACGCTGACATATTGGATAATGTATTTAACTTCCTAAACATCGATAAAGCGCAAAGGCCAGTTGTTTCACGACTACTCTCTCAGATAGGTTTTGCAAAGTCTTTCAGGGAGATAAAAGCGGAACTGAAATCTCAATTGAATATTGCATCAACTGCCTTGAATGATCTCGAAATGTTTGATTTTAAATTGGATTTCGAGGGCGCTAAGAAGAGGCTGCAAAAACTAATGATTGACAGTCCTTACTTGAGGAAAATTGAGGAATCTTTAAATCATATTTCAAAAGTCTTAAACTATCTGAAACCTTTGGAGGTTACAAGAAATATTGTTCTTTCCCCACTCTCAAACTACAATAGTGCATTTTACAAAGGTGGTATAATGTTTCAATCAATATATGATGATGGTTCATCACGTAACCTGATTGCTGCAGGGGGTAGATACGATAATCTAATATCATACTTTGCAAGACCATCCGGTAGAAAATCTAGCACTGCATTTAGGGCAGTTGGATTTAATCTTGCCTGGGAAACAATATTTGGGATAGCGCAAAGTTATTTCAAACTAGCTTCCAAAAATAGAACTAAAAAGAGGAAGGAATTTCTAAAAGATGTTAGTATTGACTGGAAACCTAGTCGCTGTGATGTCCTTGTATCCAGCTTCTCGAACAGTATTTTTGATACAATTGGAGTAAATATTCTAAACCAACTATGGAAAAATGGAATCAAGGCCGACTTTTTGAGAAACTGTTATACAGTCGATGATGTCGTAAGTGGCGCCCAGCAAGATGGAGTTGACTGGATTGTCTTAATTAAGCAACAATCCTACACTGTAAACAGTCAAAAAAGAAAGTACAAACCATTAAAGGTGAAACATCTGGGCAGTGATATTGATGTTGATGTAACATTGGAAGAATTTCTCGTCTTGTACAGGCAAGAGACGACCCGCAAGTTAGGAGTTGAAAATCAATTACTGGCTTCTGAGAAATATGAGGAAACCAAAAGATGGGATGATGGTAGCAGTGCAGGAAGCAGTCAGGAGGATGATAATGATGAGCCTCTTAATGGGAATGCTAATAGGAAGATTACTTACGTTCCGAACATGGCTACTCGTTCAAAGAAAGCCAGTAAAAGAGAAAAATGGGTCTATGAAGATGGTGCGAGACATGCATCTCAGGCAATCATAAATGATTTATCAAATGCACCTATAATCGCAGTCGATGCATTAAGGGATGAGGCGATGGATATTATTGCGATCACCTCTCTTGCACAAAAAGATGAATGGCTACGGAAGGTTTTTGGATCGGGCAATAACTCTACTCCTAGAAGTTTTGCTACAAGTATTTACAATAATTTATCGAAGGAAGCATCAAAGGGGCACAAATGGGCTATTCTATACTGCCATAAGAACAATAAATCCTGTGTTGTCGATCTACAGAGATAAGCATTTGTTTATTATTACTTCCTCATAAGATATTTTCTTGTAAAAAGACATTATATTGTTATTATTTTGCACTTAAATTAAGATTCTTACTACATAATATTCAATTATCTTTCTCTTATCCGAATATTTTTAATATATTTATATATATCATGTAAGTTCAAATTTAACTGCGTGTTTATGTTTAGCAGTTATTAGTATTATTATTTATATAATTTGCTTTTTACATAGTAGGCCTACTTCGTCGTTATCCAAACAAATAGAATAAGATAATCTAGTTTGCCAATTTACTTAGTAAATCTTGAATATTTGAGGTTATATTTCCTCCAGTATCTTCACCATTGTTTTCAGAATTCTTCTCAGCTTCATCTAATTCATTCTTTTCCGTTTCTCCCACATTCTCTTCATTTTCAATTGCTTTCATTTTTTTTGAAGAGTCATTCTCATTTAAGTTATCATCAGGAGAACGTTTCCTGTCATTTAAATCACTTAATTGTTTCTCTTCTTTCTCATCCGAGCTCGATTCACTACTGTCACTTGCATCAGAATCATCATCACTACTACTATCATTTGCATTACTCCCAGATGTGTATGTCGGTAGAACGTTGTCTTCTGGGATTTGTTGAATTTTAGCTGGGTTTTTTGACATTAGCGAGAAGTTTATTTCTGTTAGCATAGTCTGGCTAGCTTCATATTGTTTTTTCTCTGCGTTTAAGACAGATTGAATAATATCAATCGCCTTTTGTCTAGTGTCCATACTTTTTTGTACAGCATCGACGGCTAAGTTAGCTATTTTTGAAACAGTATTGTAATTGTCCTCATATACATGACTCGATGGATCCAATTCGCTGGCAGAATTATCAAATCTCGTCTTTAGCGAAACAGCATTCTGTTGTAGTTTTCGCAACTCCTTGTGTAACATTGCATATTGCTCTATTGTATCCGGTAGTTCTAGCGACAACTTTGTGCGATCCTTATCAATCGAACCAGACCTACTTGAGCTTGTTTTCTTGTCTTTACCAGATTCTAAGTCTAACTTAGCCGTTTTATTAATCTCTAAAATGGAATTTCTTAGCTTTTGTAGGATATCTTTGGGAAAAATTCCACGATCATACCATATATCAACGACCCTTTTAGCCTTCTTCTGCATCTCTGGATGCAACTGTGGATAAACATTTTTGATAACCTCGTAGACAACATTGCTGAAGGCTTTCTGGAAGTGGTCTATCTTTTGGCTTTTGGCCTGTTGGACAACGTGATTTAATAAATATATCCCTAACAGCTTCCTCCTTGCCTTAACGGAATCCTTTAGCATATAATCTTTCCAGGTATTTGCAACGTTATCAGCCTCTCGGTACTGTGATAGCAGCCATTTGGACGCACTATTGATAGATTCCTGGCTGTCTTCCAAAGTCCCTAGTTTACCAATGAATTGACTGGCAGAAAATGACATCTTCTTTATATTAAGTTCCACAAAGCAGCACAAACTAATAAAAAAAACAAACTTTAAGGCTTCTCACAACCAATAACTACCTATCCTAAAGAATACACTTTGAACTCTGAAGAACTACTCTATCCTCAATTGAAAAGTCTAGAGTGGTCGGAAACGTTAATTTGAAGAATCGCAAGTAACCCCGGCTTCTACCAAAATTTCAATATTCTACTCAGATTTGCAGTCGACAAGTTTAATTGAACTGCTAATGTCGAGTTACTCCACCCTGATGCTAAAACTATTTATATCTTGCAAAATTAAAGGGAAGTTCCTTCAATTTGGGTGAAAAATTTCGGAATTTTGATTTAGCAAAAAATAAAAGTTGCGATGAGCTAGAGAATGCCAGATGCATATGCTCGTAATTACTTCAGGTTAATCAAGCGAAGATTTATTCCCATACCATTACAGAATAAAAATGGATGAGCCTGTGTTAAAAAGACCTAAAGTTGAGGAACAGAGAGAAGAATCAGCTGGGCAAGATGACTTCCAGTTAAGGGATTTCAAGAAGTTCTTCTTCAAGTTGAACACCTTATATACTTTTCTTTCATGTCGCAAGCATGTCGTCCCATCATTTGAGACATTGAGTAAGCCATTGAATGCAAGTATGAAACGTGAGGTGAATGAAATGGACTTTGCTCGTGTAGTTGCGCTGATGCCACGAGGGACAGTGTTCAAATACATCGATGAGAACCAGATAGTAACGGAACGAAAGTTGTTTGATTTCAACAAAGGTGGATACCAACAAAGAGATAACGATATCTTTGAACTGGAAGAGATAGAAAAACAGTTTGAAGAGAGCAGATCGACTCAGATATTAATATTTGAATTTGTGGATGGAACAATGAAGAGAACGTGGAACAGAAATGGGCAGGATAACCCAAATAAGCAAGTTTTCCTCCCAACATATACCCCAGAAGAAATGAAGAAGATGATTAAAAAGAGAGAAGCTTTTTTTAATGAGAGGTTAAGCTTATTTATCGAGGAAGCGTCAAATGAAGGGATACCTACAATGAAAAAGTTGGATGAGCTAGCTTTGAAGCATATGCCGAAACCTAAGGATTACGAAGACCCAATTACATCTATGTTGAAAGCTAAAGAAGAGAAAGAAAAACAAGTAGTAAACGAAGAAACTGGAGAAAGCCGACCTTTAATGACTGAAATGGTCAGTAAACTAAAAAAAAGTGAGCATTATAACGGCCAAATAAAAACCCACATGGAAATTCCACAAAGACATGCCGAGTACGGAGAATTAAACGTTGATATAGATTCCGAAATTCTGGATGCCATCGGCTACTCTCAATTTTATAGCCATCAAGCTGACGCAATTAACGCTGTTCATAATGGTGAAAATGTAATTATTACGACATCGACATCATCAGGTAAGTCATTGATTTATCAACTATCAGCCTTTGATCTGATGTTTCGCAACCCTGAATCGACATTCATGTATATCTTCCCTACTAAAGCGCTGGCGCAAGATCAGAAGAGGGCATTTCAAGTGATATTGTCAAAAATTCCATCGTTGAAAAATGTTGTTGTGGATACTTATGATGGTGATACCGATCCAGAAAAGAGATCATTTATTAGAAATAATGCAAGAGTTATTTTCACTAATCCAGATATGATACATGCCAGTATTTTACCGAATCATGTCAATTGGAGAAGATTTCTCTTTAACTTACATTTGGTTGTGATTGATGAACTTCACATATATAAAGGGCTATTTGGTTCCCATGTAGCCTTAGTAATGAGGAGATTGTTGAGGTTGTGCAGGGAACATTATGATAATTTTTTTACAAGATTTATTTCATGTTCTGCTACACTGAAAAATCCAGTCAAACATATGATGGACATTTTTGGTATTGATAAGGTGAGGCTAATTAGTAATGATGGTTCCCCAAGAGGCACAAAGCATTTAGTCGTTTGGAATCCACCAGTTCTGAGTCAGCATGATAGAAAAAGAGAAAACTTCATTAGTGAATCTGCTAAAATATTGGTTGACCTAATTTTGGCCAATGTCAGAACTATTGCCTTCTGTTATGTCAGGAGAGTTTGTGAGCTGTTGATGAAAGAAGTTCGATCCATTTTTGAGGAGATGGGAAGACAGGATTTAATTACAGATGTCATGTCATATAGAGGTGGATATTCGGCAGCAGATCGTCGTAAAATTGAAAGAGAAATGTTTCACGGTAATTTGAAGGCGGTCATTTCAACCAATGCTTTGGAATTAGGTATAGATATTGGTGGTTTGGATGCCGTGCTAATGTGTGGCTTTCCACTTTCATTAGCTAATTTCCACCAGCAAAGTGGTAGAGCAGGAAGAAGATCAAAAGATTCTCTTACTGTTGTGGTTGCCAGTGATTCTCCCGTAGATCAGCATTATGTTGCCCATCCAGATCTATTGATGAATAGTGAAGATCCTGATTCCTTTCAAGACTTAGTATTGGATTTCACGAATATGCTAATTGTAGAAGGGCATGTTCAATGTGCTTCGTTTGAACTTCCAGTAAACATAGAAAGGGATAAGAAATATTTTAATGACAAGTTATTAAGAAATATATGCCATGAGAGATTACAAAAAGATGAAAACGGTTATCATTGTAATATTCGTTTTTTGCCGTGGCCATCCAAACATGTAAATTTGCGAGGAGCCGAGGAAGATCAGTTTGCCGTTGTAGATATTACTAATGGGAGAAATAAAGTCATTGAAGAAGTCGAAGCATCGAGGACCAGTTTTACTTTATATGACGGTGGTATATTCATTCACCAAGGTTATCCATATCTAGTAAAAGAATTCAATCCAGAAGAGAAATATGCCACCGTTCAACGAGTTGACGTTGATTGGGTTACTAATCAGCGTGACTTTACAGATATAGATCCACAGGAAATTGAATATGTACGATCAATGGAAGGTACTGATGTTCCAGTGTACTTTGGTAAAATAAAAGTTACTATTATAGTGTTTGGGTTCTTTAAACTGGATAAATTTAAAAGAATTATTGACGCTGTAGAAGTTCATAATCCACCTGTGATAATAAATTCTAAAGGTCTATGGATTGACATCCCAAGCCGAGCTCTGGAAATATTGGAATCCAAACAGTTAAATGCTGCTGGCGCTATTCATGCTGCACAGCACGCGATAATGGGGTTACTACCAAAATTTATTGTCGCTGGTTCCAACGAAATACAAACAGAATGTAAAGCACCAGAGAAGGAGTTTGCAGAAAGGCAAACTAAAAGAAAGAGACCAGCTAGACTAGTTTTTTTTGATTCTCATGGAGGCTCATATGGGTCTGGATTATCTAGCAAGGCTTTTGAACATATACAAGAAATATTAAATGGAACACTACAAAGAATTACTGACTGTCCATGTGAAGATGGATGTCCGGAATGTGTAGCAGCATCTTATTGTAAAGAAAATAGTTTGGTTCTATCAAAGCCTGGTTCATTAGTCATCCTTCATTGCATTCTGGGCCACGAAGAAGATGATTATATTGATCTCATAAAGGATGGTCCTGAACCTAACATGCCTGAAATAAAAGTGGAAACAGTAATCCCTGTCAAAGAGCATGTGAATTTTGCACCGGATTTCGAGATCCTTGACATTAAAAACATAAAAAAGGAAGAAGGATATATTATCAATGAGGATGAAAATAACAAACTGTATATAAAAAAAGAGGAAGAAACAATAAATCATTGATAAATATGTCACTGATAAACAATTAGGATAATTTCAACAGACACTCAAGAGGACTCACAGGCCATAGATTCAAAACTGTCAATAACAATTACAAGGAAATTCATTAGAATTCTATAAGATCTATAAATATGATATCATACGTATGTACTTAGGACATTAGAGTATTTACCGCCCAGTTTACACTCAGCGTTCTTAAATCGGTATATGTCTGGCCAACACCTACAAATAGAATCGGTATACCTGTAGCATATACCATATTCACCATAGTTCCAAGCATTTCACCGACTGTATCACATTTTGATATGATAAAAAAATCTAAGTTCCTATTTTTACCGAAGGCATTATTAAAGTTCCTGGCTTGCTGAACAGAATCAGTACCAACAAGAGCCTCACCAACCATAATAATTTTATCAGGGTTCGCTTGTTCAGCAAAATTCTTAAGTGGCGACATCAAAGTAGGGTCATTGTGTCTTCTACCTGCCGTATCCATAAGAACTATATCAAAATCTTGCTCCTTGGCATATTTTATAGCCTGTTTTGCAATCTTCGTGACCAAATCTGAGCCACCATAACCTGCTTCAAACAATTCAATATAGTCATTTCCACTCTTTCCCCTAGAATTTTTGGAACCTCTAATATGCTTCTCATCCATCAATTGTGCCAAGTTTTCTACATGAACTCTCAATTGTTCGACAGCACCAGATCTGAAAGTATCACATGCTACAATTAGTATTCTAAAATTGTTTTGTAGTAACCAAAAAGCCAGTTTTGAAAGATTGGTTGACTTACCTACACCATTTACACCAACAACTGAGAATACATATGGATTCTTTTTCCCGTCAGCACTTCTGTTTCCAGTTTTTTTCTGAATCTCATGTAATAAGTCAACAGAGACACCTGGTGTTAACACTTCAGTCAGAGATTTAGATACCGCTTGCTTCACTGTATTTTCAACACTTGTCCAATTATCTGTCCTTGAACCAACTAAGTCTCTTGAAACCTGCTTTAATAGATAGTCAGCAGCTTCAGGTGAAACATTCTTAGTAATCAGTTTCTGTTTAAATTTCTCCAAAACTTCATGTATGTCCTTTTCAGTAATGGTTTTATTACCAAGTAAATGCTTCTGCAAAAATCCAAATGCAGATTTTGTGTAACCGGTATTGTCGGATCCTGATGAAGACTTTTGTTGTTGCTGCTGACTTAAAATATCGTCAATTTCTTTGATTAAGAAATCACCTGATTTACTCTTGCTACCAAAATCTGATGTATCAATAT
The DNA here is from genome assembly GCF_010111755.1 of Nakaseomyces glabratus. Lineage (NCBI taxonomy): Eukaryota > Fungi > Ascomycota > Saccharomycetes > Saccharomycetales > Saccharomycetaceae > Nakaseomyces > Nakaseomyces glabratus. The sequence goes on from NC_088958.1 coordinate 124,982, forward strand.
TGGTATCTACATTCTGTGACATTTCCCCAGTGGGCTTGGCGTTTGGATCAGAAAAATCAAGAGTTCCTGAATCATTACCAGTTTCCTCTAATGCACCGTCAATACCCCATTTACGGTTATTGCCACCTTTAATAGGCTTTTTAGCCTTCGATTTCTTCTTGGCACCAGGACTTTCAGCTCTGATTTCATCTGAGTTAATATTAGTATTAGCCTGGTCTACCTTAATGGATTCATTGTATTTTGTCCTCAGGTAATTATCAAACTTCTCAATATCCTCACTTATTTCCCCAGAGATGTCTATACAGTTGAATGCATTCTTTTTGCCAGTGCCTTTAGCAGCTTTTATTATGATATCATTAATCGGTAGAGAATCCCATAAGGCAATGGCTACATCAAGCACTTCTTGAGCTTCGTTGTTTAATTCCATAGATGGTTCAGGATAAGTTATAATAAAATACAGTTCAGGTTGTTTCGACACATGACTTAAAACTGTAAAAGGTTTTGCGTTCTTTGAAACACTAGGAATGGACAACAGTTTGTATTTTGAGCTGCCATGATCTCTCGAGATTGGCGAAGTCAGCAAATGGGAAATAACTGCATTGACCTGGGCTTCAGCAAACTTTCTATCATAACAATTGTAATAGTAAAGCACTTCACCTTGAGGAGTGAAAATGGTCAACTGCTCAAACATGATATGGATTTATAGTCTATTCAATTTGAAATAGTTGCAAATAGTTGTATATTTCAGTTGTGTTAGGTAGTAATCGAAGCACAAAAAAATAACCTATGAAGTTCAATACCAGTTGTAAAAGGAAATTAAGCTCTTATTGATATCAATCCGGTGTAGAATAGTTAAAATTATATGATAATATTAGATGCTTGAAGGAGTTTAATTCAGCCTTTCGATGTTACCAGGAAACTCAGCAATTTTTAGAACTTCCAGCAGTTCTTTGTATCGGAGGAACGTGATATATGATGCTACTATATGTTGATGAATATAAAGGATAACAAGCAGTGAAATGAATGTCTTTATTTTTATTTGAATAAATGTTCTTATACATCAATTAATTATTGTGGTTATGGCCGAGTTTTTATTAGTGTAATCTTGCACAAAAAAGTTTTGTCTTATTCTCTATAACACCTGTTGGGGCAATATGCAAATTACAAAATGAGTGAGCTATCGAACTCATTATTGACAACAAAAAAATATAACAAATAGTGAGGTAACTAGCACCCGAGATATTATAATTACTCAAAAAAGCAACAACGTAAAACTTACAAGGTTCATAGTAATTTAAGGAATGAGCTTAGTGTTTTGGTTCCACTTTCATGAAGGGGTTTAAAGCACGCACTGACAAACAAGGTAATGCCATACCGATTTCTGCCCTTAAGAGAATAGGTATTTTTTGTAGTTCGTAAATCTCTTGAATGTAATTATCATTCTCAGTTCTGGTATTTACAGTTGCTAGGAAATTATTCAAAGCGTTCTTACCATCTTTTCTCTCCGGTAGTCTTAACTGAGGAACAGACAAACTCAACTTAGAGAGCTCCTTACTTAATGAGTCACTAACCAACGAATCATTGTTTGACATTCTATCAAATTCAGTGTCGGCGATCTCAGCTGTTGTTGATCTGAACTTGTTTTTAATCGAATTTCTGTATGACTTTGGATTCTTCTCATCTGGTGGAACAAATGTAGCACTGTCGATGCCTGGTTGCCAATGCAACTCTAAAACTCTACTAACTACATCAAATTCTGCTTTTAACAAAGGTAGCTGGTCACCATGAACTCTCTTTTCGATACCGAATTCTGGGATGAAAACATCGAATGATGATTCATAAACTTGAAGGACAGTAGCCATGGTCAACAATTGTCCTGTAGTATTGCCCATGTCGTTAATTGTTTTGCAGAGTAGTAAATGGATAGCCTGTTCTTGAGCTTGCATTGCACAATCCTTCTTGAAATTGCAATATTCGGACGTAATTTTCAAGGAGTCCATATCATCTGAATAAGGAACATCGTAAATTGCTGCCTTTAATTGTCTATGAACAACGTGGTCAGCATATCTTCTCATTGGAGCAGTGAAGTGTGTGTACAGTGGTAAATTCAAGATATAGTGGCCGTATTGGTCAGGATCAAGCTTGCCTGCAACAAAATATCTTGCTCTAGACATGGTCTTGAACAATAATATCTCGACACCAGTTCTGACATCAGGATCATCAATCTTCAAAATTGATTTTAGAATAGTGTCTGCAGAGAAAGTATCGATTTCATACCCAAAATGTTCCACCTTTTTGATAAAAGATGCGATCTTTGTTGCTACAGGGGCAGTTTGTCTTCTCAAGAATGCCAAATCACCTAGCTTAGTATACAGTTTTTCAGCTACGGTTGCGTTAACTTTTCTCTGTAGTTCACTAATTACAGAGCCACCAATACTGGAAGAGAAGAGGTTCAAGTCAGCCTTAACCTTTTCATCGTCAAGACTATCAAGTAAAGATAGGGCAGGTGATAACTGTGCTTCTGGCCAGTTGATTCTATCAGCGTAAAATTTGGTAGCAATGTCTTTTAGGGCAGAACTTACTGGATCAGCACTTCCAGTATTGTAGCGCTTGTCTAGTTCGCTAACTGACATTTTTCCCGTTGGGGTCACGTTACTAGTACCAATCCATGTCTCTTTGATCTTCAATGTAGATGGGTCTAATGTATATACGACAGATATAGCCAATGTACTCTTGTTTGGCTTCAAGCTAATGGCATCGTTCAATGTCTCCGGCAAAAGATCGACTACTTTTTGAGGCATGTAAACACCTGACGATCTCTTTCTGGCTCTTCTATCTAGAGAGGAGCCCTCTTCAATATAGGAAGTTACATCAACAACATGACAACCGAGTTCAAGATTTCCTTCGTTATCCCTTCTTAAGTGTGTTGCAAACTCAGAAATGCTTCCGTTTTCTTCAATACATAATACGGAATAACCATGCGCATTATCAAATTGTTTTCTAGCTGCTACAGCACTGTCAGAAACTTCCAGTGGATGGAAAGTGGTCTTCTCCTTGGAAGGATCCTTAGGGTCAGAATATTCATTGGATAAGAAGTTGTTATCCCTCAAAATAGAATCGATCTCCGTATTTGGATCATTGATCTCACCCAGTTCTGAAACTAAGATACCAAATGGATGTAACGAAGTGATTGGCCAACGTTTGATTGATGCAACAAATAGTCTATCTGTGTATTTATCAGCGTTTTCAACAAAGTCCTTTGGTGCTAATTCAGTTGGAATAGCAATTAAAGGTACTTTCTTATCAGTTGGTTTGAACCAGGCAATCTTTGGGCTTTGAGGAGCTTTAGCGTTTTCGTTGTTAGCTTGTTGAGATGGTCTTAACAAGCCCAGAGTACCACTGAACAATTGACCTGGGATACGGTCCAGGACTGCTACCACATGACCAGCATATAAAGGCTTAAACTTATCATTGATCTCTTCTTCTTCCACCAAAAGCAAAGATTGACCTTCGACCTCGACGTCATCGTTTTTCTTTTGAGTTGGACGTTGTTTCAATGAGCCCTTTCTCTTGATACTAGATTTCGTTGGAGAACCTAAATCGCCATCAGATCTCATAGATAATACTACATCGTCTGAATTGTAAGATGGTGCACCTGTATTTGGAGTGGCAGAGGCGTCATTGTGATAGTCATCGTTGCTGTTCAATGGTATGATATCTTGTTGTAATGCGTCCTTTCTTCTCTTTTTTTCTTCTTTCTCCTTTTTGGATCCCCACACGTCATCCACTACCAATAATTCCACTGCCACTAAGTCACCTTCCAAAGCTCTATTTCTGTCCTTTGAACCGCAAATGTAGATATCAGCGTCTAGTGCACCGTCAGTGGACACCCAGGCGTCTGATCTGTTCTTTTTGTTGACTCTCAGTATACCTGCTACCAAGCGTCCTTCCTGGATCAATTGAGGAATGTTTGCCTGAGGCAAATAAGGTGCGAACAATGACTTCCTGCTGTTTTGGTTGTTTCCACCTCCGCTGTTTGAGGAGAAGCTGTGTATGGATGAGTTAGAGTTACGGGGCTTGTGACCTTGTTGGAACATTGCAGGTGGCTCGAGTGTTGAGAAGGAGTTAAAGTCTCTTGAGTTTGAAGCTCTGTGGCGGAAAGGTGACCGTTGTGTATTCTGGTATTGCTGTTGGCCTTGCTGCTGCTGCTGTTGCTGTTGCTGTTGTGCTTGTACTCTCCAGTTGGAGTTTATGCCTATGTTGTATTCCGAGTTTCTATTTCTCGATCTCCTGTTCATCGAAGACGTAGGTGTGAAATCGTCGTCGTTTCCAGTGTTTGCAGAGCTCGTTGGTGTGCTAGCTGGGAACTTGTAAGATGCTGGTGACAAGTTTGAGTTGCTTCTGCGATGCGTCTTCTGTGGGAATTCGAAGCTGGATTGCTCCTGGGAGCCCAGATCTGGAGATACTGGCTCGATCTTGACGTTCACGCCGCTCAGGGAGTCATTGATGCCTGCGACACGCTTGGCTTGTTCTTCTGCTGCGGCTTTCTTGGCCTCGTTCAGCCCCAGGGAGTGTCTCCTGGAGTGGCCGTACACGCTCGACTGAGATCCCGTTCTCCTGTGGGCGTTGGGGCCTGAAGGCGTGGTCACAGAGGCGCCGTCGTATGTGTTAGAGTAGTAGTAGCCTGAGTTGTTCCTGGAGTGCGTTCTGGACCTGTTGCCGCCGGCCATGAGGTTGTTGGGCGACGCGAGGCTCTGGTTGCTCCCGAGTCCGCCACTGGCGCTGTTGCCGCCGTTGCCGCCGTTGCCACTGTTGCCACTGTTGCCAGTACTGTAGTGCGGGTTAGGGGGCTGTGGCAGGAACCCGCCCCCCATGGCGTGGTGGGCCTGGTTCTGACCACTCTGGTTGGCCATGCCGGCGGCTGCAACGGCGGCCGCCGTGGTGTTAGCACCCAGCATAGCGTCCACACCCTGTCCTGTTCCTTGTCCTTGTCCTTGTCCTGTTCCTGGCTGTGGCTGTGCCTGTGCCTGGCTGGCGTACATCTGTGTCTGCTGCGCCAGCTGCTGCTGCTGCGCGAGCAATTGCTGCTGCTGCGCCTGCACTGCCTCGAGCTGCTTCTGCAGCGTGAACTGCTCTATCATCAGGCTCGTCAGCTCGCTCTGCGACCTCCTGTGCGCCACGAAGATCTGCTTCGGCGCGTTCTTCCCGCCACCCGTGGTGGTTACGTACATGTTGTTGTTGGTGGTGCCACTGGCACCATCCTGGCGATGAAACTTCGACATTTGGGGTTTTCAGTTAGAATAGTGACCCTCGGCGCTTACACTTCTGTCCTTTGTTCTGGGGAAAAGGGTCGGAAGGGAAAGCCCAGGGTGCGCTGCTTAAATACTTTGGACGGGAGGGGGGAAGCGATAGGGAAGACGCTGAAAAAAATTTGGGAGAACGAATGGCGCAAAGGGGCGTCCAATGGAAAGACCGGGCAGAGAATCCCCTGTGGGATGTGGGAAAGGGTTGGTTGTAAGGAAAGAAGGGATCTTGCTTAGAGACACCTGTACAACAAGGGACTCTGAAAGGGGATCTTGCTTATAGAGAGAGAGGCCCGTACGAAGGACCATTTCCACAAACTTTTATTGCTGTATCACGCTGTACGCAGCCTCTTGTCTTAGAAGCAGCTGCACAAGAGCGGAACATCGATATCCATTTCGACTTCGACTTCGATATCGATGGCGGTGCCCTGAGTTATTCTGCTGCAGCGTCTGTGTGGGAGATGAGCTGTGGGAAGAAGGGGAAAACTAGGCGCATTCCGTGGTCGGTGATGAGTTCTTTTTTTAGAAGTGTTGCGTTGTAGCTTGTCACATGTATTCGTACGTGTATTTGTATACCTATAACATATACAATATATACAATACATATATTATATACAATACATACTAGTCGGACTTGACCTTGTACAAGGTGTCGAGGAAGGCTGTGATCAGTTTGTCTGCTACGCCTGTTGTTTTCACTGAGCCTGCGACACCGTAGAGGGCGCTGGTGCCCTCGGTGCTTGGTGTGCTCGTGGGGTCTGCGCTCATCTGCTCGACGGCCTCCGTGAGTGTTTCGATGAAGGTGTCGATCGTAGGAACGCTCAGTGTGGTGATGGCCAGGTGCAGCGCGGCGGGTTTCTGCAGCGCGTTCAGGTGCCAGCCGCTCTTGGCGAGGCGGTCTGCCAGCTCGTAGATGTTCAGCTTGTTGGAGGAGAACGACACTACTGACAGCTTGGGGTCGCCAAGCACTTCCAGTTGTGGGAGCTTGTTGCGGATGTGGTCCTTCAACTTGCGCGCTGTGGACACTATGCGCGTGCAGGAGTCCTTGTAGCCCGACTCACCCATGTGTATCATGGTAGACCAGCAGCCCACGACTAGTGCGCCGGGTCTCGAGCCCGCTAGCGTGGGTGAACCATACAGACCACCGGTCCACTTGGAGTCCACGTAGTACTGGTGCTTCCTGAGCTCGCTGTTTCTGTACATAATCACGGAGGAACCCTTAGGGGCGAAACCGTACTTATGTGTGTCACACGAGATGGAAGTCACACCGGGAACCCTGAAATCGAAAGACCCAATGTCGTTGAACCCGGCTTTCTCCATGAACGCAATGATAAATGAGCCCAGGCAGCAATCAACATGCAGTGGAATCTTATATTTCTGAGCCAGCTTGCCCAAGCCTTCGATGTCGTCAACTATTCCGTGTGGGAAGTTAGGAGCAGAACCAGCGAGCAAGACTGTGTTCCCATTTATTAACCGCTTGACTTTCTTCAAGTCAACTTTGTACGTAACTGGATCAAGATCAACGTGGTGTATCTTGATACCAAAGTAATAGGCAGCTTTGTCAAACCCAGCATGCGCTGTTACGGGGACAATCATCTCAGGTTCGGTGATACCACGGTGCTTCAGGCCGTAAACTTTGGCACTCAGACATGCCAATAGAAGCGATTCGGTACCACCTGATGTAGTAGTACCACAACCTGTCTCAGGTGCATTGAACATTTTCAAAGTCATGGACACCACTTCAGCTTCCATTTTTCTTACTGCAGGAAAAACATCGGGGTGTAACTGATTAGCAACACAATACTTCTCAAAAGCTTCGCTTTGTAACTTGATGAGCTCTTTCCCACCATGGTAGACAGCACCTGATACTCTGCCTTGCTCCCAGGACGTATGAGGTAGTATAGAATTCAACTTATCCAATTCACTGTTGATAGATTCACTGGATAAACCCTCTTTAGGTAAAACTTCAAAATCAGCCAATTGATCATCGTTCTTGATCAGTTCTTTCTCCATACCAGCGACAGCCTTAGAGACCTCTTTGTTAACAGAGCCTCTCAGCAAAGGTGATTCCAGTAATCTTTGAAATATCCAATTCGCAACACTCTTGTATAATAGCTGCATGGACTTCAATAAACCATAGCCAGCCAGATAATAATAGATTTTCTTGACAAACTTGTATAGTACAATCAAGAAGACATAGTCCTTTAAGATATTGTACCACGGGGTGTCATCCAAGTAGCGTGTAGTCTTATTTACTACGCAATTCACCACATCTTCCACAGAAACTTGATCAACAAGTTCCTTGATGTCATTGATATTCATCCTGTAGCTTAGTCTCTTATATATGAAAGTAGCTTCCACTTTATAGCGATTTTGTTAGCAAAGTTCCTCGAATGTGGTTGTATTTTTAATGATAAGCTGATTAACTCAATCGCTGCTGGGATAATTGACTTCTATATATATGTGACCATTATTAAAGATGGTCACTAAGAATGAAACCAATTCTGTTGATCAATGGGTCTTTTGAAAATGTGACAAGTTAAGGGGAAAGTGCCTTTGATGCGGATACGGAATTTTCGTTAACAAGATGAGCCGAAATATTTCACAGAAAGCTTAATATATTAAACTTCACCATAGTTAGTAGAGGGAACTATATCACAATGGCTTGTATTTCATATATATGGTATGTATGTAAATTACTACACATACATCAAACCTAGATAAGGTTAATTTGAGGACTTCTATCATAATTATATAGTTTCTGTAATATGTCAAGTCTAATACTGGGGGTACAATGAGTTTACATCCAAAACATAAAAAGAACGAGATATTCAAATGCAGTTCTATTATTACATGGATGTTTTACATATAAAGTACGTACAAACGTAATAAAAAAGTGTTATAAATATGCAATTGGTGTGATTCAGTAGTGGAGTTGCTCAAGTGTATGAAGGTGTGGCAGATCTAGTGCTTCTGATCCTTGTACTATTATTGGAAGTACGACCTCCAACCGATGAGTTTGGTGCTCCGTTGGTTTTTAGTGAATACTGTGATTCCATCAGCTCGATATAGTGTTTCAAGTATTTTGATTTGGCTTGAATCTGATACAATTCTTTCCTCACACGTTTCTCTTCAGCAGTAAGAGCATTGACCTTTAATTTCAAGGCAGGGCCTGACAATAGCTTATTTAGATCTTCCAGCTCGGTCCTGAGAGCTGACAGAGTACTGGCGCTTTCCGCAGCTTTAGAGGAATCTAACTGGTACTGAGACCTGAGTTCGTCATTCTCATTGCTGCTTTGTTCATTCTGTGTTCTCAGTTCCTTCAGGTTCACCCTAGTTTTTCTTATCAATTCGTTTAATTCCTCCATTTGAGAACTCATCTCCTGATCTGTAGATAAGTTAATTAAGCTTTCTAATTTTGCCTTTTGCTCCTCCACTGCAGATATACGCTCCCTCAGTTTCGAAGTTTCTGCATTAGCCCTCTCAAGTCTCTTCTCAGAGTCTATCATTGATTTTTCATCGTCTTTGAATTTTTTATAGAATACACCGATCTCTTGTTTCAAACCATCTAGCTCATTTTGAGTCTCAGTACTGTGCAATCTTTTCCTTAAAATGACTTTTTCATTTTCTTCCTTTTCATTCTCTAAGTCCTTGAGTCTTTCTACAGTTTGCTTCATCAATGTCGATTGATAGCTCTTAATATCAAATACTGTATTGAAAATTTTCAGTTCTGAGTTTGAGTACTTTAGTTTGGAAAGTCTAGGTTCGAAAATAGAGGCCTGCTCGTTGAATGCTTTCTTGAAATCAAATGATTCAATTCTCAATTGGGGAACGACATTATTACAGTTTTCATTTCTCAGCAGTGAAGTAATTAGTCTTTGGTAATCAACATCAGTTTGTAGTTCATCTGATCCATGCATACTCCTATAATACTTGCTTCTTGTGAGTAGGAAATGCATTAGTCCATCTACTGTGTTCACATACTCGAGACTATCGTCGTCTAACTTACCATCCTCAGCTTGTTTGCTTTTTATGAGTTCTTCGTTCTTCAAAAGGGTTCTCTCCAGCATGAAGTGGTCTGGAGAATTACACACTACTAACTTGATTAGCGGGATAGGGTTTGACTTACCGTTGACGTTCCTGATGGACGAGACGCCTGGCAGAGATGGGTCCAGGAGTGGATCAAAACATATTATGAGGTCAACATTGATGTTATTCAGTAGCGTTGGGTCGTGTGTCAAATGTCTGGTGGTTGTCAAGAATAACCAATCGTCAATGTATATGTCGGGATGTAGTTGTTTCTTTATTTTCCTTGAGTAGTGGTAAGTATCCTTTGTGTAGCCAGTATACGTTGAAGTTGAGTCAGTTGTTTTTGAATCAGAATCATTCGGCGAGCTAGCAACAGATGCGGTATTTGTTGAGTTTGAGTTTGTGGACTTCGTGTTGATGGTAACGTCGGTGGTACTACTCTCGGTGCTTCTCGTGGACAAGTGTCTTCCACGTTTGCCTCCGCTAGTGTTGCTAGTGCGGGAAGATGCAGCTGATTTTGGCGGCATGTCATAAGGGAGGTCATGCTTTTCGTCATACAGAGGGGTCCCCGAGAATCTCTTAATCTTGAAGTACTTCCCTAGGACCAGGCCTTCGATGAGGTCCAGTTCTTTGATGGAGTGCGAGATCAGGCAAACTTTCAACGGTTTTGGGAATTGCTTGCGGTCTCTTTGTATAATCATAGACAGTATTGTGTTTAGTTTCTTGAATTTATCGCTCGATGTTATAGATATTTCAGTGGGCTCCATCCTCAGGAATTGCCTTGGGATGTAGTGGTCTACCAGCAGAGACGGGTGGTTGGCAATGGCCCTGATGTTAGCGTCCAGCATGTACGTCATACGTTTCTGTGGGATGATTGGGTACTTGCCTTGGTGGTCCTCAGTTTTCAAGACATCGGCACCTTTGCTGTCATTATTGTAACGCTTAGCACATTCTTTCAGCAGCGAGTGTGCATGCAACGAGATTAAAATCTCAATCAGGTCTACCTGTGAGGTAGTCAGCCCTATGGGCAAGTAATGAATATTGGCCTTATCCATCTAGAAAGTTTAATTTGTTTCCCTCCGGAATATTAAATGTTAAAAAGGTAATACTGGATGGAACTATGAGAGCGGGTTTCTTCAAAAATATTATTGAGAGTTAATCAATATTACAATACTGGATAATAAAAAATGAAACAAAAAATGGATTATATCAAATGGCTAAACATCTATTAAAGACGACTGTAGTAGCAAAAAAAATAAATTAAACAAAATGCTAAAATGGAAAGGATTATCTAATTTAACAAGAATATAACAAAAAATTAGAACAGAACACAAGATAAGCAATAATTTAAAGCTGATGAAGGAAAAAAAAAGATACACAGGCTGGAGAGAGATTGGAATGTTAAGAACAGTAAACAGAATAAACAGAGGAATACAGGAACCATCTGAAAGCTAATAGTGCCAACAAGCTTGAGAAAAAAGAAAGAAAGACGAAATGGGTCAATCCTAATAATGAATATCAAAGGAAACCAACGAAACAAAGAGCAGAAACAAAGAAACATTTATTTTTCTGTACAACCCGAGGATTGGTGACAAGAGAACCGACAAATTCTCGCAAAGTTAGATGAACTTTCAGATTTATCATATATAGTGACTAGAAATCAACGAAGGTGTAGTTGTAAGTGAAGGTCGACCTTTATGATGTGGTTTGAGGAGGGGGGGACCTTAGTGTATCACAATCGTGTACCATATTATATACGTTAATGAGGGAGCCAGCACTTGGTGTGGTATTTGCAGGGTAAACTCCTGTGCGGGGGGACTCAATTATAAGTATTACAGGGACAAAACTTTGTAGATGTAGTACAGTCACTACCACATGGACAGGGACACCCAACTGCTACATCTGCAAAGCTATATAACAATATTCTCCACTATACTTGCATATAATAAGTGTATATATCGTCTGATAAATATCACCCGAGACGCACGAGTCCACTTCCCATGATTCTGGCGAGAGGAGACGTTGAGAGGATTGGAAGAAGTTATAGAAAATGGGATGCCAAGTGCTACGTAGGAGACTCAAAGGGGTAGCTAGCACAAGTGAGAGACAAGTGTATAAAGCGCCAATAAGGAACCAATACGATGTCTTTGATGAACAAAGCGGTTAGTCGTTTCAGGACTGCTGGGTGGCTGGAGAAAGCCGGGTACTCTCCGTGGTTGTACCTGTACAGGAACCTAGAGCGTGGCCAAGTGATGTACTCGCAGTTGCCAGAGTATGGGGAGCGCAACATCAAGACGCAGTTCAAGCGACACCAGTGGGAGAACAAGACGCCGAGCCTGCGCCGAGACATATGGCGTGTGATGTGTGTTGTGCAGATGCCGAACCACCAGGACAGCGTGCAAGTGTACCAGAACCTGTGCAGGTTGAGGTATATGCGTGATGTGCTGTATCGGGAGGAGGCGCAGAAGCACAGGAAGCTTAACGACAAGGGCCAAGTGTGGTACAGCGGCCAGTACAGACCGACTTACACGCAGGAGGCAGTTGCAGACCTGAAGGAGTCCATTGACAAGAGCGGCAGTGCGGGACCTGTTACGCTAGTGTGGGAGGATATGTGGCGGATGGGTGAGCGGTCTGTGTGGGAAGAGTTAGACCTAGAGATCAAACACAGGGCGCTGCCTAAGCTGGGCAATGTTATCCGTGACGAGCACGCCATGCTGAAACAGTTGCAACTGGAGTCTCTGGAGTGAATCTCAGTGGAGAAACTTAAATATTCCTTCTTTCAGTAGTGCAACATAACTCCCTTCACACACACACATATATATACATGTAAATACCATCAGTACATAGCTAAGAAATGACAATCTTACACCATTATGCGTTGCGTTTATTAGCTTTATAGATGTATTGTGCTACGTAAAGTAACGTGACATCCACAATAAGAGCACTACGGACGCATCCATCGAATTCTCCGCGGCCGCAGCAAGCAAAGCGAAGCAGAGCAAAGCAGCAGAGAGCAAGAGTACCAGTCAAGGCATACACCGGTATATCTTAGAGGCAAATAAGTTCCGCGGTATATAGTATGGGGGGGACTAGGAGTTCTATTTGTCAGCTGTTTATAGGAGCATCAATATACCGGATAAGGAAACAACGGGTACCCGTATAAGGACCTGGCATAAGGTGGTATAAGAACCGGGAAAAGAGACCATCCGAGAAAGGAGCTCGTATAGTCCATTATGGGCAGTCCAATCTCGTATAATTCCAAAAGAGAGGGTCAACGCCAATGGCTAGACAGAGAGAGACAGCGAGACAGCGAGACAGCGAGACAGCGAGATACGCGAAAACTGCGCAACAGAGATGACAAGCTCCTGTACGTACACTTCTGTGCGAGACTGCAGGAAAAAAAAGAAAGAAAGTGGGGGTTACTGATGGAAAAGCAAGAGCATGAGAACAATGGGAGGACTCAGACCAGGACGTAGGAGTGCATGACAAGCTGCTAGACAGAGCCGTAGTCCCTGTATTTCTGTTTGTACTGCTCTCTGGAAAATGTATATCTTCCTCTGATATTGGCTATAGACATTAATATAGACACCGGTCCTGCCCACAGGTGAAGGGGCAGCATAACTTATTTTTGGTTTGTGGATATGGGAACTTCTCAATGATACGTCCTTGACAGGGGAAAACCACTCATATTCTTGGAAGACACTCATATTCTTGGAAGACACTCATCGCTTCCCAAAACATCACGCTATGGGAAGTGCTGAACAGGTATCTTCAAACACAAGAATCAACTTGCAAACTATGTAAACTTGTGAACTGCCATATGATTAGTAATCTATTAGAACTGAACAACTCAGTGATTCAGATGAACGACATAGACAAGAACTATGGACGCGGGCTAAAGAAAAAAAAAAAGGAATTCTATAGTGTAGAGAAAGAGAAAAAAGTTGTTCCACCTCGGCCATTTCTCTCACGTAAGGAAAAGCTCAAGGACGAGAATCACAGACCGGGGGGAGAAAAAACGTATATATATGTAGCATGATTCCCTTCTTGCGCAGGATAATGATTTCTGTATACCAGTAAAAAAACAACAACAACATACCAACTACAAAAAGAAAGAATAATGTCTGTCAACGGGACTTTGTTTGAACAATCTTTCAACTTGAAGGGTGGTTATGACTACATGCACACTGTCTCTGCCCCAGAGATCAAGCTGACTCCTCGTGAGGACTTGACCTCTTACTGTTCTGACGGTATCCTTGCCCTGGCTGCTCCAGTTATTGCCTACTGGGCTCAGTCCGCTTTTTTCCACATTATCGATGTGTTCCATTTGGCTGAGAAGTACAGAATCCACCCAAGTGAGGAGATCGAGAAGCGTAACAGAGCCACCAGACTACAGGTCTTGCGTGAAGTCATCTTCCAACACATTGTGCAAACCGTCGTTGGCCTAATCTTCTTGAAGTTCGCTGACGAGTCCGTCACCGGTTTCGAACAAAATGAGATGTGGCACTGGAGACAGCAAGCTCCAGGTTTCATTCCAGATGCTGCTGTCTACTACGCTTACATGTACGGTGTCTCCTTGATCAAGCTGTCCCTAGGTTTCTTGTTCATCGACACCTGGCAATACTTCTGGCATAGAGTCATGCACTTGTCCCCATTCATGTACAAGTACTTCCACTCTATCCACCACGAACTTTACGTCCCATACGCTTACGGTGCTCTGTTCAACAACCCAGTCGAAGGTTTCATCCTAGACACCTTGGGAACTGGTATCGCTATGTTCCTAACAGGCTTGACCCACAGAGAAGAAGCCGTCTTGTTCACCTTCGCTACCATGAAGACCATCGACGACCACTGTGGTTACGCTTTGCCATTCGACCCATTCCAAATCGTCTTCCCAAACAACGCTGTCTACCACGATATTCACCACCAGCAATTCGGTCTAAAGACCAACTTTGCTCAACCTTTCTTCACCTTCTGGGACAACTTGTTCGGTACCAACTTCAAGGGCTTTGAAGAGTACCAGAAGAAGCAAAGAAGAGTCACCATTGACAAGTACAAGGAGTTCTTGGCCAAGAGAGAAGCTGAAAAGCTTGAGAAGATCAAGAACTTCTCCAAGAAGAACGAGAACAAGAAGGAGAAATAAGTGTAGAGTTTCTGTACATTACCTTATTTCAAATGGAGTTCTTTCGTTTTTTGCTCCGATAATTATTGAGCGGTTCCAGTTTGATGAAGGGACCTGGGCTCAGACCATCAGTCATTCAATGGTTAAGCTAGTTCTTCTCACCATTGTCTGATTATTATTTTTTAATGAAATTTTTTTATTTGGGAATTACTATACACCCAAAAAGCAAGAAATTATAATTCGATAAAATTTGAGTTTGAAATGTTTAGTGATGATATGACTTCATTTTAACCCTGTTTGACGGTATTACACCAACTTTTTTTACTCTTACAATTTGTGTTTTATAAAATATTTATGATAGACTTTACTTTTTTAAAAAAAAATACATGATATGTCTCCTTATTTAATCAATTTAAATCAGCGCGTATATATATCTACATTACTGTAACCTGTTTGGAAAAGAGGTTAAAATTTTTTTTATTGAATATAAAATACTGTATATATATTTTTGGTCTAAGATTTGGTTTTCTCCCTAGTATGAAATGTGATTTATTATGGATAAGCCCAGAAGTTCTCATTTAACAAGGTTGTCGTCAGACAAAGGTCCAAATATAGCCACAATTGCTACCAAAAGGAGTACATGAAAGACCAGACGGTAGTTTTCCCCTTATGTGTTTCTTTTTTCAAAATGCAATGATTGCCAATATATTTACAAACAATTTGCGCGTGTATGAGGTAATGGAATATAAATCGAAGTTAGACTGTGAACGGGGTGATTGGGGGTGATGGGGGGGATGGATGAGCTGGAAAGCTGTATCCCAAACTTTGCTACATCATAAAAGCTGTAGCTGCCTCAAATAGTTTCTTCTAACACCTTGTTTAGTTTTTGGATCTTTGAAGAGACACTTAGGTCAATGGTTTGGTCGCCAACTTCCACTATCAAACCACCTTTGATGTCAGGCTTGACAACGTTATCCAACTTCAGGGTCTTCTGTTGGCCAACTAGAGAGCTCTGTTGTAATGCTTTTTCCAATCTCTTGAAGTTCTTGCTGTCCAAAGGCTGTGCTGTGGTGACGGAGCCCCTGATCAATCCGTTGTGGGCGTCATTCAAGATGGAGAATTGGGATGATATCTTGTCGAACAGGCCCAGCTTGTTGTTCTCGGCTAGAACCTTCAACAAGTTCACGACTGGCTTGTCCAAGTTTGCGGAGCTCTTCACTAGGGAATCCACCACAACGGCTCTGTCCTTGGTGGACAAAGCTGGGTTTTCCATGATGTGCTTCAATTTGGCGTCCTCTTTGATCAAAGAGGACAACTTAACTAATGAGGAAGACGCAGACTCGACGCTGGTCTCCTTAGAGGCCGCAGTGAACAAAGCACTGGCATAGGTGCCTTCCACACCGAACAACTTGACTGGCGGCTTGACACCGGCCTTGGCAGCGTTAGAAGCCGCACGTACAAACACTCTGGAGAACATCTTGATGGGGATATTTGGTTTATTGTAGTTTGTGTTTTATTTGTATTGCTCTCAATGTAAAGTTGAAAATATGTTTTTAATATTATTCTCAATAAAGTTACTGTAAAGTAGGATACAGAAGAAGAGGATGTGTGTGGGACGTGAGAAGAGAGAACACAAAACTGCAAGAACACCAGTTTGCTGATTGGGATTGGGTGAAACACTCTCAAAATACATGCTTATTACTCTTCGAGCAATGGAAAAGGTATCTGGGAGCATAATGTCCTGGGGGAGAGTCTGTTCATCACGACTGGTGTGCTGAAAGGATTATTACTGGGATTGGTATCGCTAAATACGTTAAAGATAGGTATACAGCTTCTCAATGCTCTGTTGTGTTGTGTCTATGTGGGTGGGGGAGGGAAGCAGAGAAGAGAGGGACAGAAACCCCCTCTGGGCCAGGATTTTCATGGGTTTCATTGGCTGGAAGTCACGTGTACCCGAGTAATAGGCATGTATTCTGTAGCCATCTGAGTCAAGTATATAGGCAGAAGTAGATAGAGTCGCCTAGTACCTTTATTCAATTACAGATGGATTATCTTATGTAACAAGCATAATATATTTATAGGATCGTTTTCTTTGATTTGTATATGCAGGCTCACACAGACACGCCGCGGACATGAATTTGTTCCTATTCACGGAAAGAGGTACTATACGATATTACGATAAAATCATATGACTACATCGTTATATATTATAATACATACTCATATACGTACACACATGACAAGTACGTACGACTGTATATTTGCAGGATATTTTCTGCAAAAAAAAAAAATTTGGCGATGAGCTTCTCGAGCGATGCGATGAGCCTCTGAAGTGATGCGATGAGCTTATACAAAGGACAAAGGAGGGAGTGGTCCCGCTGTATATTAGCTTGTATTTGTGTTTCGGAATTGGATAACTTGTAAGATCATTGTTGAGAGGGTTGATATAACTGTTGTATTAATACTAGTATGGGCAAACTATTGGCAGACAAGCTGGGCAAGTTGGCGAACAAGCCGGTTGTCGGAGACGTTGATATCGAGGATGACCGAGTGTTTGAGCACCGTGAGTCAGGAAGTGACTCTGATATGGATTCTGGAGATGAGGAGTTGAAGAAAGCGCACTATGCTCAGGTTGGAGAGTCTAAATTGAGGAAACAGTTGGACTCTGAGAAGAACCTACAGGAACTGGATACCAAGTATGTTGGGTCTGTGGGCTCTAGGGAAGACATATACGGCGAGAATGCATCTTCCGGATCGGATTCCGGATCGGATTCAGAACTGGAGGATGACGAGAGTGATGCACCTGCCAATGATTTACAGTCAAATGACGAATCCGAGAGCGTCGAGAGCGAGTCTGAAGAATCTGACCACGAATCTGGAAGTGAGTCTGACAACGGCGAAGTCCTGAGGAAGATTGTAGAGAAGGAAACCAGGCAAGCCATGAATAGAATATCTGATTTGACCAAGAGGGATGCTTCTAAGGGTTATTCTATTCTGTCACAGAATAAGTTCTTTGAAAACATTTTGGACACTAGAATCAAATTACAAAAAGCAATGAACTCTGCAAATGTGTTGCCAGTGACCAAAGCTAGCTGGAAGTTAGAATTAAAAGAGGACTCTGAAAACAAAAAATTACTGGAAGAAAATCTCTCCATGGTTGAAAATCTACTTAACAGAGTAATAAACTTTAGAATAGACATACAAGCTAAAGAAGGTATCTCTACTGACTCTAAACTTGAAACGTCAAAGAAAAGAGATATTACAGATCTAAACGAAAGTACAGATGCCTTAGACAAAGATCTAAAGAAATATAGAACTGCGGTATTACAAAAATGGTCCGCAAAGGTGTCGAGTGCTTCCGGTTCCTCTGCTATGAAATCATCCAAGTTTAAAGCAGTGAACCAATCTGCCGATGCACAGGTTGAAAACCAGTTGGCTGATACTCCTAGACTAATAAAGAGAACTTGCCTCAACAGAAGAAACGTTCTACCAATAAACTTTACTGAGGATATGGAGCAAGGAAGATTGACCAAGTTTGAGAGCACGTCTAATACAGGTGAAAACAATGACGAAGATGAAAATGCCGATATTCCTAAGAACTATGATCCAAGAAGGAAAGATAATAACGCTATTGACATATCAACAAATCCATACATCTTTGACGACGGTGATTTCTATAGAGTTTTACTAAATGATCTGATTGACAAAAAGACTTCCAGTGCAAACTTGGGTGTTACCAGCTCAGCTACTAACAGTGCCATCATTGTCTCCAAATCAAACTATAAACTCAAAAAGAATGTTGACACCAAGGCATCAAAAGGTAGAAAATTAAACTACTCCATCCAGGAACCAATTGCGAACTATGAAGCTCCTGT
Organism: Nakaseomyces glabratus; assembly: GCF_010111755.1. NCBI lineage: Eukaryota > Fungi > Ascomycota > Saccharomycetes > Saccharomycetales > Saccharomycetaceae > Nakaseomyces > Nakaseomyces glabratus. Next base: position 143,311 of record NC_088958.1, read on the forward strand.
CAGTTCCGGTTATAAATGGTCCGATGAACAAATTGATGAATTCTTTGCTGGCCTATTAGGTCAAAAGATCAACTTTAATGAAGACTCGGAACAGGATTCTGAATCCGATGTTGGCGATGAAGAAGAAGCCATCAAAAATGATGACATTCAAATCTTTGCTTAGTTTGATTTCTCTCAAAATTTATAAATTTATATTATACTGCATTGTTTTTATACATAAATATACTTTATTTATCGGCTTTATAAATGTCCCAATATTTCATTAACACAATAATTCAAGACAATGAACGAAAATTTCAAGATAATGAATGTAAATTTCAAAACAAGAACTCTGTATATAAGTTTTTTTAAAATAAATCTATCTAAATTTCATCAATCATAACGGCTTAATTAATGTGGTGGGAATGCCATATTCTCTCTATGAGCGATATATTCGGAGTTGCAGTAACCTAATTCGTTCTCGATCTCATCACTTTGTTGCCCTTTGATTTTGCTAATTTCTAATGATGGATAATTACATCTGGCCCTTCCAACAATTGTTAGTGGGTAATCAGGATCCAATTCTCCATTTGGCAAACGTTTACCAACCTTTAAGTCAACACACTCCATTTCATGGAAGGATCCTTCAATTTCAATGACACCGACGGGTAACAAACCGGCTTTGTTCTTTCTTGTCAAAGCCTTGTAGGCACCTTCATCAATAATCACTGCCCCAGAAGTAACTAAACCATGCAAAATCCAAAATTCTTTATTTCTTAAGTGGCGCGATATACTATTGGCCAAAAACTTAGTGTGAAAGGGAACGCCCATTCTGTCAAGCTTTTCATACTCTTCAAGCTGAAGTTTCATTAAATCACCTTCAAATACTTTGTTATCTTCACCAGTGTCATGCAATGATTGTATATATTTCACAATCTTGTAAATATTGGAAGGAGCATCACTTTTCATTATGATTGTATGAACACCAGCGTTGGTTGCAAGCTCAGCAGCGACTAACTTTGTCTGCATACCACCCGTACCAACGTCAGACCCAGAACCCGATGATGTATCAACACCTGGTAGACCTTTGGACAGGTCTGGAACAATTAAAATTGGTTTAGCATCAGGATCACTTCTTGGATCAGCGGTGTACAAGCAGTCCACGTCAGTTAATAGGAATAAATAATCAGCATGTATCAACCCTGCTGTAATAGCTGAAAGAGTATCGTTATCACCAAACTTAATCTCTTGAACAGATAATGTATCATTTTCATTGATAATTGGAACTACACCCATCTTTAAAAGCTCTTCCACAGTATTTTGAGCGTTTCGGTATTGAGACCAGTCTAGAATGTCATTTCTCGTTAGAAGAATTTGAGCAATAGATTGCCCAAAATGAGCAAACAAGGAGTCCCATCTACCAATCAGTTTGCTTTGACCAATGGCCGCAATTGCTTGGACTTCTGACAGATGTTTAGGCCTCTTCTCCATACCCAAAATGTGCAGCCCAACACCTATACTACCACTAGAAACGATTACAACATTATGGCCTAACCTACGTAATTTGACAACAGTTTCCACAATCAAGGACATGATAGCTAGCCTTGGTTCTTTGGTCTTCTCATCAACCAAAGAAGACGTACCAAGCTTGATCACAATTGTAAATGGCTTACCACCAACTCTAGTTTCGGTCATGATGTATATCACACTTTTCTTGCACCAACAGCAACTAGAAATGACAACTGTAAATATTCCAGTAACTCTTAATTAACCAGATTTATCAATCAGGGACTTCAGTATTTGTCAGTTTCTATAGCACATCTTAGTCATTTGGCGATGAGCTCATCGAAATTTTTTAAAGGCTCTTTCAAACGAATTTCAAAGGTAATTTTGATGAAATTTGTCAAAAACTCGAGTAAAGCTTTAACTAGAGGCAGCTTGACCACTGCTGTGCCTATTGTACTTACTCATTCCTGTCAATTTGCCATCTCACCAACTTGTAGGATTTCAATTATTTGATCTAATAGTGGAGTTTTAAGGTTGGTTTTTTAGCATAAAAATTGATAGATCCACTAAAAAGTTATCAGGAAAATGAATGTTTATGATGATGTTATTGATCCTACAGTTGTTTCACACTCTGTTTGTGGACATTTTACTACTACAGACTACTTGGAGTTAATTGTGATACGGACGGATGTTCTTTCCATATATAAGCCTATAAGGTCGGGACGGTTGTACCTTATGGAAGAGCATAAGCTTAGTGGTAGGATAAACGACGTGGCCCTGATACCGAAACATTCTAATGGTAGCAACGGTAATGGCATCAATTTAAGCTACTTATTGTTAAGTACAGGTGTGGCGAAATTGTCATTGTTAATGTACAATAATATGACCAGTTCAATTGAGACAATAAGTTTGCATTTTTATGAAGACAAATTCGAAAGTGCTACTATGCTTGATTTGGCTCGTAATTCTCAGTTACGGATAGAACCAAACGGAAACTATGCGATGCTTTTCAATAATGATGTACTTGCTATATTGCCTTTCTATACTGGCATAAATGAGGATGAAGATGAAGACTACATAAATAATGATAAATCCAAAATTAATGACAATTCTAAGAAAAGCTTGTTTAAAAGAAAAAAAGGTAAAACCCAAAATAATAAAGTAACACATCCATCGATCATAATAAACTGCTCTGAACTAGGACCACAGATCAAGAACATCAAAGATATTCAATTTTTATGTGGATTTACTAAATCTACAATCGGTGTCCTATATCAACCACAACTTGCATGGTGTGGTAATTCCCAATTAGTCCCATTACCTACAAATTATGCCATTATAAGTTTGGATATGAAATTTTCAATAGACGCAACAACATTCGATAAGGCTATCATATCAGAAATTTCCCAGCTTCCATCTGATTGGCATACTATTGCTCCTACATTGTCTGGGTCACTTATATTGGGTGTGAATGAAATTGCTTTCCTAGATAATACTGGTGTTTTGCAATCCATATTAACACTAAATTCATATAGCGACAAAGTTTTACCTAAAGTGAGAGTCATTGATAAATCTTCTCATGAAGTCTTCTTCAATACTGGTAGTAAGTTTGCATTAATACCAAGCAATGAAAATGAAAGATCCGTCGAGAATATCCTATTATTCGATGAAAATGGCTGTATCTTCAATGTCGACCTAAAATCGGAAGGCCGACTGTTAACACAATTTAATATCACTAAACTACCTTTAGGTGAAGATGTTTTAAGCCAAAAAAGTAACCCTTCAAGTGTTTCAATTATCTGGGCTGATGGGCGACTAGATACCTATACTATATTTATTGGTTTTCAATCTGGTGATGCCACCATGTTAAAGTTAAACCATCTACATTCTGCCATTGAGGTAGAAGAGCCAACATTTATGAAAGATTACGTTAATAAGCAAGCGTCTGCTGCATACAATAATGAAGATGACGATGATGACGATGATGATTTCAATTTGTATTCTGATGAAGAAAACGATCAAGTAAACAATAAGAATGACAGAACATTTGGTACTAACGAGTCAAACGAACCATTTACCGCCCAAGAATTGATGGAATTGAGAAATATTGGTCCAATTAACTCCATGTGTGTTGGAAAGGTATCTTCAATCGAAGATAATGTCAAAGGGCTTCCTAATCCTAATAAACAGGAGATATCAATTGTTTGTACATCAGGGTATGGTGATGGCTCCCATCTAAATGCAATTTTAGCCTCTGTCCAACCAAGAGTTGAAAAAGCGTTAAAATTCATTAGCATCACTAAAATCTGGAATCTTCACATCAAAGGCAAGGATAAATTTTTAATTACAACCGATTCAACCCAATCGCAGAGTAATATTTATGAGATTGATAATAATTTTAGTCAACATAAACAAGGTAGACTAAGAAGAGATGCTACCACAATCCATATTGCAACAATTGGCGATAATAAGAGAATTGTGCAAGTGACTACCAATCATCTTTATTTATACGATTTAACTTTCAGGAGGTTTTCAACAATAAAATTTGATTACGAAGTTGTCCATGTTTCTGTAATGGATCCTTATGTTCTGATCACACTCTCCAGAGGTGATATTAAGGTCTTTGAACTGGAAAATAGAAATAAGAAGAAGTTTGTCAAGGTTCCTCTTCCAGAGATTCTCACTGAGATGGTTATAACATCTGGTTTAATCTTAAAAAGTAATATGTGTAACGAATTTCTATCTGGTATTGGAAAATCGACTATTGAACAATTGCTATTCACATTTGTAACAGCAGATAATCAAATTATCTTTTTCACCAAAGATCACAATGATAGGATATTTCAGCTTAATGGTATCGACCAATTACAAGACTCGTTGTATATAAGCACATATCAGCTTCCCGACGAGATTATTCCGGACCCTTCCATAAAACAAATAATGATCAACAAACTGGGAAATAATTCCAAGGACGAGTATCTTACAATACTAACTTTTGGGGGTGAAATCTATCAATACAAAAAATCTCGAAGTAGACACAGCCGGTTTTACAGAAATGTTGGTAGAAACGATCATCCAATAACTGGTGCACCTGATAATGCATATCCCAAAGGTGTTAGTGGTATTGAAAGAATTATGCATTACATCCCTAATTTTGACGGGTATTCTGTAATTTTTGTCACCGGTAATACACCATATATAATAATGAAAGAGGATGATTCTCTTCCCAGAATATTCCCATTTGGCAACATTCCCATTGTCTCAATGAGCAGATGGGGTGAAGGCTCGGTAATCTGCATTGATGATATCAAGAATGCAAGAATATACTCACTTAACCAAGATAATATCTACTACGGAAATAAACTTCCAATAAGAAAGATCAAGATTGGGTCAATGCTTCAAAATTATAAAACTTTGAATAGCATCGTTTATCATGAAAGGACTCAATTGTACCTTGTTTCTTACACAAAGGAAATAAGCTATGAAGCCAAAGCTGAAGATGGTAGTCTATTAATTGGATACAAACCAGAACTACCAAACGCAAAAGCATTTAAAAGTGGTGTATTACTGATCAATCCAAAAAGCTGGGAAGTGATTGATGAACTAGATTTGCCGGACAATTCATTAGTGAACGATATGAAATCGTCTTTCATTCAGATTGATACTAGAACGAAAAGAAAAAGAGAGTACATCATCGTAGGCATTGGATATGCTACTATGGAGGATGTCCCTCCAACAGGCGAGTTCCACATCTATGATATAACCGAGGTTGTTCCTGAACCAGGCAAACCAAACACCAATTTCAAACTGAAAGAAATCTTTAAAGAAGATATCAGAGGTATAGTCAGTGTTGTTAACGGTATCAGTGGTCGTTTCTTGATAAGTCAGAGTCAAAAGATAATGGTTCGTGATGTTCAACAAGATAATTCCGTTATACCAGTGGCATTCCTTGATGTACCTGTTTTTGTTACCTCATTGAAGACATTTGGTAACTTAATTGTCATAGGTGATGCTATGCAAGGTATCCAGTTTGTTGGATTTGATGCTGAGCCATATCGAATGATAACATTGGGATCTAGTATTACCAAATTCGAGGTTATCTCAGTTGAATTTCTAGTAAACAACGGAGACATATACTTTCTTGTCACAGATAGAGATAGCATCATGCATGTTCTCAAATATGCACCAGACCAACCAAACACCTTATCAGGTCAAAGGCTTGTCCATTGCTCAAGTTTTAACCTTCACTCGTTGAACAACTGTACAATGTTACTACCAAAGAATGACGAGTTCCCGAGAGACCAAAGATATTCAAGATCGTTCCAAACAATAACTGCTCAAGTTGATGGATCCATATCAAAAATAGTTCCTGTCAAGGAGGAAACATATAGACGATTGTACTTCATCCAACAACAAATCATAGACAAAGAACCTCAACTTGCTGGACTGAACCCACGAATGGAGAGACAAGACAACAAATACTATCACTTGGGCCACTCTTTGAGACCCATGCTAGACTTCAACATTATTAAAAGATTTAAGGACATGAGCATGAATAGACGTTCTCATATCGTACAAAAACTGGGCAAGAATTCTAACTTAGAAGTTTGGAGAGATCTCATTGATCTAGAGTTCTCACTGAGGTCCCTAAAACCAACAGATCAAAATTAGTCAATATATATAGACATCCAATATCATGTAGCAACAAATGTAACTTTAATGAGCATATTTACATTACTTACACATTAAACGTTTATAACGGGTTTTGACTGACAATTTCGTGTTTGAGACGGTAAATGTCCATCGGATAAAACAATTAAGCTGCGGAAGGATGGCCACATAATTAGCACCAGAAACCGGTAACCACATATATCTGAAGCTAGCTTAATTACAGAATAGACCACTATCTGTCGAAACAAGGATGCCCGTCAAGAAAAGAACCCCATTGAAGCATAAGAGCGTATCGTTCTCTGATGACATCACTCAGACGCAGCATAACCATCATCATAGGAAGAAACAAAATGGTGAACGTCCTCCAGTTTTTATCAGGAAAACATGGTTGACTATTCCATGGCATTTGATAGCTTTGGTCTACATATATGTGAAGGTCTTTAACAATTATAACACAGCAGAATTGCTTGCATGCCTTGTGCCTTTACAAATACTATACACCATCTTTCAATTCAACAAGGCCACAATCTATGGTAACAAGAGACTGAAATTCAATTACTCTCTAGCTGCGATTTCTATATTGGCATGTATTGTGCTCTCCATACCAGTGGTCGTAATCATCATTTTGTTTGGGGCACCGCTATTGGAACTGCTATGGGAAACTTGGCTACTTGCACTACATTGCTCATTCTTAGCTTATCCAGCAGTATATTCTGTTCTAAACTGTGACTTTAAGGTTGGCCTGTGGAAGAGATATTTCATATTAATTGTAGTTGGTTGTTGGATCAGCTGTGTTGTTATTCCTCTTGACTGGGACAGAGATTGGCAAGCCTGGCCTATCCCAATTGTCATTGGTGCATACTTGGGAGCATTTGTTGGCTTTGCATATGGGGCTTACTTATAGAAATCTGTTAAAATTTTAATTCACTGGCCTTGTTATGATCATAGTATAAATTTTTTATTGAACACGTATTATTGACAAACGGTGGAGTTGTAAGGGTTTTCAAATATGATTATAGGAGCATTATCACCTTTCTGTAACGTCAACAATACTCTACATGCATTTTTAATATTACATTATTTATATTGATTTACGTGCAAAATTCAGAGAAAGAGATATACATAGCACACACACATACATACACAATCCTTAACTATAGTCCCTTGCTTCATTAAAAGGATATCAAGAACATGAATAGTATGTATCTATAACGGCATCAATATTATTTTCCGTAATGCCCATGGTATCCCAATGGTTTGGATCATATTTCACTCCACCCTCATAAAATTCTTTCTTAACCAAAGACTCTGAAAGTCTATACAGTTTTGTATTAAATAATCTTAATAAGTCCGTGGAAATCGACTCAAAGATATTTTTCCTCTCTATCTCAACAGGCTCAAACCTATGCGACATTATCGTCTCTAACTTTGACAAAAGTTTGGTTGCCAGAGGATTTACTACTTTACAGTTCTTAGAGTAGTCCCTTACAAGCATATGCAATTTTTGCAAAATCAGGAAGCATAAGCCAGAATGAAACCTATTTTCTTGTTTTGCATTTTCATCCGAAAGTTTACTGTACTGCCTCTCAGATCTTTCATAACCACCAAGATACATTATAGCTATACTCTCTAAGACCTTGAAAAATTTGTTGATGTATACAAACTCATGACCTGTAAACTTCATGTTAGCAAAGTTAGAGAAGATATAAAATATTGTTTCCTGAGTTAGCATAATGAAATCCAAATAAGTCTTTTTGTAGTTTTCAACATCATTCTCTTTCTCATATTGTAGCATCAAAAAGTAAGTCAAATAAATACTCAAATTTTTCGTTAATATAGTATCGTTAACATTACTAATATTAGCGGCAACTGTGGTTAGATGTTTCGTAATGTTAGAAATTTCCATGTTTAAATCGTTTTTTATTTCCTCCACTCGACTAATTGGTAATTTTTCATCTCTAGACAATAAGTTAGATATTATTTCACCATGATGGCTTAAAAGTTTTTTGTCTATATCATAAAGAGGGTCCCTCACAAATGCAGTGTTTAAAGGATGAGAAAGAGTCAATTTTGGAATCTGTCCTCTGAACAATGTCCTGTACTGATAATTTTTCTCGATGAAATTCCACATTAAAATATTTGAGGTATCGCTGTGTTCATGACTGGTACCTAAGCTTATTCCTAAGTTAACATCTTCGTTGTAATCAACTGAATCTGCAAAACTTGGTGAAATGGAGAAATAGAATTTCCATAGAGCAGTGTATCTTAAATATTCGGTATGATTTTCGACATCAGATCTCCGCTCTATTTCTGAATTGATTGTGAATATATTAGATTCTAATATGGAAAACATGGCTTTGATCTCTTGAAAAATTATGTTCATTTCTTCCGTCAAATTTATTAACACTGAGGAGACAATGGCTTGATAGCACAGTAACAAGCATATATTTATCTCCCCCAGTTGAAATAATTGTGATAATACATGTTTAGTAACATCAAATGTTGATCCCATGGAAAAAAGCTTCTCTATAGATTCTGGCAATTGAGCTAAGTTTAGAATAGGTATCAATGACGATGATTCTTGAACAATTGAATTGAAAATGTTGATAAATTCTTTCGTGTTAGCTTTGTTGGGAAACTTTACAACGTAGGTTGGTTTCTTGTATTGTGATCCAGTAATTGTTTTTTCTTTCCAGTTTTTCAAATTGTCTTGATATTTACCGCATACTGTTCGATCAATTCTTTTTAAAAATTGTTTGTAAAGAAAGGGATCCAAACAACATACAGTATTGAAATTGAACAGATCATTACTGCATTTGCTGTCAAGGTAACCCATTATCTCATCTCTGTGTGTGTCTGTTTCACAGTTTTCCAAGATATCAAAAATCTCCGAGTCATCTAAAAAGCTTGGATCCATGTCTCTGTATTTATTAAACTCCGATTCGTAACCACTTTCTAAATCAAACTCTGCGTCTGTGAGAAAGTTTTCCTTTCTTTTTTTATTTTTTTTAGTTTCTATTGTATCATTTGGTTTCGTTACTGTCCAGTCGAGATTTATGCCAGTTATATCTCTACCTGAAATTTCCTTCAATTCCATTAGTCTTTTTTTAATAAACTCAAGTTCTTTAAGTACTGCTTCGTCTTGGCCATAATTGACACCTTCGTCCACAAATATGGCTGGTCCTTGAACCCAATTTACATTGGATCTCATAGAACTACCACTAGGGACTTCTTTATTATGTGGGAAAGTACTTGTCCTAGGGATATACTGCTTTGGCGCTTGCGGCAGTTCATTACCATCCATGTTAGATAACTGAAGTCTTGTGTTGTATTCTCTAATTTGATCAACAGTGCTGATTTCTTCGGGACGGCCACTGCCATTCTGTGGTAATGGGCTACCGCCATTATTCTGGATATACTGTCCCGGGACATCAGGGTAGAAACAATCGCCTTTACCGGCACGCGCACAGTTCCCACAAACTGGGCGAACTCTATCACAGCCAACTTTACGCCGCCTACACTGCGCACAGGCAGGTGGTTTCTTCATTTTGCGACCACGAATATCCATTGCCTCTAACTTGTATAGATCAATTTAGTTTGTATTATCTGGTGATTTCTTTATTATAAAAGATATCAAAAGAATTTCTCGATCTTAAGAGAATAACCGTCAACTAAACCGCTTTTTGCACACAAAAAATAAAATGAAAAGGCACGACCTATAGTTCTGGTCCTTGAAATCGTTATGTATATCACCTAGTGGCTATTATGCACTGGTAACTGACTCTATAACTTCAAAACTAGTTCTGCAACTGTGAGTTTAAGTACTTTGACAGTTATTTTGTCAAAATAGCCGGCAATCGCGAGTTCCAACGGTCGAAATAGACACTACGTACATTGTGATATCGACTTTTCATGTGTATAAAGCCAGCAACTTGACAATATTCTGATTCAAAATAGCAAATGTTTGTTCAGTACGTACGTATTTTTTTTTAAGAGATCTAGTTTAATACATCAATATATACTGTATCTCATTTTTTGAGGTGTGTGTTTGCAATTCTTTCACCATAGTCAAAGAAATCTGGTCATCCAGTAATATTGATTGAAAACCTACTTGTATTTACCATAAGGCTGTTTATTTAGTTTTACAGCCAAGAGTGTCCTGCCGCGTTGGATTGTGTGAAATCTACAATTCATCATCTGGGACATCTCTTGGCTTATTACCTAAAGGGGCAGTTTCCAATTCACCGCTGTCGGCGATAACAACATCCTTCAAAGGTCTGTTTTGAGCGTTAGTCTTGACGTTCTCAATGTAAGTAACAACGTCCATACCTTCTAGCACTTCACCGAAGACAACGTGTCTGCCGTCCAACCATGGTGTGGCAACAGTGGTGATGAAGAATTGGGACCCGTTGGTGTCCTTACCTCTGTTGGCCATGGATAACAGACCAGGTCTGTCGTGCTTCAAGTCAAAGTTCTCGTCTGGGAAAGTGGAACCATAGATAGACTTGCCACCGATACCAGTACCGTGGGTGAAGTCACCACCTTGAATCATGAATTGAGGGATAACTCTGTGGAAGATAGAGCCCAGGTAGCCCATGTTGCTGTCGTCACTGATAGACAACTCATAGAAGTTCTCAACAGTCTTTGGCACAATTTTACCGTACAGACCAATGACAATACGGCCCTTGGAGACACCGTCATGCTCGATGTCGAAGTAGACCTTGTGAGTCACTTCAGGCTTCACAGCGGCGCTCACAATTCCAAACAAAAGACACAGAGTCCAAATAATATTTAACTTCATCGTTGCTTTGGTTTGTTTATCGAAGTTAAGCCTTGATTGAGCAACATAATGTAGACCAACACCTAGTACTCTTATTAATCCTTCAACAAGAAACTTTCCCCTTCAATGGCCGAGGACTCGTTAACGGTGAATTTTGCAACTTTCTTCAGGAACGATGACCGATGCAATGCTCGATGGTCAACGCTCAAAACCATATAATAGGCCCATTGCAACACGACTAGTTAGTATAGAGGTGTGATACTGGGCCATTGAGTACTTTTTGTAGTATTAGTGGGAATCCTTTTAGTAGGGAGACGGCCATTTACAGTACAAAGGCAGAGAGGTTCTCACAATATGACGCTGATGCGGTTCAAGGACTGTGACTACAGTCGTAGGCTGTTTACCATTGCTATAGACATAGGTGGCTCATTGATCAAAGTGGTTTACTCGCCGCTGGATAGCCAGGTGATTCATTTCGCTACTGTGGAGACGGCTAAAGTGAGTAAGTTGCTCGAGCTGCTTGACGATGTGATACAGGAACACAACAGCGGTGACTTTAGCAGTACCCAGATAGTGGCGACTGGTGGTGGTGCTTTCAAGTACAATGACCTAATTATAGAGACATTCCCAGGTATACATAGCTACACAAAGTTTGAAGAAATGCAAGGCCTTGCCAAGGGTCTGGATTTCTTTATACACCAGGTGCCTGACGAGGTTTTCACATACAGTGACCACGAAGGTGAGAAGATAGTTGAGACCATTGCCTCTTCTCCCACAGCGAAACCAACCATATACCCATACATGCTTGTCAACATCGGCTCAGGTGTCTCGATGCTAAAGGTCGATGCACCTAACGTCTTTACGCGGGTTGGTGGCTCTTCTTTAGGTGGTGGTACGCTTTGGGGGTTGTTGTCTCTAATCACAGGCGCTCAAAGTTATGATGAGATGTTGAACTGGGCACAGGAAGGTGATAATACTACTGTAGATATGTTAGTGGGTGATATATATGGAACAGATTACAATAAGATTGGTCTGAAGTCTACGCATATTGCTAGTTCATTTGGGAAAGTTTTCCAAGATCGCGATCATCCTATGATCAATGGCAATTCGAAACATCGGATCAGACAAGAAGAAATTGATCATCTAGAGGATCACGCAAAGGATAACCACACCTGTAACGAGTGCATAAATCATAGGAATAAGAAGTTTAAGAATGAGGATATTTGCAAAAGTTTACTTTATGCTGTATCAAATAACATAGGCCAAATTTCCTACTTACAGGCCAAAATTCACAATGTTCAAAATATTTATTTTGGGGGTTCATACATAAGAGGGCATTTGACTACTATGAATACTCTAAGTTACGCCATTAATTTCTGGTCACAAGGATCAAAACAAGCATTTTTTTTAAAGCATGAGGGATTTCTGGGAGCTATGGGTGCCTTTTTAGACGCATGTGAAGGTAAATAATATTGGTAACAATGGAATGCATCCAAATATACCCAACTCTTAAATCATGAGACCTTCAACTGTATTATATTCATGTTATCCAATTTATTCTTGCATTATCAGTTATTCTACCTTTGATTACACTCCTTTTATGTTTTTATTCAATTCTATGGTAAAAAATACAGCTAAAAAACTGCAAATATGCATCTGTCGATAATATCTTTAACAAAGACAGTATATTCTTTGCATTAATGTTACACCAAGCATTTACTACAATATGTAATCTATATCTCTATTGCTCTAATTGTCATTATTTATCACTCTGTTTATTATATTTTTTAATGCCTGCAAAATGTTTGAATGTCCCTTACATTCCTGTAGTACTTGCTTTCTTAGTTCTCTCATCGGTATTATTCTCGAATCCTGCTCAGTAAATAAATCAATATCGTGTATTGTTGACTTGCCGTCATGCGTTTGATGTTTATCCAGTTGAATAATTATCGTATATCTATTGGCAACTCTTAATTGAAGTTTTCTACTATATGGATATAGTACAATCTCTGAGATATCTTCATGGATTGAAGCAATAATTCTCCTTTTCCACATATCTATGAGGTCATTTAATTGCACCGTATTGACAATGCTTTCTTCAGCTAATTGTGTTGAGTTGATGGCTTTATTATCTACCTTTTCCAACTCATCAATCTGTTTCTGTAGATTATCATTGAGAACAGCTAACTCTTCCAAAGTTTTCCATTCTTCGTAGCATTCTTCCATGGCATTTAGTTCCGTGTCTTTCCTATTGCTATTATCCTCATTCTTGGTGATCCTTTGATCATCTTGCAACCTTTGCCACTCATCAAGAAGTTCCCAGCATTTATCGAGTTCGTTAGTGGTCTCAAGATACAGCATATTAACCTGATCTTGCTTCTCCGTTATTTCGTGCGCAACTTGCAAGATTTCACCTGTTATTTGATCAATTTCTTGGTTCTTAACGGTCATTACATCATCTCTAAGATGACTTACCTCATCTTGCAAACTCTGATACTTGGGATCAGTATCAGAAAATACAGGAACCTGCTCTGCATCACTGTTTATAGTATATTTTAGGAAAAGATCCAATGATTCCTCTCTCCAGTACAGTTTCCTCAAAAGATCCATCAGAGAGTCCAGCTCTCTTGATTTCACTTCCAATTGCTTTATGTCTATCAAGCTATCAGCATCACCACTTAGTTTTAGATAATCACTTGTTTCAATAAGCTTCCTAATGGACTGATCAATCTCCCGTAGTGTACCTTGCAGCCGTTTATCTTGTTCGGTAAGCACCAAATCGCTGGACCTCGTTATTTCTTCCTGTAACTCATGCAATTGTGCCTCCATTTTCAGTCTCACAGAAATGCAACACCAACACTAGTGCGTATAGTCTGTATAAGTGACTACGAACATGTATAAACTAAATATTGCGATGGCCTGGGCCTTCAAATGGCTTTATTATCCTCGATGCCCTAACAATCGCTGCTAACGTGTTTGTTCTCGAGAAAGCTTCACAATTTTTTTTTGGCAAAATAAGCTCATCACAAGTCTTCAACACATATTTTAGAAGCCAACAAGTCATACAGATGCTACTTTGGAAGCCAAACAACAAGAACCAGTAAAGCCTTTATTGCCTGTTTTAGGTATTACGGTTTTGACAGCGTGAGAGTACTCGCTCTGGCAGAATTTACTGCAATGGAAACCGTATAATACCCATAACAGCTGTTTGGTGGTTCTACTGAACTTTGAACTTAGGAATTTGCACAACTTAAGTTTGTCAGATGAGTCCTTGTTTGTGGACGATATATACATCTGATGAATGTGTCAATATGCATAGATTGATCCTTTGAACCCATTCCTACTAAAATTTGCTGTATTTGATTGATGTGTTGCTCTTTGGTGTCAATTCATTGAACATGGGACCTTGTATGGATTTCACAGTTCTTGTGTAATCCTACATTTGTCCTGTGTATTATGTGATTAGATACTATCGAGTGGAGGATATGAATATAGTACTTGATTTCCATGTTGTGGATCATATATTTGCTTTCTATTGCACGTTTAGCGTTTTGGTTGTGTTCTACAACAAATGCCTGTGTGATAGTACGTGATAGATCTACTTATTTTGGAATTCGTGTGGGTGTTATATTTACTCCATTTGCAGCCGGTTATGTTGATCAAGTACTTGCGATTTTAGTAAATTTATCAATGTCATTGGCAATAAATTTGCACCTAACCTTATATTTTATTATATGTTTACGGCCTTTTTTATTATGCTTCAGTGCCACTCGACATTTCATTCCAATTTTATTATATCTAGTTTCAGTTTCTGAAACCAGTATGCTATGGGTTTACATTATATGCTTATCAAACTATATTTCAGTCCTACTTATTCTTGTATTTGTTCCCTCCACCCTGTTTCCATAACCATAACGCTTCGATAGCGTAATTGCGAATCGATAGACTCTTAGTATATTTTTCATCAGAGCCCAGTTCCAATAGTTCAATAACCTTGGTATCCTTTACCAGATCCCAAAACATCATGTAGATATGTTTTGTGGCATCTTCAGCTTCAGATTCATCGTTAACTTCAACTGTGAGTTGAGAATTGTATTCTTGCTTCCCTAGTTTGTATAGAATTCTCCCCAGTGTACGTATAGCAATTGCCCTCTGAGAAGCAAATTGAGAACGAGCCAAATGTGCTAGTTCAATAATTGTATAGCCCGCCAGATGCTGGTCCTCAGAGTGATGATGCAGTCCTGAGTTGGTGTTGTCTATAGGTCTATTGGGCGGTACCAAGTTGCCTTTGAAGTCAAATCTACACTGAGTAACATCTTCTATGGTTGAAATACCCTTATCTTCCGGGAGCTTTTCCATCCATTTCAACTTGTCTACTTCTTTTGGTAAATTTGGGAAAAATTTCTTGTGTAGTTTCTCATTAAACTCAGGGTCATTGATATCTAGTGGATCATCGTCATCATTTTCATCTACCTTTGGCGCTACAAAATGAACATCCTTTAGCAGATCCTCATTGGCCATGTGGTCAATCGTTTGAGCCACTTGAAACTCCAATGGGGCAACGTCGTCATCATCGAGCGGCGGTGCTATGTCTTGATCTTCAGATTCTTGCTTGTCAGATTCATCGTCCTTAGGAAGTGAAGCACTGGTTTCCTTTGGGAGCTCGGTAGCATTGAGATCTAGAGCTCTATTTACCATATCTTCATCCAACGGTGGTAAATCATCCACATTTGCCACAGCCTCATTTTTACCACCAACCCAAGTTCCAGAAGCACCTTCAATCTCTGCAAAGATCTTATCAGACTTCTGAACATTTTTCAATAGCTTCTGGATAAGCTTGGGGTCCAGAGATTCCAACAATTCCTGCCTTTCCCTTGCTATTTCTTCGGGACTCATCTTGCGCATAGTCTCCAAGTTCTCCCTATGTATCCTCTGAGCGGCAGATTCTTCCACAGCTCTCATTGACTCCCTGCTCGAGCTCAATTCATTGACTTTTCCAGTCTGACTAGCCTGTTGCTTCCTCTTTAACCTTGCCTTCCAGGATGACACTTTCTCCGGCTTATAAAGCTTAGGAAATCCACCATCTGGTAACTCCCCGACTTCGCTGACTTCGTCAACATCCTTCTCTACAATATCACCCAGCAAATCCATCTCTTGCTTGCACTCTACAATAGGGAAAGTGCTTCAGATTTCTACAAAAGCTTCTGTTATGGCCTTATGTATTTATGCGATGAGCTGAAATCTTTTCAGCTATAATTTTTTTTCCAGCCTAAAGGAATAGAAGTCAAATAATTATATTATGGGAGTAATGTTGGGAGTACATAAAGTATTGAATATAAAGAACTATAGTGTAGCGACTAAACTGAACCGTATTGAGAGGAGCCCTGCAGTCTGCTGTGCTGTTGCTCATATGGATAGCAGGATATCACGTAGAGAGCGTGGATCAGGCCCGGGAAGAAGCCCAGGATGAACAACACTAGGTTGATGAGCATGTCCTTCGAGCAGAACCCACGTCTCAGACCAACGGCCACTGGTGGCAGAAACACTGCCACGAATACTAGAAACCAATCTCTTGCGTGCATTTGTACTGTACTGTTATGCTATATAGGAAGCCAAAGCTTTGCTGTTCTGTGAGGTATTGTTGCCAATACAAATGGAACGCAAAGGAATCGTCCAGTTGTAATATATAGTTTATATAAGTTAGATATGGTACTCAAAGGGGATGTGAGGGGAGGCACAAATCCTGAATGTTATCATTTGCGTTGTAGAGTAGCCCGTCACGACCTTACGAGGTGGTGTGTCCTTGAATCACTACGTCACATCGGAGCTCTTGGAATGCGATTCTAAAGAGGGCTTACCTTGGTGTTGGATATTAGCAATTGGAATTGCATTGCTTGCTAGAAAGGGCCCAGATTTTTCATCTTGTATACGCTAACAACTAAGCATTATAAGCAATAATCAAAGAGCAACGCTAAATCAGCCGTATTAGTGCAATGGAGAGGCTGAATAGGCCCAGTGAGCTGTGGGAGCGGATCAGGGCCCTGGACGAGTCTAATAAGAGGTGTTGTGACTGTGGTTCACGGCATAATGTTGATTGGGTGTCTATCAACCTGCTTTGTGTTGTGTGCATCCAGTGTTCTGGAGTACACAGGTCTCTGGGATCTCATATATCAAAGGTGAGGTCGTTGAACATGGATGATCTACACTCTAACCGAGAACTCAAATACCTGTTAGTGAACCACCTGATTAACAGGAACGTCAACAGCGTATATGAAGCCCGAATACCTGCCGGGATAAAGATAAGGAAGGATGCTCAGCCTGCTGACCGGGCTAGGTACATAGTTGACAAATATATGCACAAAAAGTATGTTGAACGCACCATGCAGGCTACTTTGACCAACTCCCAGATGGCTAACGATAAGGATATAAGAGATACAGAAATAGAAGACCTAGTGAGGCATATACGAGCGAAGTCTATACTGGGACTACAAAGAAGCCTGGCGATGTCAAAACACACACTGAAAGACCTTTGTCTTCATTATGGCATTCGTTCACCAACTTTATTTCAATTGTCCTTGGAGCAGTTCGAGGCTACCTCTTCTGGAACCCTAGTGTATTATATATCGGAATACTTGCTGCTGAATGGGCTTTTAATAGATGATCAAAGAGCTGTTGGTAAAACTAAATTAGACGTTAGTCCTGGGGCTTTAGAATATTGGACATCCAGGCAAAATATGTATGACACATATGCCAATGCTATGATGCAAAATAACGGGGAGACTAATGGTGGTTCCAATGGACTGGCAAGAGATAGAACAAAGAATGGACGAATGAGCAACGGGTTGCCACGTCGGGCAAACACCCAGAATGATGGAAAGAGACGACTATATTTGGATACACAATCGTCAGCTTTCGATAATAATAGGAGTTCTGGGCCATTTTCAGCTACATCAAATAAGAAAAGATGGAGTCTCGCATCGCCGACAAGCATACTCTCTATACATAAAAGTCTCTCCAGAAGAGATTCGCATAAGAAGTCATAGCCATTCTATTACCCACTTCATAATCTTTTACAAGACGCTCTCTGCGTCTTGTATGATTATTATTTGGGGAGGATTTATTGCATCATACTTTGTGTCAACTGTAATAATAAGAATTTTAGAAATGGATTCGGATGTACAGAATGCATTGTATTTCTTGTATAAAGTAATTGATAGAGGATCTATGTTCAATTAGCTTTCTGACGTAATTTTATTTTACTTTTGTGCATGACCATTACTTTAATTAATCTCTTCTATTACTATAAGGGCTGTTTTAATCAACTTTCATACATGGAAATTAGAAAAAATTAACTCTGTGAAACCAATTGTGGTTTCGAGTATTTGTGCTCCAGAGTTTGTGGTATTCAAATATATGCTTAATTACTAGTAGTCGTTAAATTCCTGATATCTTCTCAATTCTTATTCTGTTGCAGTATTTATTTCTGACAGTGCTATTTGTTGTTATCACAAGCGTTAATAAAATCAGAATAATTCAAATACCATAACATAATTTGCTGGGAAAGTATTTGGTTAGGTTAGTCAATAACAAATTTTTGAGTTGTAAACAGTCACAAGTGGAATCAAATCACTTTTGCTTAGATTTGGCAAATAACAATAGGGATTGCAATTAGTTAACTACAATGTCTAAGCGTTTCGTTATTGAGAATTGTATTGGTAGAGGAAACTTTGGTGATGTTTACAAAGCTAAAGATACTTGGTTGAACGAGGTTGTAGCAGTGAAAGTAGTCAATTTAGAAAATTCAGAGGAAGAGGTAGAATTGCTTGCGCAGGAGATTTTTTTTTTGGCAGAGTTGAAGTCTCCATATGTGACTAATTACATAGCCACTGTTGTAGAAGATGTTTCTATGTGGATTGCTATGGAATACTGTGGAGGTGGGTCTGTTGGTGATTTATTAAAGTACCATTACACATCCGGTTTACCAGAACACAAGACTCGATTCATTACAAGGGAAATTTTGAAGGGTCTATCTTACTTACATTCGCAGAGAAAAATTCATAGAGATATAAAGGCAGCAAATATCTTGCTCACTGATGAAGGTAAAGTAAAATTGAGTGATTTTGGTGTTAGTGGTAAGCTTCTATCTAGTTTTAGAAGGGATACATTTGTTGGGACACCATATTGGATGGCTCCAGAAATTGTAGCCCATGATTCAGAAGGTTACGACGAGCGGGCTGATATATGGTCGCTAGGTATTACTGTGATTGAAATGTTGAGAGGTTCCCCACCACTATCCAAATACGACCCCATGAAAGTTATTGCAAATTTACCAAAGCGGAAACCACCAAAGCTACATGGCGATTTTTCGGATGATGCAAAACATTTTGTGGCCTTATGTTTAATCAAGGAGTCGGCAATAAGACCTACGGCGGCTGATCTTTTGACAACTAGATTTACAACTAACACCAGAGTTGAAAACCTGAAGGATGATGTCGATCTCATTAAACATGTAAAGCTCAAAATCAATAGGCACTCAAAAAGTCCGAAGTTTCCTTTGGAAGTGAAAATTTATGAAGATGGTACTGATTGTGCTAGTGCAAATTATTGGGACTTTGATACTTCGGGATTAAGTGTGGTACCTGCAACTGCATCAGTCGATAATAGTTTTGCGTCTAATGAGGCCTCAAGGATAGATGAAACCACTGAATATCACACTGGGAAAGGTGAACTGGTCTCAGCAATGACTGGAAGTCCAATATCTAACAATATGATTAGTCCATACCAGGACTCCTATAAAAGTACAGTGACCCCAATCACGCCAATGCCGTTGGGTGAATCTTTTAGGAAATATTCAGCACCAGTAAAACAACAGCCTGCATATGATATAGGTTCAGGAATGGAAATTGATCAACAAACCTGTTTAGATGGTGAGCCTCATAGCTCAACAGATAAAGTGGCCCATGAGGATTATAAAAAGTCAGTTGACCATAAGGTAAATGTTAAAAATACTACAATTTCTATTGTTGGCTTTGACTATTACAGAAATGTAATCCATCATTCATTCAAAAGAATGGAGGACAGAGCACATGATAAAAGAACTAAGGAAGTTGTCTTGGAGATTTTGAAGCATTTTGCTGCTGTAGAAACTACAATTCCGGGCTTTAGTGAAGTCTTCATTGAGGAAATTTCATTAAGATTGGAAGCATTACGGGACTATTACGAGAAACACAAAAGTCAATTGGCATAAATCATTTATTGAGGAAGTGATTATTCATTTCACGTACTGTCATTTAGAATAATGTGTTAATCGAATAATTAATTATTTTATGAATCCTAAGCAACGGTTAATTGACTATCACTATTATATATATAATAACATAAATGAAAACTGCAAAAAAATTAATGATATCAACATTCTGGCTGCTTTGTGTTGTCATTGTGTTGTAATAATATTTAATGCCACAAATGTTTTCCACTTTTGATTTTTTGTGCCAGTATAGTATTTTTCATGTATTGCATAATTCATCAGTAACTAATTAAGTTATTGTTCAGTCTCAAATAAAAGATAAAATTAACATCCTATTAAATCTAAAATACCAGATGCACTGCAAGTCACCAAACATGAAATTAGCGCTACATTGGTATTTTGTTTTAAGCTTTATTTTAAGCGCTATTGTAGCCTATGAAAATTTTGTAATAATGGAGGAAAAGAAACTATTGCCATTCGTAAAATTGGTAAGAGATAATTATACTGTGGAATTGATCCCAGATGATATTACTTTAACTGATGAGCAAACTGCGGATCAGTGCAAAGAATCTAGTATTACTGTTAATTCACCTGAAGAGCTATTCTACTTACAAAGGAGGTGTGATATTCTAGAAGGTAATTTGATCATTGGAACTGATTATCAAGAGAGAATAATTGATTTAGGTTTTATTAAAGAGATAAAGGGTGATTTAGTGCTTGATGGAAATGCAAATATATTTAGGTTGGTCGGTGAAAATTTAAATACAATTGGTGGAACGTTTACCCTAAGAGGGACCATGTCGTTAGTTGCCATTATATTCCCAGTATTGAGACGCATCAATATTATTGATTGGCAAGTAGTACCAGTACTTGATCATTTAGAATTGGGTTCAAATTTAGAAGGTCTGCAACAATTAATAATATCAGACTCGTCGATATCAGACTTGAATGTATTTAAAGGAGTGCAAGAGCTAGATATATTTAATATTAATAACAATAGGTTCCTGGAGATTATTAATAGTGATTTGAAAAGAGTTAGTAAACAGTTAAGAATACATGCAAATGCTGATGAGCTAGTTATCAATATGTCCCAGTTGGAGTCTGTTGATAATATCACAATAAGAGATGCAGCTGGCATCAATCTACCTGAACTAACATATGTTAATAGCTCTATGGAAATAATAGAGAACTTTTGCAGTGATCTCATTCTACCAAAGTTGAAGAGAGTTGATGGTACTTTGGGTATTATTGGTAATCCCAGTCTACAAAATGTCAGTTACCAAAACCTTAGAGTTATACAAGGTGGTTTAATGATTGCAAATAATTCAGAACTCACTAATTTGGACTTCTTCCCTAATTTAAAGCAGATAGGTGGTGCAATCCATTTTGATGGTAACTTTATAACTGCAAATATGCCAAAATTAAAATTAGTGAAAGGAAGTGCTTTTATTAGGAGTACTGCTGATTATTTCGATTGTAAGAGATGGTTCACCCCAGTTAACGGAAGGGCAATTGTTAGAGGCGGGAAACTAAAATGTATTGCCAATGAACGTGAGAGTACAATTAGAATTGGTGATGACGGCTCATTAATCGACAATGATGACTCACCACAGTACGATGATTCTCCAGAAAATAAAGATAGACAAGAGAACAGCGCGATGCTCAGGAGTAAAATACGTGGCCTTTTGCCTCTAACAACTCTACTAAGCATGTATTTGATACTGTTTTAAAAATATATAGCATTTTGTAAGCATGTTATCGCTCTAATCCGAAAGAAAATAGGCTATAATAAAAGTTTTAGAAAGTATTTGATTTTTTGGAAACTCTAAAACAATCAGTGTGCATTCTCTCAACTAATGATAAAGTATGTAAACATGGGATAGTGTATTCAATGTGGACTGTAATTTTGTATCAATTTACAACGCTATGTTGTTCATCATAGATTAAAGCTTGAAAATAGTGAAAGTCAAAGACACTTTGAAAAAAAATAAAAATAGCGATGAGCTAAGCTGAGCACAAGAATCATCACTAATTTATGAAATTATTGTAGTGGGATGAATGATTTTAAGGTTTATTTTGTAAACTTCTTAGTAACTGCTGTGTCAAACAGTTGAAACTGCTGTATATTTGACTTTTATTTCTGGCTGGGTTTACTGGAGCTTGTCTCTTTTTACTGCAAAGCAAGTATAAATACTAGGTCGCGAGCGTTGTTAGTTAGTAATGGAAGTTGAGAATGCTAATAATGGTATGAATGCTGGCGTCACAGAGAGTGTTACACACACACAAGAGGATAGTAAAGCTCCCAAGGAAAATGGTAGTAAAAATGATAATGAGGACAAGAAACCAAGAAGGAAGAAGAGAAAGACTTCGAGCTGTGATGTCTGTAGGAGGTTTAAGACTAGGTGTGATTTTGATGTCATGTATGGCAAATGTTATAGATGCAAAGTGTTAAACTTAGAATGTTCTTTAACTATGGAAAGACAAACTGAGATCAACAAGACGCAGAAACTCGGAGTTAATGCCTTACTAAATAATGATGACAGCAAGGACTTGAAGCCCATGAATATTGATGAGATTACAATGAAGGTGAGAGATATGGATTATAACTATGGGGTATTAAATCACAAACTTGATTTGATACTTAATATGTTACAAAAGTCGCATAATGAAGGAAGACTGCCGTCAGGCAACGACAAGCAAGGCAAACTGGTACCTTTTACCTCAGTGTATGATGACATCAGACCATCAAATGATGGATATAGGATACACGAGCCACCTTTAAAGCTTATAAATGATCTGGATGCAAGGTTATTTCCATTGGATGCACTTACACAGAAAGCAAAGATGGAAAGGGAACAACGACCTTCTGCTGTTGCAAGAGTCAAATTCTTGGATTTTTATAAGAAGCATCAAGAGCTCTGTCACCAATTATCAAAAGAATTTTTAATGAGATCGCATTTCTGGATTATCCCTGGAGGAATTAAAGAGATCGATGAGACATATGCTAATAAGCACCTTTTCATCACAAGTGTGTTTACTATTATCGCAATGAGTTTTGCGGATAATGATAAATATGCACAACAGCAAGAAGAATTATATCCGCTTGTGGAAAGATTACTAACGAATACACTTACAATGTTTGAAAAACTTACAGACTATGATATAGAAGCTATCCTGTATTGTAGTATGTTTAATATTTCTCGGAAGGCAAAAAGATACAGGCAACTAAAATATAACTCCTTAGTTCTGAGTAATTTTGCATTGTATAGTTTGCTTAATATCGTGGACTTTCATAGAATTAAGGAAAGGGTAAATGCTGCAGAATTTGACATGAAGGATTTATATCATCTAAGGATTCTAAACTCCCTTACCGCATGCCATCTGGAGTACTCAATTAGCTCTGGTCAAATATGGGAACAAAATAGTGCTATAAAGGAATTTAATAATCTCGTTGTCAAGTTTCCGCAAGCAAATTTTGCGGATGATATAAAAGTTAGTGAGATTAATTTGAATGTAGTCGTAAATGCTATTTTCATGAACTTCAAAACTTATTTTCATCGTTATCTATACAAATACTCAGATAACTCGACTGTGCAAGAAAAACAGCTTTTATTATTCGATGAGCTTGAATTGTGGCTGAAGGACTGGGAAGAGCTTTTAGCCAAAGATGGTGCAGGTGTTCTACTATTTACCTATGATTTCTACCATATTATGATATGTCGAAGCTTTATAACTGACAATAAAGATGAGGTGAGTAAATATCCAGACTTCCTGGATAATGTTCTATATACTATGAAAGAGCATGCATTCTCCCTATTACGAGGCTTTCTACGATTACCACCGTCACTAATTAAAGGTGCTCCAATCTTCACAACATATGAATTAGTTTATGCGTGCCTTTCGCTCTGTGATTACATTCATTTATTTGATCAGCCTGAAAGGCAGCAGGTATTAAGTACCTGTACTAGGGTGTACTGGCATTTGAGTACTATTGGTGAGAAAATGAACGAAGCAACAGACAACGTTGGAACAATTATTAAATCTATCATTGATACTAGTAAGCAATCTGTAAGTAAAACTCAGGATATGGCTACACATAATAATCACAGTAGCATGAGGGACTCTATGGCTTCCTCGGGTAGCAAATTACAGACTTCGCCAAGGCAGCATAATAATACACTGTCGGATACTAAGTCTTCAGGAATGCAACTTCCAGATGTTGATCAATACAATTCTTTCGAGGAGTTCTTTCAAGGTTTCTTTAATAATTTAAAGCCTAGCACTCAACAAATATTTGAGTCTAGTAAGCAAACAAAATAGACATTCCCTTTCTGCATTTAATGACAATAAAATGTGAGCATGTGTTGTTTCTATACAATGAAGCATATTTTCAGTAAGACATATCGATCCAGGTGTAATTTGTTAGTGCATATATGAATATAACAATTTAAATAGTATGATTTTGTGACGATTGATTTTGATTATAATACTGTCTACAAAGTATATACTCTATTTAACATCTATATTCAGGATGACGTCAATTATTTACTCTTATTCTTTTTAGAGGAATTAAAAGGGTTGATTAGTTGCGGGCAATGTCAACTAGTTCAACATCAAAATCCAGCACAGCATTAGGTGGAATTACACCACCAGCACCGCGAGAACCATAGGCCAATTCTGGAGGGATGTGAAGGGTACGCTTCTCACCTAGACACATGCCTGTGATACCTTGTTCCCAGCCGGCAATGACTTGACCAGCACCTAGTTTGAATTGGATTGGCTCATTTCTGCGCAAACTGGAGTCAAAGACCTTACCATTTTCTGCCAAAGAACCAGTGTAATGAACAGAGACCATGTCACCTGGAAGGGCCTTTAACTTACATTTGCTAATTGGGATCTTCTTGGTAATTTCAAACTTCAAGCCATCTGACTTTGACTTAGAAGCAATAACACACACCATAAAGGTGAAAAGAATCCAAATTTGTGACAACATTGTATTGTTTACTTCGTTGTTGTTTATCTTATGTGTACAAGACAGAGAAAGAAGAATGATTCCTTAAATAAGAGTTATAACTATATGGATGTGTTGAATAAGAGTAGCAAAGTTGATTTTGGATTCACGCAATCGTTTGCATAATGATTTGCCAAGTACATGTAACTATTCACTAAGAAGTAAATGCTCAAAATGATAATCTAATCGTTATTACAGTTATGTACTCTTTATCTATAGCACTTCATGATGTGCATTGGTATACATTATACTAATATATTGCTTATTGTTTTTTTACAAATGATGAACGGTTTCTACATCAACACGGAGTCATTAACAGCTAAAGTGATTCAAAGATTTGACAGACACCGTTAATGTCCTCTTAGTTAAATTGAGAATGTGTTCACGAGACAATTAAATAGATGACTTAAGGTTGTAGAGTTGATTACAATTCATCTTTGATTTCGTTGTTGAAAGCCTTTTGGTCTGCATTAGCAGCTTGAGCTTGAGCATTAACAGCTTCGGCAGCTTCGGCAGCCTGAGCATCTTCGATGGCCTTGGCTTCGTCTTGCTTTTGCTTTTCTAAAAGGGCTTGGCCATCCAAGTTGGAAGTTGAGTGGCTCTTAATAAAGTCAAGAACATTCTCTAGGCTCCTCTTACCTTCAAAAATAATTGGTTGGGAGCCAGGCTTGGAACCAGCACGGTAAAGAACCAATGTTGGGTAACCAGCAACTGGGAAGTCGATAATATCATTAGCAGTAGAGTCAACCTCTGCAAAAACGATCTTCTCCTTAGTTTCTGGATTAGAGCCAAACAGTTCGGCAATCTCTTCCAATACTGGTCTGAATGCCTTGCTGTGTTGACACCATGGGGCATAGTACTTCACAAATACATCCTTGTCATTGTTGTAAACAAAGTCGTTGTGGGTCTTGGCGACCAATTTGTAAAGCACAGAATCCTGGGTCTTTGGGATTGGTTCGGATTTTATTATTGGTTGAGCCTTACCTTCGACAAAGTCTTCAACAAGCTTCTTGATATCTTCACTTTCTAACTTCTTCATAACCTTGTCAGATTCATCGGTAAATTGGTCCAAAGTGTATTTTAGATTGTTGTTGACGTTGTGGATTACAAACAATGGGAATCTTTGCTTTAGGTTTAGAAGTTTCAAGTGTTCTTGGAATTTGTGTGGGTTCATACCAACGAAGTTCAACTTACCTCTGTACTTTTCACCCAACTCATTGAAAAGACCTGTAAAATCATTTAGCTCTTGTGGGGTGGAATAATAAAAGTATGCAATTGGAAGCTTGGTGGCCATGTAGTTCTTGAAATCAGCTGCTTCAATATCAGCGAAGAATGGCAAGTTTTCCATGTGCATCCAAATGGAGATGGACTCCTCGGTTGGTGGCTGTGGACCGTCGTAGACGGCAGTTCTGTTGGTGCCTGGGAAGTACATCTCCAAGGTACCATTCTCGCTAGCAACAGTGTCTCTGATAAAGGCGAACTTCTCGGACATATCTAGAGCGACAGACCTCAAAATCTCATCGATTTCTAAGTTACCTCTGTTGTGCACAATTGGCATGTCAGTCTCAGACTTCATCTTCTCGACTTCCTGCGCGCTGGTAATGTTGGTAACAGGGTTATTCTTCAAGTTCAACAAATAGTTAGCAATTTCATTGCCGGCTTGGGAGCCCTTGTAGTTCTCAGCACCAACCAGCCTGTGATTCTTATACACTTTCAAAGTTGGGTAGAAATCAATCATCTGCTGGTCACATAGCACACCGTACTGGGTACAGTCAACTTGTAAAATCGGAATCTTAACACCCTTCACAATCGTGGCAGCCTCGCTCAGTCTAGGCTGCAACATCTTGGAGTGAGTACACCAAGGAGTGAAGAACTCAACCATAACAATTGGGTTCTCTTTCACATGTGTAGCAAACTGCGAGATGTTCGCCTTTATAATGTTGGAACTGTCGGGCGCAATCGCATCAGGCAGCTGAATGGCAGACGCAACACCAATCGCTAGCGCTAGACTCTTCACACTAACCATCTTATACTATGTAGTCCTGGCTTCCCTCAATCCACCAAAGCAATACCATGTCGCCAAAGAACGCCAATTGGCTCTTATAAGCTCTTTGCTGCCAAACTTCGAGAACTGCGACCCTGCAAATCTCAACGTCAGTAATGACCTGCGTTTTGGGTGATATAGCCGGGATGGCCTACCCGTTGATGGTCTATCCATTGATCTGCTAAATTTGCTGGGAATTAGTAAGATAACTATACTGAATATTTATGTATATAGTTGGTATACTGTGCAAACGCGTTTGTGGTGTTTTTACTGGCTTGCTAGGCGCCATTCCAGTGGCTTTTCCGCTAAGTTTCATCGCCTATCTAGTTCTATAAATGCCGCAATTTGCTCGTTACATGACGATGTGTAATGAGCACTTGTGCTCGCTACACATCGCCATCATCGTACCCGTATTTGCCTTAGAGCTTGCACGGCTATTCGCTCTTGTGATTGGGTTTGGACCCCATTTTGTAAAATTATTGTGAATTTTATTGTCACTTCTACTTCTACCATCATGATGTACTTCTTATTGCCCTCATAGGTGAATATAGCCATTTGTTAAGCAAATTTTATAACTCTGTGTGCTGATGTCGACTCCACGTTGTATGTCGATAGAAAAAGAGTTCATGCCAAGTTCTAATCTCCCGGATGCACCACTAGGAAGTTCACAGAGTTGGTGCTAAAGTAACACATCATTTTTGGTCATAAGCCCTACAGCTACCATCCGTATCGCTGCTTCTGTTCACGTTTACGCTTCTTGATCTCCTCGTTACGCTTGTCCAAAGCTCCTTTGTATTGCTGCGCATTCTTCACCAACGCTGAGAGGCTTGTGTCACGTACTTGTATGTTCTTAGTAGATATAGTATTGCTTACCAAACTGTCTTGACTTCTACTAGCAATCGCATCACTATTTATCTCCTGTCTGGCTTCCTCCTGCGGCACAGGCTTATCCGTCTTCTGCACTGCATCCACCATCGGCACTGGCTCAACGGTGGCAGTGATGGGTTCTACCGCATGCTGCATCCTGTCGTAACCGCTGGCAAACATGATCTCTAGCGGTGCTTTCTTTTTAACTCGGTCAGATTTTCCATTCGCAACTCAGGTATGTTTAATAGTGGCCTTCTTGTTATGATTTCAAAAACTCATCTCAAGTCCGATGAGCTCTGCAACTTAAAATGTAAAAGCTCATCGAAGCTGTAATTTGCTAGAATCAGCAGTGGTAGTCTATAAGTGCGCAGGGGATACATGCGTTATGAAGCTCAAAGTTAGTCTTAGGATAGTCAGCGTTCAATTGAACTCGCAGATAGGCCAGATAGATGAGACGTTGCGGCGCACCACTGTGCTCATCGACAGACTGAAGCAGGAAGTGGAAGGCCAGAAACCGCCAGATCTAGTGGTATTCCCAGAATTTGCACTGACTGGTTATAATTTCAAGAACAGAAGCCATATACTTCCTTATGTATGCAAAGCAGGTGAGGGTCCTAGCTTTGAATTAGCAAAGAGAGTGTCAAAATTATTTGGCTGCTATACTGTGATAGGATACCCTGAGAAGTGTGAGCAGAAGTTGTACAATTCTGCTATTGTAACTGGACCAGATGGATCAGTGCATTTTAATTACAGGAAGGCGTTTCTTTATGAAACCGATGAACAATGGGGATGCGAGGAGAATCCAAAGGGCTTTGAACAGTTCAAGATGAAGTTTCGAGCAAGACCAATTGATCAAGATTCGGCAGAGTTATCACCCGTTGACATAGACTTGAATACTTCCATTGGTATATGCATGGACCTTAGCCCATACAGGTTTGAAGCACCATTTCAGGATATGGAGTTCTCATCGTTTAACCTCGAGAAGGGCACAGAGTTGATCATTTGCCCAATGGCTTGGCTACATTCCAGATCTATAACCGAACACACCGATTCTGAAAAGATAACTCCTAAGGACATAGAATGTCTTCTTTCTGAACAAGGCCTGTCTATTTTTGGCTCTCAAGGTCAGTATCAATTCGATTTTGATAACAGGGCAACTACAAAGCCAGTATCACAAGATATCACAGACATAAATAGGGACAATCCAGTTTACTCAAATCTGGATGAACCTGATATGTCTAACATAAATTACTGGCTGTTAAGATTTCTGCCTTTCTTATCTTTGGATGTAAGGAGAAACTGGTTTCAAAGCTTCGCTGACCAGCTTTTGCCTCTTAAAAATTCTTATATGGGCATGACACCAAAACATCCTTGGGGTTTTGCTGGTAAAAATGCGGCTTTGGTTATTGCTAATCGATGTGGTGTTGAAGACTGTAAGACAATATTTGCAGGAAGCTCAGGAATCTTCAAATTTAATGGTTCAGAAGATAAAGATAACAATACGGACTCTACTAACCAGTCTGTTAAATTATTTGGCAATTTGGGAAAAGGCTATGAGGGTTTACTAATGAGAGATATTGATTTAATGATTGATAGGTAGTATTTTGTTAAATCTATCTAATATGCGATGTTTATGCGATTTTATATAATATAGACAATGAAAATGGCCAACATGCCCTTTAAAATAGAAAACTTAAATTAATGACAGAAATGTTTTAAATAGTCAGATGATGAAAACGCCTATTTGTGCGTTTCTTACTGTACAATTATATTCTCTATAAGGTCAGAATCGGATTCAAAGACTGGATAATTTGATAAGTTTTCATCATTTTCATAGTTCAATCCAGCATAATTTAAGTTATGGGGTTCGTTATCATTAACAATAACTTCAAAACCGTTGTATCTTTTTTCCAATATTTCCTGAATAGAGTGCCAAGTTCTCAGAATTAACTTGCTGCAAACGTTCTCTTTGATCTTTGCGATAGCCAATACATCCTTGTCTTTGACCAGCTTATTAAATAGCCTTTTTTCATAGCTGAAAAGAGTGGGATCCTTAAAGGGATTCATAATGTTGCGCCCCTTCTCTCGGCGGAATACTTTAAATGCATCGACAATTCTTTCAAAGCTCAAATTTCTGTCAAACATAATCTCAAGTTCCTTGAGTCTAAATGAGGTAGCTTCAAAGGTATTATGTGTGATAGCTATGGCATCGTGCATGTTTTGAATTAAGAAAGCCTTCAACAGAAAATAATGGTCAATACCTCTCAATTGATGCAAATTTGTAGGTATAGGTACTGACTGGTCCACAGCCAGTCTGATAATATTACGTATATCTTTGAATGAATACCAGAGTTTCATTCCAGGCAAGTAAATATTACCTTCGAAGGTAAGGAATCCGTAAGTTTTTGTTAGCTTATATTCATGCTCTAAGTGTTGGATGGGTTTTCTAGGGATTAAAGCAGATTGACCGTGGTAAATTGAATTATACAATGGGCTCAAAGAGTCAAACGAAATGAAATGACCATTTCTACAATTGTATAACTTCTTTTCCAGATGATTAGTAAATCTTTGTTCCGAGCTTAGTTCTTCATCCACAAATCTCTTATTCTTCCTTTTCCGCTGACTTTCTGAGGCTGCCAGCTTCAATAAAGTATCCTTTTCTTCCATAGACAATATCTCATTATTGCGGACTCTGGTCGAAAGATCATCAAAGTTATCCTGATTAAAGCCGTATTTGAAAGGCTCGTAATTATGGTACTCTAATTCTGAAGATTTTGATTTATCGTTTGGCCTGTCTACGATATAATTCTCGGCGTATTTTGGTGTGTATTGTGATGAGACACTCAAACCGGTGATGTCGATATAAATACCAGAATCTACATCAATAAATCTGGCGTCAATATTGTTGTTACCATTTCCGTTAGTCCTTATGGTTATAGTAGATGATACATCCAATAAAAATCTTCCGTTTCCTTCCCTAGGATCTTCGAGAATTAGTGATTGGTTGAAGTGCTCGGCCAGCATATTAAGATGTCTAATTGGCATTTGTAAATCGAAATCATCATCCCATGGGAAGGTTAGACCATTGTATAAATGACTGAACAGTGTTCCATGCGATAGCCACGTAATTAATCCATTGGCTTTAGTAAACTTCAGAAAGTTTCTTATCAGGGAGTTCATTTTCATCTGGTATTCTATTCCGTCGATATCTGGGTTGAAACTATTGTAGAAAAATCGGGCATCTCTATGAGATCCGGACTTGGAATAAAGTAAAAGATCTCTAGCTTCATTGAAATGTTTCTTTTGAAGTAAAGGGTCTACCGTTATTGAATATTTCAGACTTTCTAAATATTTTCTTTGATGGGTTGTTAGATGTTCCTCCTTTTCGAGGTAAGCTATCCTTTCCAGTGGATCAAATATAAAATCATTCTCTTTGACGTGAACTAACAATTCATCGTGTATTCTGTCCGTTAATTCTGGGTTTTTGAGCTTATATTTTTCATTAGATTTACTCTCCAAAAATTGATCAAACAAAATTGTGTGGTTGAATACCAAATCCTGATCATCTTCATTGACTTTATTTTTTTCAATAAATTTGGCCAAGAGCTCAGATTCGATGATATTCTGAGGGTTAATATCGGTTGAAATTGGTACTTGGAAAAAACTTCTATCTTTATTAAGAATAGTTAAAGAGAAAGGCATATGAAGTTTTGATCTCATCATGAAGGCCTTATTTTGGAATTCATATTGCTCAGGTGTAGCATGAGCTTGGGGTTTCTTTATATTAACTGGTAAATCAAATCTTGACGTAATACCATCGCTACAGTAATCTACCAAGTTGATGAATTTTGCTTTCCTTGCCAATACCTTATACCAATATTGCTCGCTGTAACGATGTCTGTTTACTTGGAATAATGGCTCATTAATCTCAGCCTCTATATCCAGAAGAAGTTGTTTATCGAAACCTGGGCTATACATCACAGCACAGTTGACTCGAGATTTGACCTCATCTGATAGTGCCAATATCCTGTTATATTGTTGATAGTCACTCCAGTCATACCAGGAGAAAGGAATTTGATCAGGACCTTCCTTTGATAAATAATCTAGTAGAACAGACCATATGAGTCGAGGGTCATTATCGTAAAATTTAAGGTCATCGATTGATTGTAATATTTGTCCCTTATTTTGCCCTATTTGAACAGTTAACAAATTATTCTTGTATGAGTATTCATCTGGCCATATCATTTCTGTGTTAAACATCATCTTTTCATAAAGCTTCGAGGGATTTATCGATTTGTTGGGTTCATGATGCTTTATAAAATGATGGATGTATTGTATGTGTTCACCTTCTGGGTCCAGCCAAACTCTGATTGTTAAAAATGCCTGTATAAGTAGTAAAAGTACAATAAGTCGCTTCAATATGAATCGTAACCATAATTTTATTCGTTTTACAGCTGGTAAAGAATGTATTATGGAGTGTTCGTGGCGGTCATATACTGTATTGATAGGATACTTTTCAGTATCTCTCATCTTGTCCTTTGAGTACCCGGCGTTATTCAGCATCTGTTTATATCAGCATTCAAATCCCTTCTTAACTTAAATTTCCACTTTGACTTAAACTTTACGAGTAGTTCTCAATATTTATAGAAATCTTAATATATCTAAAATTGGATGACAATGTTAATTGCCCAAATGCGGTTAAATGTAATAAGTTTTAACGGACTGCCGATTTAAATTTAGCCACTAAATAGCGAATGCTCTGACAATTGATCTTGGGCTAACCACTAGATTGGTAGTCTATTGGTACTTTAGGTGTGATTGAGCTCAATAACGTACAGTGGCAAAGTTTCAACTGAACAAGGTTATAGATCTATTATAGTGTGAAATGTAGCTCACAATAAATTGACTTTATGGTTTAGGATAAGTATTGCTATCTTTCCCAAGTGCACATATCAAATATCAACCAAAATGTTATGGAAAATGTCTACCTTTGTTAACACATTTGAGTTGTAGGATTTTTTACTGTCAAGTTTATGTTTCTACTAGGGTCCGCAGAGATCAAGTTGCGAATAATTAGCTACACCTCTCCAGTAGAGAATCAGAAGGAACGGATAAACTGCTTGATAAGAATCTTGATCTCTCTACAGATAATGGTGAGACCTTAGTAGCAGTTAGTTGCACAGGACTCCCTGCGTAGCAGCAATAAGGTTAGTAAATCTGGCAAACATGTTCCACGCAGATCGCAGTGTCAAGGCAGTCGACCAATTCGTCATCCTGAGTTAGTATTGTATCCTTGTAAGGAAGTGAATCTCAATTTGCTGACAAAGTCCACCTTGGTGATATTCTGCAACACCAAAATAATGTCTCAGACAGTGGGTGTCTCTTCGGTGTCTGAGTAGAGCTGGTTTTTCGTAATTGCAGTGATGATAAGCTTCACTGCAGGTTCATAATGACTTGTGGTTGAATATTATCAGTTGGCCACCTCCAAAAACGCTTTAAAGTATCGTTGTTGGTGGTATTTGCAATGAGTAATTGAGGTCGTCAAGCGATTTCGAGCTGTAGATTTCTAAATAACATAATTAATTGCATCGATATTCTCTATCACTATATGTCTTGTAAAGCTTCAGTATGTGATATTACTAAAGGATGAAATAGTAATTGTTTTTAATAGAATAATAACAGTAGATACAGTATAGAAAATAGTAAAAGAATACAAAGAAAAAAAATAAAAATAAAAATGTAGAAAAATGTTTGTAGGTACTGTATGTGATCTTAAACATCTTCTGGGAGTACACCTTCCAGAAGAGTTAGCGAATTGATAAGTTGAAGGTTGGACAGAGAAAAATAGAGGGTGATAATACTGACGCTGAGGTTCATGGATGGTTTCTTAATAATATTACAATTTTTTGTGACGATTATAAGAATAGTTGATATTGTGTAATAAGGAAAAGGATGGAATTGAGCTCTTCGTCCAATTGTTTGACAACCAAATATCGTTCTTATCAAACTTCTTCTATTAGAGCTTTCCTCTCAATAGTTAATATATTTACTGGAATAGAGATGGAGAAAATAGAATGAAAATACAAGTTTGAGAACTTCAGTGGTATTAGCAATATTTGCGTATGTAGAAAAAACTTGAGATGGTAGCGAACGAGGGTGAAAATACTCATACCAGATCATTTTCAATATCTATTCCTTAGACTCATCTTCGCCAGCTTCTTCGTCTCTTTCTTCTTCTTCTTCTTCTGGTTCAGCGCTTGCTCTGGGATCTATTTGATCAATTTCCTCTTGGGCTCTGTTCAATTCAGATTCCAGTTCTTTGGCTTCCCTCAAAGTATCTTCAGGTATCACAAATTTATCTTCATATTTGATGTTGTTTTCCTTCAAAATGCTCTTCAGCCTGGTCAATTCTTGGTAAGCGTCATCGAGAGCAGCCGCAAGTTTCTCGTTTGACTTTTGGTGAGCAGTCTTTGTTTGCTCGGTCACAATTCTTTGAATAGCCCATTTGTTCATTTGACTACTCTCAGATTCCTTCAACTTCTGGATCAAAGCTGCTGCACTGTTCAGAATACCAGCCTTGCTGTACTCTGGCTTTGGAAGAAGTTTTCTCAAGTTATCAATGGCCAAGTTAATAGTTTCACGACGTCTCCT
Organism: Nakaseomyces glabratus; assembly: GCF_010111755.1. Classification (NCBI taxonomy): domain Eukaryota; kingdom Fungi; phylum Ascomycota; class Saccharomycetes; order Saccharomycetales; family Saccharomycetaceae; genus Nakaseomyces; species Nakaseomyces glabratus. Next base: position 178,067 of record NC_088958.1, read on the forward strand.
TTCAACTTCCTTGTGAGATTCCTTACGGATCTTTCTCCAGTCCTGGATGGACTCATCGCCCTTCGTTTGCTTGCCTCTCTTCTTCTTGTTCTCGGTCTTCACGTCAGACCTCGAGCTCAGACTGGCATAAAGCTCAGGGTTTTCAGGGCCAACATTAATGGTAGTGTCACCTCTAGAGTTACCGGACAAGTCCTGGTAGTGGATTCTAATGGTTGACACGGCAGCAGCAGCGTCACCACTGTCATTGGCAATTTCACGGATAGATTCCATATTCTCCTCATGGTCGTGTTCATGGCCGTGTTCCTCTTCAGGTTCTTGTCCTTGTTCTTGCTCTGGTTCTTGTTCGTGTTCAGCTTCTTGTTCTTGTTCGTGTTCAGGTTCGTGGCCCTGCTCCTGCTCCTGCTCCTGTTCTTGGTGCTGGTGCTGGTGCTGGTCCTCATCACGGTCTTCCTCGTCGTGTTCCTGATGGTCAGCATCAGCGCGATGCAACTCATCGTCCACATTAGGGTCTCTGTTGTCATCGTGGTCGTTCACGTGGTTTTCGCGCTCATCTTCATCCTCATGCTCACCCTCGACAGCATGCGTTTCATCCTCACTAGCAGCACCTTCAATGGCCCTACGCTGCTCGTCATCGTTCAAGTCAGAGCCATTCACCTCCTCCTTCTCATCGTAGTGCACTGTGGTGTGCACAGTGGTCTCGATATCCACCTCCCGGTGCGACCCCTTCCGTCTCTTTGGTGACCTCTCAACCGCGTCACTCTCATGCATACGCTCAGAGGAGTTCACGTACTGCTTCAACTCCCTCTCAAGTATATCCTCCGACACTTCCTGGCGTCTGCTCTTCCTAGAACGGTTGCTTCTCTCCATCATTCTCTCTGTCTCTTTTTCTATCTCGAAATCAAAAGACTTAGCTAAACAGTCTCAATTCTAAAACTTAATTGGCAAGGTCTAAATTCAGTCTGGCTCGTGGTTCTCCCTGAGTTTCCTTGGACTTGGCGTCTAATATAAGAACTTTGTAAACAAGAAACGTGACTTATATTCCCCGATTACCCAACACGTGAGTTGTTTATCCCAAAAGCGTCAAGTTTATCTCAGAATCCTTCAAAGTTGGGCCATCTTTGGACTTTTCCTTTGTTTATCACAACCTCAGTATTACGTGTAGAGTGATTTGTTTGTACTAGTGGTATAAAGCTATAACGGGATATCGGCATGGGCTGTATATACTTATTTAGGCTGGCACAAGTGCTTACTTTGAGAAGAGGGAGACCATGGAAGGGTGGGTGTTTACTGAGCTGTGCGGGATGTCGAAGTGGTTGTGCACCACGCGTTTCTTGGAGACTGACAGCTCAGACATCTCCTTGTGGGGAGGGGAGGCCGTGGTGGACCTGCTGGCCATGGAGCTCACTGGTGACCCACGCTGCACCTGCGGCTCGACGTGGATCTCGGGTGTACGTAGAGTAGAGGTGGTTCTTGTAGCGTCCTGTGCTTTCGGGGATTGCTGTGCCTTGGTGGGTGCAGGGCTCTCGATCATGGCGTCCAGCTTGTTTTCCTTCGGCTCCTCCTCGTTGTCTTTGTCGTTGTCGTTGTCGTTGTCGTCGTCCATTGAGAACGTCACTTTGCCGTGGTGCTCAGTTGGCTTCTCCTTGTGCAGCACCGGGTGTTCTGCGATCTCTACCATTGACCGTGGCTTGGGGCTCGAAGCATTGCAGCCTTCTTCGTGTGTCTTCTCAGTGCCAGTGCTGGCACCGTGGTTGCCTGTGTGCACCGGTATGGTGTCACTGGCATCTTCAAACGTCGCACCCACGGTACCAGCAGCAGTCTCAATGGTGTCCTTGGCGTACAGTTGGTTTGCGTACACAAGACCCTCCTGCGTAGTGGCTTTCCGCAACTCGGGTTCTGTGACTGTATATGCATCGTCAGGGTAAACACACGTCTTGATGTTCTGGAACCATGGGTCGTTAAACAGGTCCTCCATAGTGTAACGCGTCTCGGGTTTGGGGTCAGCTAGCCTCCATGCCACTCTAGACGCCTCCGTGTTTCTGAACTGCTTGGCTAAACTGTACTCACTTCCAGGACCTGGCTTGTAAACACCTTTCTGTCTGAACGCAGGATTACCATGGGCTATGAAGTTCTCATACGAGGTCTCGTACTCTCTGAATCTCAAGTCAGTGTTGCACGAGTCCAGAAACGGTATGATATTGTTAACCATAGTAATGAGCATGATACCTAGTGCGTAGGGGTCCATCTTCAGCGGATCATATGGCTTCTTCAGAGATTCAGCATAGTGCTTCTTGGCATCCCAGTACATAACTTCCGGTGGCGTGTACGGTGGGGAACCGATCATACCCTCTGTGGTCTTTAATGGGCTGTTTGGATCATTGGGATCCTTACGGTACCAGTCAGAAATACCAAAATCAGTCAACTTGCATACACCATCTTTTGAAAGCAGCACATTTTCAGGCTTCAAATCTCTATGCGCAATACCATTGTCATGGCAGAACTTGATTCCCTCAGCCACCTGTTTAAAAAGGCAATATTTTTCTTCCAACGGTACGTTTCTCCATCCGCTTCTGGCCATCAACTCAAACAGATCCTTCACACCATACTCCATAATGAAACCCCAGCCTCTGGTGGTGTATGTAGTTGTAGGCACCTTCAACAAATAGAAAGTCTTGATAATATGAATATTCTTACTCAATGATTTCGCAATGATGAACTCCTTGGAGCATCTCTTGTAAAATTTCTCGGGAGTCTCATGGTAAATCATGTTTAGTTTCTTTAAAGCGTAAACATCCTTGGCCTTATAAGCAGACTTGACCTTTCTGACCTCACTGGAACCACCGGACCCAATTGGTTTGTTTGCAGCGTCAAAGACAAAATTGTCAGCCAAGTTAATACTGAATTGTTGCATTTCCTCCGGTAGAAATTTGTTAGGGTCCTCAATTGGCAATGGCAGCATCCTGATTTTCTCATTACCATCATGCATGTAAAAGCTCAGGTCGCCAGCGTTCTCTTTCAAAGTGTCGATGTACGCCGTGTCGGGTCTTCTCAGGTTCGGATTCATCCCGTATGGGTTATAGACCATGTTAGCGTCGGCGTGCAGTCCCGACTTCGAGGGATTCCGAGACAAGCTGTGGCCCTGGTTAGCATGGCCAGCCATACTTGCAGGTTTGTTCCCGTGGTGGGTATGTGCCTCTCTTCTGCCAGCTATCCCGGAACCCCCGCCAGCAGACGGCTTCCTCTGGAGCTGGTTGGGCGCACGCTGCGAGTGCTCCTCCGTAATAACATAAGGATTGTGGCTGTGCTTGATCAGCTCATTAAGTGCTACCGACGACTTCGCCGAGGACACAGGCCCCCGGGTGAAGTTGGCCTCCGTGGCCCTCGCAGGCACCTTCTTGCTCAGGGAGCTGGACCGCGCCCTGCTGGGCGACCGACTGCTGTTCCGCACCAGCGTCTTCCCAGTGGGCGACGTGCTCCTCTTGCTCAGCGGCCGTATGGGCTCCCCCTGTGCGTCCAGCACAGGCTTCCCACTGCTAACCTGCGGGTGGTTCATCAGCTTCCTCCCAAACTTCTTCAATGTCATCACAGAGGGACTGTGATGGACTTCCTCCTTGTCGTTGATGTTCGTCATACTGCCTTGCCTCCCTATTTCCAATGTCCAAGAGTCCAATTGATCCAAGAGCAAGAGTATCCTCTTATATACCACTCCCTGTGTGAGTTGCGGACCCATCGAGAGCTTAAATTGCGATGACGTCTTAAAATCCCTTTTCTTCCAGAAGTGGGAAGTGACGCATCATATGACGGATGGATTGGGTTTACGCATATAAGATAGTATTTGGGAGGGATGAGCGTGTTTCTCCCCCGGTTACCTGGCTCCATGGGTCCAGGAGCACGATGGCGATACAGTTTATACTATGTTTCAACAAGCAAGGTGTGGTGAGGCTGCTGCGGTGGTATGAGAAGGTGCCTGCAGGCCACGAGCGGACGCAGGATGTGATAGCGCAGATATACAGGCTGATCTCATCTCGAGATCACAGGCATCAGAGCAACTTCGTTGAGTTCTCGGAGAGGACGAAGCTGGTGTACAAGCGGTATGCGGGGCTGTACTTTGTCTTTGGTGTTGATCTGAAGGACGAGGAGTCGATATACCTGTCGCACATACACCTGTTTGTGGAAGTGCTGGATGCTTTCTTCGGGAACGTGTGCGAGCTGGACATTGTCTTCAACTTCTACAAGGCGTACATGGTCATGGACGAGATGTTCCTCGGCGGCGAAGTCCAGGAGGTCTCCAAGGACGCGCTGTTCGAGAGGCTGAGTGCCCTCGATAGACTGGAGTGAAGACTCGGATAACAGCTATATATATGGGTCTATAGAAAATCACAAATGCATAAATTTTTATAACTTATTAAAAGTACTTAAACTCGTTGGTGGCGCGTGTTTCGTGCAGCAAGGGCTCTATTACGTCCCATATCTCCGCGCTCACTTGCTCGATGCCCTTGCCCGTGACGTTGACTGTGCGCAGTTCTCCCTCCTGGCAATATGCGTGGAAGGCCTCGTGGAACTTCTGCTTCACTTTCAACTGGAAGTCGCTGTCCTCGTACCGCTCCTCCCCGAACCCTGCTCTGTTGGCTATACTCTCCCTGTCCTCGTTGGTCAAGAACAGCGTCAGGTCCGGCTTCAGGAGACCCTTGTCCGGCTGCAAGCACCACTGCAGGTCCATACCGGGCGTGCCCTTCGCCGCCGAGTACGCCACTCCGGAGAACACATACCTGTCCAGCACCACGCAGTATCCGTCGTTCAACTGCTGCTTTAACTCCTCGATGTACTCCCACCTGTTCGCACTGAACAGCAAGTGCACAGCCTGGTCCGGCAGCTGGAAGTCCCGGTTCGTCAAGTACCGGTTGATCAGCTGCCCAATCTCACTCTCACGGTTCGGAAACTTAGCTGCAACAACTTTAAGCCCACACCCACGCAACCTCTCCGCCAGCGCATCCACCTGCGTAGTCTTGCCCGTGCGATCCAGCCCTTCTATAAGTATAAGCTTCCCACGCATCTCTCTCATCAACATACAACACACTGCAGTACTCCTCCTCACAACTAAGCAGTATAGCCTTCTTATATGGCTCGATGCGCAGTTATCGTTGCTTCATGGGTCAGCAAGTTATGCGGTCCCCAGCAAGAGACACAACGTTTACCATGGGCACCAGCTTGCTACCAACATAACTTTCAAGTGACTCTCGGTAGCCAAGTTGGTTTAAGGCGCAAGACTGTAATTTCAACACTGAAATCTTGAGATCGGGCGTTCGAATCGCCCCCGGGAGACTTTTTTTCTTATTTTTTTGTCAATTTTTTTCTTAAGTATGGCGTATATTGTGACATCGAAGTTTTGCAGCTATAAAGGAGCGATGAGCATCTCTTGCGGTGTGTTTACGGGTGCTGGATAGTTGGGCAGTGGATACTTACCAGTTGGTGTATTGGCGAGTTGGTTTTAGGTTCATGTTACCACGGGATGGAGAGGTTGAACAGTTTGGAGAGGAGTCTGCCCCCGGAGCAGCCGCCCACGGAGAAGGCTATTGCGACGCTGAACTCTGAGCTGTCGCAGGAGTTCAAGCTGGCGGCGAACTCTGTGACGAAGCTGTACCGGCTGGCGAACGAGCGTGCGAGTCTGGTGAGGCACCAGGGGTACTTGGACTGTGTGGAGGACGTGCTGTCGCTGATAGACGGTAGCACCGGTAGTAATGGCAGTAATGGTAGCAAGGAACCGACGGTGGAGGATATACGGGAGTGGTGCCTCAAGCGCAGACAAGAAATGCTTTCTTCCAAGGATGGCCGTGTGGATAGTCACAGAAGTGACGGCCGCGGGGGACAAGGCCGAGTGGCCCCCAAGGTGGATTTCCACTTGCAAAAGAGCTTTCTGGGCAAGACAGAGGTGCCGCAGGGTGGCAAGATCGAGGTGCCGACATTCAAGCTGGGTAAGCCACCGTTGAGCGTGGAGCACCACGCACGCCCAGGACGGCGGCGCCAGCTAAATACACCTGCGGCAACGAACACAACGTTTACATCTACACCTAACAACGAGAACTCAGAGATGCATGAATCGGTTCCTAAGAAACCGAAGTTATAGATATAAATTCACAATTTTTTTATAGATTTTAGCACATATTCCCCTCAATAAAGCTTTCGGCTGGCAATAATAAGTTGTAAATATTTATCATTTTGGTGGTGGTAAGTTACGCACATACACACACATACACACATTTTCACACCTACTTCAAAGATAGTAGCTATACCCTGAGCACATTCACGAGCTCTGAATTTGTAGCTTGTAAAACAAATTCATGAAAGAGAGGACTTATAACATGGCTATACATGTTTTAACACAACAAAAATATTTACACGACGCTTATATACGCTGTAAATTCTTATCAACACAACGAAATCATTAATCCGCGATAGTTTAATGGTCAGAATGGGCGCTTGTCGCGTGCCAGATCGGGGTTCAATTCCCCGTCGCGGAGATTTTCTTTTTTAGTATTTTTATATAAATACCAAGCTGTAAAGCCTTTCACTGCCACAGCGAGCTTCCAGCTTTCCTTTATTTTTTGGTTTATTCCGACTGTGTTGATGACCTCAACTAAAACGCCCTGCTCTGTACCCGCCCATCCTTGGTGACTATAGCCGTTGGCATTTGTGTGTGTGTGTGTGGGCAAATACTTGGCCAGCGGCTCTGAGACACACATACAACAACTCTTAGTGTCCCAGTGGCCGAGTGGTTAAGGCGATGCCCTGCTATTCTCTCTACGAACAGCATTTAGGCATTGGGTTTTACCTGCGCAGGTTCGAATCCTGTCTGTGACGCTTTACTTTTTTTTTTGGAAATCACGACGCCGCAGCATAACATCGAAGAATGAAGCTTTGTATAATACAACTGTTACAAGTGTAGTTACTCTTACAAGTGCAACTGCAAGTACAAGTGTAAGCTACAAACTACAACCACAACTACAACCACAACTACAAACTACAACTACGAGATGGATCCCAGTTTGCTGCTGGATCAGATGCTGCAGGATGTGTCTAACCTGCCGGCGGAGTTCAGGTACATGCTGGAGGAGGTAGGGCTGGAGGACGAGCAGTGTTTGGAGCTGCGGAAGCGGTACCAGCAGAAGGAGGGCATTCTACACAAGTACATCAAGCAGAACGGGTCGCTGGCGGCGAACCCCAAGGAGGACGAGCTGTTGGCGGAGGTCGAGCAGAGCATGGCGCAGGTGCGCGAGTTGCAAGAGGAGAAGTGCCAGCGGGCGAACACGATCCTGTTCCTGGTGAGCCGGCATTTGAACAAGCTGCAGCAGAATATCATCATGCTCGAGGAGGACGGGCTGCTGGCGCCTGCGGAGGACGAGATGGAGAGCGGGCCGGACTTCTCCAGGGAGAGCTCCGTGGTCGGGTCTACAGTCTCTGAGCGCAAGCGCAAAGCCGCGTCCGAGGACCACCCACGGCGGAAGAAGCAGTCCCGCTCGATGTCCAACACCCACAGAGAGAAGAGCTACAACAAGGGCGACGACACAGCCGACGTCAAGTCGCCTGCCTCCACCGAGAGGGAAGGCACACTGGACCTGCAAAACTACCAGGAGGAGCTCTTCTCCAGCATGAACGACAACGAGAAGGAGGACCAGAACCTGTACTGTTTCTGCCAGCGCGTATCCTTCGGCGAGATGGTCGCGTGCGATGGCCCAAACTGTAAGTACGAGTGGTTCCACTACGAGTGTGTCAACCTGACAGAGCCTCCTAAGGGCACCTGGTACTGCCCAGACTGCAAACAAGAAATGTCCAAGAAACTAAAGAAGAAGAAGCAATAAAAAATACAATCACATATAGTAAATGCACATCCTGGAACAGCCCCATACAGGACAATAGCGGCTCCCCCCTCCCCAGACCTATGCACAGAGTGAAATGGAGACTTATACTACTTAGCAACGTGACATACCACCAAACGATGAAAATTTTTTTCCAGCTGCTCTGCACTTGTGAAGGCCAGTTCGCTGCGAACCAAAAAAAATTTTCATTTTGTGCGATGAGCATCGGGTTGCGCATAGAGTAGTGAATGATTAGGCACATAAGTTGTTGGGATATTACCTATAGTCTGCAGTGAGCGGGGTTTCACTAAGCTAATAGAGAGCAAGAAGCTATAAAAGAATACCAAATGAGTTTTAGAGGCGGTTTCAGAGGCGGTCGTGGAGGTTCCAGAGGAGGTTTCGGTGGCCGTGGTGGTGCCAGAGGTGGCAGACCAATCCAGCAAGGTCCACCAGACACTGTGCTAGAGATGGGTGAGTTTATGCATCCATGTGAGGGCGATGTTGTGTGCAGGTCTATAAATACCAAGGTGCCATACTTCAATGCCCCAATATATCTAGAGAACAAGACTCAGGTCGGTAAGGTGGACGAGATTCTAGGTCCATTGAACGAAGTCTATTTCACAATCAAGTGTGGCGAAGGTGTCCAAGCGACAAGTTTCAAAGAAGGTGACAAGTTCTACATTGCCCCAGACAAACTACTGCCAATTGAGAGATTCATTCCTAAGCCAAAGGTAGCCGGCCCACCAAAACCAAAGAACAAGAAGAAGAGATCTGGTGCACCAGCTGGTAGAGGCGGTGCTAGAGGTGGATTCGGTGGCCGTGGTGGCTCCAGAGGTGGCTTCGGTGGTCGTGGTGGCTCCAGAGGTGGCTTCGGTGGCCGTGGTGGTTCCAGAGGTGGCTTCGGTGGCCGTGGTGGTTCCAGAGGTGGCTTCGGTGGTCGTGGCGGCTCCAGAGGTGGCTTTGGTGGTCGTGGCGGTTCCAGAGGTGGTTTTGGTGGCCGTGGTGGTAGAAGTTAGTGTGCTTCCACAATCCCACAAGCTACTGAATAATATTTTCTCGAAGATCCATCCATTTACCACATTACAAACAAATCACGGTTTATTTGAATAACTTGTATTTGCATTCATACGGAACTTATATTACGCTGTTACATTATTTTGCCTAACACAAATTTCCTCATCTTTGTTTCCTTTCTTGGCATGATAACTCTCAATTTACATTACAAGAATTGAATTCTTTTGTACCATATAAATACTTTTTAATAGGATATTTTTTATTTAAAAATCGAAGTTTATTTTGAAATAACATCCTTCTCAACAAGACCACATAAGCATGTAAAATACATCTCAAATATTCGAATGAAGGACTTGATATGATACAAAATATTATTGAAGTAGAAAATTATGCGAATAAAACCTAAGTAAGATATACGAAAGAAATTAAAAATACGAAAATATGTTGACCTTGTATTTTTGTGAAAATGCAGTATGACTGGAGATGGTATAATCCCAATATCACAAGTAGAATTTTTTCTTTTCCTTGTCCATCTCTGGTCTGTGTTCCCATTCGGTCTCTTCTTTTATACCTCTTTGAACTCTTCTCAATTTCATTGTAAATTGTGGTCCAAGTTCTTGTAGCCCCACCTTCTCTTCATTCCTGAACACATAACGATGTCTTCTAAAAAAGATATAGTCTCTTTGATTGTGTAGTGTTATTACTTGTCTGCCTTCGAAATCTGGATTCTTTGGGAATATGGATTGGAATAATCTACCAACCGTCTTACCAAGTCGTGTTTGGAAGTTGTTCAGAATCAGTTCTGGAATATGACTGGTTGGTTTACCATGACCCACAATTTTCTTCACTTCGACAAAAGAGCTTATCTTGAAATAGAATGATGGACCTTCAGGCAGATGCATAAATGTTAAACCAGTAACTTTTTTCTTGTTTTCATTGATGATCACAATATCAGTGAAATTTCTCTTTATACAAATGTCAGTCATCTCTTTCAATGTGATACCAAACTTTCTCTTAATAAATGTGACGTTTGGCAAAATCTCAATCAAAATATTGGCAAACTCGTAGGCACTCTTCTTTGCATTAACATTGGTAGTCAATAAGATCTTAGGAGGTTCATTAGATGATGAATTAAAGAACTTCATCAAGTCATCCTCATCACCTTCAATCTCTTTACCGATAGTCTCATCGTAAACTCTCATGTTGTCAATAGTTTTCGTGACATTCTCCTTCAGTCTCTTCTCCTTCAACTCAGGATTCTCACGCTCTTCCTTCGACCTAGCATGTCTCATCTTATGACGCTCCTTGTTCTTTTGGTCTTTTATCTGAGCAAAAAGCTCTTGACGTTTGAGCTTATTCTTAATCTTTATCTCTTCTGGTGCCATCGTTGATATTGCTGTTCGTCTTCTAAGGTGCTTATGCTAATTTAGCAATGTAGCTATTCTTGTACTCAGGTGTGACTGTGGTAAATAGTCTAGATAACTGACTTATTCCAACTTTCCTAGATGCTCATCGCATCGCATCGCAATTTTGCTTCTTTTCAATTTTTTTTCAGGTGCTCATCGCACACGCACTTTGAAGCAAGAAGGACAATAATAAGCTGAGAATGGTTGTTCTCACAGAGAAGCACATAACATTTAATGCTATACAATATTGGTATTTACACCACCATAAATACTATCAAAAATTGTAGAAAAATTCAGGCTATTTTATCTAATGTTTTGCTTGTCAATATTCGAAATACATAAAGGGCAATAAAATTGATTTCTAATGTAAGAAAATAATAGTGAGTTAGAGATTAAAGGCTGGCAAATATTGTTAGTATACCAATTTATTTTTATATCAATTTGTACTTAACGCAGCTCATTTGTCTCTCCATATGTTACTTTCCATTTCTCAGATATGCAGTTGGGATTTATCTTGTTGGTTTGCTAACAAATCATAAAATTATTATTTACAAGAGCATTAAAGTAAATAGTCTATACAAAATAGAGTGTTGAAGACAAAAAAAAATTATAATATTATATTTAGAGACAGATATAAATGCTTGGTCATATGCACATTATATTATAAAAAAGAAAAGTAAGATATAATGAAAGAAACACGATTAACTCGCAATGTGGACTAGAATTCCAGATTCTAGTGACACTGTAGAAATGAAATGGTGAATCTCACATTTACTTTTGGAAGTTACCTTCGGTCTTGACCCTGTTGGTCTTACCGTTTGGAACACCTTCCTTCAGGATCAATCCAATGACTTCCTCTACCTTCTTACCCTTTCCGAATTCGTTCTCTAATTGAGCCTTTGAAGCTTCACCGAATGTACCAGTGGCACCTTTACCGTCCAAGTTAGTGAAGACTTTGAACACTTCAACAACATTGGCCAGCTTGGAAGGAGATGGCGATGCCAAATAGTCGTCAGCAGCAGCCTGCGACGTAACATATATCACCAGATCAGTCTCCTTACCCTTGTAGAAATATTGTAGCACTTCGGTAGAAGAGTTTCTTCTAGGCTTCTTCTTGGTATCATCGTGTTGATTACCGTGGAACAATTCATTCAATGACATGGTTTGAGATTACTTTTTGGTTAGCTATTTTTTAATATATATTAGATGGTTTCTAATAGTGATTTTATTAGTTTAATTTACAAGAAAGTTTAAAATTAAGAAAAGACCATTGAGTTGTGTAAATGTTGATCAATAACACCCCCTTTATATATTCAATTCTTTGGGCATTGGCAATTCTTCTACTCAAAGAGTCATTATGCCCCCCTTCTTCTTGCGTTCTTCAATGGTCAAGAGAAGCTTATAACGAGAGCCCACCCCCTTCAAATCAAATTGCGAACTTAGGCCATAATCTGGGTGGAACTGTACTGAGTAGAAGTCCAAGCCATAGTAAACTCTTGAAGCTCCCCTTCATCATACGAAATGCTAGGGTTTCAAGCTCGGTAAGGAGTTTCCTTACATGAGTTACAATGAACGGGCACAGACAACCACAATGCTTGTGGAATCCTTTCAAGGAATATGGGGGGGGGGGACAAGGACCAAGAGAAAGGCCTATTCAAATTGAGGAATCCTCAGTTCTCGCAAAAGAAAAATGGGCTTCTTGACGTAAAAGTTCTCAGTGAGAGGTGAGGGACAGGACGTAGTGCTCAAGAGACAAGAACAAAGAGAGGATGAGGTCAAAATGAGATCCTCCCCCCTTTCATCCCTTGTCTAGTCTGCTGGCCCCACCACCCCTTGCAATATCATTAGCTTATTCTTTCTCGAGAATGATCGTTTGACAATTTGGGATTCAAGATGACTTGGGAAGTAGAATGCCGGGGGTAGGGAGGTCCCGATGAACGTTAAAACAGACTAGACCTAGTGATGACGTGTGGCTCTCACTTTTGGGCCTCTATAACTTTATGTAAAAGAGATAGAAATTGTGGACAAGCCTATACTAAGCCATTTGCAATCAAGTTCTGCTGTCTTTCTGCACAGGATTGCACTTCTCCGACGGCGCGTGGCATATAGATAAACAATATATTCCATTTATTAAATTACAAGATACATATACAACAATACGGATGGTATACTCTGGCTCATTAGTAAATTCTTGTTAAGTACTGCTACATAAAATTCAGAGGATAACCATGGGAAGTAAACTTGCGGCTAATAAACTTTAACGATGTTGTTTATCATAAATATGTAAACTGAAGAATACTAGCAACACCAGCACTTCAAATTGAGCATGTGGTTGCCGTATAATAAAAAAGGGAAACAACCACTATAAATGATTCCTAGTACAATAGAAGCTGAACGACGAATACATTGCATTATCAGTACCAGATATGGTAATGAAACAAATTACGACAACATCAGCGTGTCAATTAAAAGCAAATAGTATTAAATAAAGAAGCAATTAGGAAAAAAAATCAGAAAACAAATGAAATAATTGTAGTATAATCAATAGATAACTTGGATATTTGGAAGTATTTTCTTGTCCATTTCTTTTGAGGATGAACTCTTCCTTAAAAGGTAGAATTTTTTTATTAGTAATTATTAGAAACTATTAGAAAATAAAATCACGAAAATATTATCAAGCAAAACCTTACCGATGATCTTATCAATAAGAAACTCTATCATCAAATTTCTTTTGACTAAAACGATTGGAAATTATAATATCAACACCGCAATCATGCACATGACATCAATTGAAATAAAAATTTCATTAACAAATATTGGGACTTTGTAAGCACAACAATGGAAATCAGAAAAAAATAAAAATAAAAGTGAAAATGAAATCAAAGGGAAAAAACAAATCAAAACAAAATAATAATTAATAGGATACCAGCCAATAAAATGTATAATGTGATAATCATAGAAAACATGATTAATAAACAAATAAGGATTAAAAACTCAATGGGCTAATTCACAGGAAAAAAAAATAACAAAACAAATCGAAGCCAGCACTAGATATATGAGACTCCCCCTTATTATTCAAACAAAGGAAAAGCTAGCCGTACCCGAATTCAGACGTTCTAGTGCTGCCGTTGTATTATTCACAGATAAATCATTAGTAACACTCAAATTTGGCATGCCGTTATTTACAATAGGTTGATTGCCAATTTGGTTATAAGCGTAAAGATCTCTTGAAGGTAAAACATTAACATAGTTTAAGTTTTCCCGTCCAGGTAGTAAGTCATAACCGTTAAGATTTTGTTCTTCAGGTTGATAAATATCAGACAGCATGTTTTGACTAGTACTCAAACCAGAGCCATTATTTAAGTTGACAGGCGAGTATCCGTATAGTAAAGGTTGCTGTTGTTGCAATTGCTGTTGCTGTTGCTGTTGCTGCTGTTGCAATTGCAACTGTGACTGCAGTGGTTGGCCTTGTTGTGGCAATTGTTGCTGATAATTCGTTTCGCGACTCCTTAACAATGCCTTTTGAATCAAAGCAGTTTTCTTAGCGGATCTACCCCAAGAAAGTCTGACTCTTGAATTTGCAATAGGGAACCCTTGCATTTTCGTAATAGCAGTCTCTGCAGATGATCTTTCCACATACTGAACAAATCCACATCCCTTTCCTGCAGGAATCTTAACGTAAATAATAGTGCCGAAGGGCTCGAAGTAAGAACGCAATTCATCTTCAGTAACCAAAGGAGACAACCCTCCAACAAATACAGTTGTATTATTAGGATCAGTGAAGTGATTTAAGACAGGCTGCTGTGGTGTTGCGTTAACAAACTGCTGCGGTAATTGACCATTTAGAGATCTAGACTGTTGTCCTAATCCGTTTGAGATATTGTCATTGGCCATTCTCTGGTTATTGTAATTACTGTTGCTGTTGTTATTATTGTTACCACCTGCAATACCAATCTTGATGGCTCTACCATTCAGGAAACAGCCTTGCATTTCAACCAGCGCTCTTTGCTGATCCATGCTGCTCTTGAACTTAACAAACCCGTAACCCTTCGAGATTCCGGTAAGTTGGTCGTACATGACCTTGGCATGAACAGTGGATGGATATTTGTTGATAAACAAGTCGAATAGCTGTGCCTCAGTGACACTTGGTGCTAGGTCACCCACGAATATGGAGTTGTTGGTTTGCTGGTTTGCAACGGCACCGTTTGCCACGGAGGCACCGCTGCCGTTGTTCACAGACTGCGCAGACCAGTTCAACTTGAGCTTCTTGTGCACAAACCCAGGGATCTCCATGCCGTTCTTCATTAACGCGTTGGACGCATGCGCGGGCGACGGAAATTCTACAAAACAGTATCCGAGATTCTTTCTGTGGAAATCAGCATCGCCGCCCCACATCATCCTCACCCCGATGTTCTCCTCACCGAGCGCAGCCCAGATACCTTTCACCACGGCTTCGTCCCAGCTGGGATCCAAGTCGCCCATATACAGCTGACTTCCCGGCGTTGACGCGCCTGTGCTCATTCCACCATTCATTCCACCATTCATTCCAGTGTTCATTCCAGTGTTCATGCCAGTGTTCATGCCAGTGTTCATGCCAGTGTTCATGCCAGTGTTCATGCCAGCGTTCATACTCATTGGTGATACAGAAACAGGACTCATTTGCGCTCCTGCTGCGCTAGCGCCCATAGTACCAGCGGCACTCCCGTACCGGTACGCATCCTCCATGTACCTGTTGTAAGACATTTGATCCGGCCAAATGACTCCCTGCTCGTGAACGTTTCTGGTTGGGGGAGGGGAAGACCACAGCCAAGAAAAAATTCCTGTGGCCTATTTATACTCCTGGAAAATTTTAAGCTCGCCAGGACGCAAGAGTCCCGCTGTGTGCAGCCCTTTCCACTCCCCCCCCAGAGATCCCAGAGATCCCAGAGATCCCAGAGAGGGCCCTAGAGAGGGCCCTGGAGAAGCCCTAGAGAAGCCCTAGAGAAGCCCTAGAAAAGCCCTAGAGGAGGCCCGCAGTGGAAAATGGCTGCTGGAAATCGACAGCCACAGACAACCGCGCAGAGAGCAATTGAAAGAGAGCAACAACAAGCAAAACTCAATCTCCACAGAAGAGGTCGTAGAGTACTTAGCGACACATTCTTTTTTCGTTCTCCCTCTCTTCCCACAGAAACCACCGCACCAACTGCTGCATCTCACCACTTCCCCCTGGGTTCTTCTGAGATCTAGTGGCGGGGGGAGTGGGAAAGGGGAATTTCAATCACGTGTGTACGTATAACATGCTTTGTATAGCCGAGTGTAATAGTAGCCTGGGAAACTGGGGAGCCTTGGGGAGGAAGTAGTAATGCTATGTGTGTTTATTGATTAGATTTAGCGCTATAGAGAGTATATAGGGGGGGGAAGGCTCTTATATATGCTATATTATCTTCTATCGTATGCTCTTCTTTAGGTACTTGCCTTGTCTTAAGGTGCGTGGTCTGCGTTGGTGTTGGAGCTGGTGTTGGAGCTGGGGCGGGTGTGTATTTGGGTGCTGGTGCTGTTGGAGCTGGTGCTGGCTCTTCTGCTCCTCGTCCTGTGCGAAGGTGATGTCTGGCTGCATGGACTGCGGGGATATGAGGAATCCCGAGCGCATGCGGTCCATGGGAGAGAGGAAGTACTTGCTGGCGTCAAAGGGTTCCATGAAAGTGGAGTAGAACTCGTCATCGGTGCTGATCATGCTTGAGGTGTTGCCCTCTGTCCCTGCGGGTAGTACTATGTCCAGTGCTGATTCAATGCTGTGGTTGTCGTAATCGTCGTGATCGCTGCCACTGGTGCGGCCCGCGATGTTGTAGTCGTCCTTGTCATATGTTTCTGCGCTCGCTAAGCCATCGTCAAACTGGCTGCCGGACCTTTGCGTGTGCGCTACCGAAACACCCGAGCGGATGGTCTCCTCGTTGGAGCTCGTCGTGTACTCATGGAAACTGTCCTTCTGCTCGACCTGTGTGCCCATACGAGACGCAGAATTAGTAGGACTGCCTCGGTCAGGATCTTGTTCTGGTTTGAACTGCGGGGGCGGTGGTGACGGAGGAGGCGGCGGTCTCGATTGCAATATCCCAGGATCGCTGCCATCATCTGTGCTTTGCAAGGCGCTGTTGTCACTGCTGCTACTGCTTGCTGTGCTTCTCCCTGTGTTCCTCGCAGAATAGCCACAACTACATCTCAAGGGACCCTCAACTTGAATTGACGCATGGGGGTCCTCTTCTTTTTCTATGAGATTATCAGGTGAACTTTGCTTTATATCGGCGTTGAGGTTCACCGCTGGTGTGTTCCTCTGTTTGCACATGTATTCTTTACTACCCATATTACTAATATAGTATTGTACACCCTCGAAGAACCCCGTGGTGGGATCAATTAGAGCCGGCATAAATTGCTGTTTCGATATATTCACAGTTTCATTATCTTTAGGCGGTACTTGCGACGTCTTAGAAACAGCACGATCATTGCTTGGTTTCATGTTACGCAAATCGGCATGCTGGGTATGCGGAGTTGTATCCGAGGATGGTATAGGTGTATGCACACTAGAATATGATTGATTCGATGCTGCATATTTTTGGCTACTCGTTTCAACTGTGTCTTGCGATGAAGAAAGATTAACACCAAGGTCGTTAGGGTTTCCAGTAACACGTTGATTAGAATTTGGAGCTCTATTGACATCAATTGGTGTACTGAAAACATCACTGAATATAATCCTTGATCTTAGAACGAAATAATTACGTGCCTGTTGAAACACCGATCCTGCAATAGAACGATTGTATTTGAATGTCAGTGCTGGCTCGCGAACTGCCCTAGTTGTTATCAATTGGTTCATGCCGTTAGATTCTCTTTTCAGATCTCTTTCTAACGCATCTGATATTAGCTTGTCATGCGGTACACTGAACCAATAAAATACCTTTTGTTTTTTTTGCGTTTTAACACACATATTTTTATATAGAAAGTCTAGGAATGGAGACTTTGGTTGTTCCAAAGAGGCATGCTCACCTATCTTCAAACACCTTAAGTCAGAAAATATCCCTTCTTCAAACTTCTTCTTCTGCAAAACAACCCGTCCAAATAACAGCATCTTGTATATACAGATTTTGATTATATCTGTGCCTGTGATGTAGAATATATTGTCCCAAAAGACACACGATATGTAGCCTAACTCTTCGTTTAGGAAATAACGTCTAATAACTTGGCCCGGTTGCCAATTTACAGGTGCGGTGGCTAAGAAATATGTCAGCTCATCTATACTTTTCAATGCATTGCCTATTACTGCACGGTCATCGCTTGCCATCATTGCACAAATTGCTTTCTGAGAATGGACTTGTTAAAACTTTTTCTCAATTGAAATAGAGCACAACCTCGAGAATTATATTGAAATTTGGACCCTTAATATGTCTCTATGATCAAAAATGTCTGTGTATTCAGTTAGACTTTTAGTAAAATTTTTTTGTCTCCCCGTCTCTGTATCTTAACAATTGGTTGCCAATGGTTTTTAAAACAAGGCCCAAGGCACTAGATCTGAGAGTTCTCTCCTTCTTAACTTGTTGGCAACTTCTGCTTGCAACCTACTTAAAACAATGCCAATAAGACAGTCAACTCAAGATGACTGAACCGTAATATGCTTCTTTTAAGCGTTACTTTTAAATTTCTTGCTTGTTCGCTTTTTTCTTTTTTATGTCAAAATTTCAGAAGCAAACTGCGCTATAATGTTAACAGAACTATACGTTTCGAAAGTTATGGCTTTTGGTTTTCAGGTAACTAGTTCTGGAGACTAATGCTATATCCAATAAGTCTAGAATTCCTTTTGAATTGTAGCTGTGACACTGGCCTATTTCTTTTTCTTTTACAATGGATTAACAGCCAGTCCAATAAAAATTAATAACACAAACACTACCTTTGAAGTTCAAAGAATATTTGAATGCAAAAAATAATAATACAACCTGTAATGAAACCTTTAATGAGAGATATTCTGTTATGATACCGATACACTGATTAGAAAACGCGATTTCTATTTTTACCAGGAATATGTATTGGCTTGAAAGCTGTCGGCAAATAAATCAATTGAATGAATGAAAAAATTATTATCTTTAGGAATACAAGTAATCTAACGGAATTTTAGCTATCTTCAGTAATACTAATGAGCAATACAATCACTAGCTCGATACTGCTTTTGAAAACCCTTATTTGAGATCAATGCTTCTTTCGACAATATTAAACTATAGGTTCAAAAACTGGAATGAATGCCAAAAATAAAATACTGAAATCCACACAAGTTACAATATAAGTTGAAACCTCTAACTGAAACTTTTCTTATTCAAATTCAAAACGTTTAGGGTGGTGAATAGAGATCAACTGTGAAACCTTTGGTAAATATACTCTTGCTTATTGATGTGAGAAAGTAAATGAAATAGAGATTTAGTTTGAATAGGCAAAAAACAACAACAACAATGTTAATTTGAGAAAATAATCAAAAAATTGCTAACAATAGAATTAACAATGCAGGCAATAGAGAAGGATAATAAGAAGTAACAAATTAAAATATAACAACTTTAGGAAAAAAAAAAAGATTTGATGCTGAGGATAATGGTATCAGGTTTATAAGAAGAATGAAATATAGTAATATCATATAAGAATTACATGATCGCATTATTTTAAAATAGATATTGGTGAGAATTGTATTACTCGTCACCCAAAAACGGGCAATACGAAGTCCCCTTTCGCTTCTTTGACTTAATTGGAACCAATTATGCATGCACCGGGACTTAATTCATCTACACCTTTTTCTGTACATCTTTGGATTACGCCATAGTTCTTTTGATTCCATAAGCATAGCACCCTTATTACTACGATCATTGTCTTTAATAAATTTTCTTGTTAGGGTGGCTAGTCTATACAAAATCGTAGATATATCTGTGTCATTGCATAGTAAAGCATCGATCGGATATACAGGAAATAAGGACATGAAGCATTAAATCAGCAAAAAAGTACTAATTAAAAGTGAATTGTACAACCACGGATCAAGTAGTGCTAGGACACGCTTCTGCATAGAATTGCGAGAGAACAACGATCATTTGCCATCCATGTCAAATAAATCCTCAAGGGACAGATGAGCTAACAGCAGCGACCCACTTTCATATAATGTCTCTTTTGTCCTAAACTAGCATTCTTTATAAACCAGGTGAAGAAATAAAGTAGGAAAAAAATGCGAAAGAAAAAAAAGTCTTGTATTTTGCCAATCCCATTCGGCAGCAAAGTGGGTGACCAGTACGAGTAAGACACTATCTGATTGTTTCATCTCCATTGCATATCTAGAACGAACGTACTGCCATCGTTTGATGGAGGGAGGCAATCTAATCAATATACAGAAGGTTGTTATTGAAAAAAAACAAACAAACAATAAAATAAAAGGAAACCCTTGCAAATTGATGGGCTACTACCGAAACAGAATACGCTGCAAGCATGCTTAGTTTTGACATAGTATAGCACGTAATAGTAAGGAAATAGTTTACATTATAAGCGTGGGATGAAATATGTGTTTAGGCTATACATTATCAGCGTGAATATCTTCCTCGTGAACTGATGGCCCCCGCTCCCGCCCCCACTTCTCTGGAAATGGATGAAATAAGACGCTTATTCAAGTTTATTTTTAGATTGGGCCAAAAAGAATGCTAGTGTAGTCTTGAGATACTCCTTTCTCATTTGCTATACTTTTGGTCAATTGTCTCAAGTACAAAGAGCGGGTTCTCATTCTCGTTGCAAAACCGGGTTTAATGCTTAAAAGCCAATCGACAATCCAAGTTATTGTCTCAGCTGGGAAGATTAGTTGGAACAATCTTGTTTTCGTTCGTTATCTCTCAGAGATGATTTGTCTCACAGTAGGATAACAAAACCGCGTAGTTAATAGCGATCATATTCTAGGAGTATTGTCACCATTGTGCTCAGAAAAGAAAAAAACTGAAAAGAGGGAAATACAAGTCAGTGAATGAGTCCTACAGAAGAAAAGAGCAAAGACAATGCGAAGCCGTTCCTAGACCTATCTTGTCTTAGTTTATCTCAGCACCAAAGGTCCAGTACGCAACTTGTCTCCTATAGGACCCCCCCTCCCAAGGAAAATCGAGAACCCCGTCATGGGGATCGGCTACAAAACATCTATCCAGTGGGAATACACAGGGTCCTCTTTTGTAACATGACGAATGGGGACCAAACCTCCCAGCCCGTTAAAAGACGAGTTTTTGCTTGTTCTTACTTTTGCATTGTTAGCTGCAAAGACAAATTATCCCAAGACATTGACATAAGAAGATCCTTTGTTTCTCGAAAGAGGTATCTTTAGGACAAAAAATAGAAATCGCTCTCAGAAGCACTCGCACAAATGGAAATGTTTTCTTTTGTGCTTCTTCCAAGCTGCATCACCGTCGAGAAGATCGAAAAATCCGAGCTGCAAAGATGATGAAAAATAATAATAACATGTAAATCCTTAGAAACAATCGGAGGATTTGTAGGGAAGAGGAACTGTTGTGGCGAGGATAGTCATACAGTGCAGTAGAATTGCTAAGCAACTTCAGTTTCCAATTGTGCCCCACCAAGTTCTTGCCGGTTGATCGTATAAGGCCTGCACTCAGCTAGAAAATGGAACTACCCATTGTTCTCCCAAACAGAAAGTAATGCAGAGATGTGTTGTGGTGTTCAAACCACGGTTGAATAAACCATAATGAATATCAGATCGGATTTAATTCACTATTGAAATGCTGAAAAAAAAACCAAGTTAATAAAACTAGAAACAGATTAGACAAGTATATGGCAAGGAATAAGTAAAAAAAAAAAGAAAAAAAAATGTATATGACAATAGAGGGAAAAGGTGTGTGTAACAAAAAAAAAAGTGGACAAGTCAGATCGCTCCTATGCCTCGTTTGCCAATGACATCGATGAATGGATAAAATATTTCCAACTGTGTTGAGAAAAGCAAACCAAGTATAGATTCTGACGAGTGCCGCTGCCCTGTGTTTCAGGGGATGCGGTCAACTATCATACTCTCCTAGTAGCTAATGGATCATCGACCCTGCGCAGATGCCATTCTATTTTTAAAACAGCAAGCCAGAAAAGACAATGCTGTCACAAAATATCCCTATTTTATCTTTGCCTATCCCAGTCATGTTTAGTAATCTCAATAGAGAACAATGGAACTTGATTGATTTAACCACTCAAAATACCCTATCTTACACAAACCCATCAGAATCGAAATAGAAATCATATAGCAAGAACAACAACAATGATATGCTATGATCTTCTTCCGATTATGATTTGCCAAAATAAATGTTAATTTGAAATCACAGATAGTGGAAAAATTGATATACATAGGTGTGCTCATAAAGCTCCGATCACTAACAAGAAAGGCAGGATTTCAGTGCCTATTACGCTTGGTCTTTGATCCATGCAGCGATTCTTATTCTACTCAATTAAACATCCTCTTGCGAACTAGTCGATCAATGGTCCTAATCCAGCCTCATACAAAGTCTTTCACAATTGTTGTGCTATCATCAAGTAGTTTTGAACACTCTGCTCGCAAAAACTCACCGAAACTAGGGAGGTGTAGAAGAGCTAAAACATAGCTTGCAACCTTTAACCTTAGATAATCACTGAATTTATCATGTGTACTTTGTAATAACAATAAAATATCTTTAGCCATAGCCAGTTGCTTTTCTAAATCAGAAGGAGAGGGGGTATAAATTTGTCCTAGGGACAAAGAGGATATTTGCGGATGTCTTGTGAAAAAGCGGTTCCTTTTACTCAGTGTATGAAGTGTGTCAGGCGAACATCCATATGTCTCGTACACTAGATTATTATGTATTGTGCAAAGGAGAAATGCATCATAAACGGTTGTATCCAACAAATTCCCGATAGCAAGTTCAGCAGATTCCAATTTAGAATCTAAAATTATCATGATGGAATCCATAGACCTCACATATCTTTTTATATTTTTAGATTGGCCATTCATCGTAGTTTCTATCAAGATTGGGAGCCTTTCATCTTTATGGGCTTTTTCCGATAAAATGACAACTTTATTTCCGGGTTTTCTAATACCAGCGACATCTGTTGTAAAATGAGAGTCAAGTGTAGATTCTGCATCCAACTTCGGCTGGTTTTTCTTTTCATTGTTACCCTCTTCAAATTTGGTAGGTAATCTTAAATTATTCTTTTTACAGAGTGATAGCTGGGCATAAAGACACAACGGATCTCTTGCTAACATAACATCTGTACCGCCTATCTCGAAACCATGCACGCTGTACACACCCAGTTGAAAATTATCATTACCGCTATTGTCGTTTTTCGAATTCCCACCATCATATTCAGGATTGTGCATACTACTTTTGACATCGCGGAACTCAAAACATCGGTTAACAGTGTCTGAATAAGCAATTGCCTTACTTTGCGGTATGGTTTGGTATTGAACCACTGGGAATCTATCAAACACCCACTTTACTGGAGTAGGAACTTTCATTGTTGTGCTTGACATATAATTGAAGCAACTTACAGGCCTTACTTGGAATATATGCCTTCAGTTTTTGCGATTTCGTAATTTAATATTTGATACAAAACACCGATTTATAGCAAAATGAACTCAACGCAATTTTCGCTGTATTTTTTTTTCTCGAATTATAATAAGGTCAATCAGTTCAAATTAATCTCAAATAAAGCCACTACAAAATTGTTAGAATGAGCTTACTAATACTTCAGACACAAATGTTTACTCAAGCAAAATTTGTAGATCGAAAAGCCTTAAATTGCTGACCTGACAGTTTTCGTTTATTAACAACAAATTTGCAAATTAATTCAATTGATCAACAGACGGTATGCCTTCTTTCACTGGTTTATTCAATATTCAAAGGAAAATTCTCAATTCTTTATAGCGAGGTACCCCCCACCTGATAAGTAAAGTTTATTGTAGGTTCGTATTCGTGGTTTCCTAGCAACCAAATATACGATAGACAATTGATTCTGTGCAAATAACTTTCTTAGCCAATAACTGATAGCTTATTGGATGATTAAAATGTAACGCAACTGCTTACAACTGCTAATCCAATAATGCCTTCAAATAGAACTTCGGAATCAATAGAGTGGGACTAAGTCAATCAACACTATAATAGATACTCGAATTACTTCATTAATTTTTAAATCAAATAATTCTCAACTATAGCACTGCCTGCAACCTGAATTGCTCCATATCGAATTGATAATAGTCTTGCTATTTTGAATTCTCATCGAATTCCTTAAGCTATGAAATTGCTGTGGTAAGCCTTAAAGGTGAGCTTTAGTATAATATGAAACGTAAAAGTCACATGTAAAATATATTAACTGAATATACACAATACGCTAGCAATTCATACATCACAATGATCCCACATTGTGACATGGTTCCTTTTTGTGTAATATACTTAGGGTAAATTTATATTATGCCATGGCTAAATGTATACGAATAAATGCTCTATCATATGAATATACCTGGGTCAGAAGCTGACAAGATAATAATCGAAGGACTGGTAAACGTGAACTTTCAAAGATATTTTTATGGTTTATCAGATAGGTCTAGGAATTGATTAGATCAGTGGCATTATTCCATGAGAAGTGAAACTACTCACATTAACGCTGATATAGTATGCTTATCCAACTAAAAAAAT
The DNA here is from genome assembly GCF_010111755.1 of Nakaseomyces glabratus. Taxonomy (NCBI): domain Eukaryota; kingdom Fungi; phylum Ascomycota; class Saccharomycetes; order Saccharomycetales; family Saccharomycetaceae; genus Nakaseomyces; species Nakaseomyces glabratus. The sequence continues at coordinate 202,031 of NC_088958.1, forward strand.
GCATAGTGGAAAAAATCGTAATGTTTTGGTTCTATCTTTAATTCCCACCTTTGCTCTTGCTTTTGGCCTTCTTGTCTTTCTTGTCTTTCTTGTCTTTCTTGTCTTTCTTGTCTTTCTTGTCTTTCTTGTCTTTCTTGTCTTTCTTAGCTTTCTTGTCTTTCTTAGCTTTCTTGTCTTTCTTAGCTTTCTTATCCTTTTTATGTTTCTTACTTACCTTGTAATCTTCATCGTATTTTCTTTTCTTTGATACCTTGAATGAATCAGATACCACCGTTACAGTCTTGCTCTCCTTCAAGTCCGGCTTTTCATCTATGGTTCCTTTAAGTCCAGTACCCTTTACAAACCATTGATAGAGCGGTGAGCTACTTTTCGGTACCCCTGATGCAACTACTGAATTCTGCTTAAACACAATCTCACCATCAGAGTTAGAGTCCGTTGAAACATCTAAATTCTTCAACTGACCATCAAATAAACGCTCCCACCATGCCTCACCGTCATTGTGCCCAACAGCACCCCCGAGACCCTTCTTGTCCCTCTTATGCTTCACCAATATCGGTTTCTTTAATGATCCTTTCCGAAGGCCCTCACCTTCTTGCCATCCATATGACTTTAAGTAACTCTTACCATCCATTGCTTCACAATAGATTATATCTGGTATTCCAAATGGCTAAGACAAATCCAAAATTTCAGACAAATTCAAAACCAATACCTTGTACTTAAACAGATATTAAACTAATAAAACCGTCTTGAAATGCTTTACTGATAATACTCACTTTAGTATTGAAGCTCATCGCATCGCATCGCTTTTGAAAATTTGTCAAAATATCGCTGAAATTTTTCAGTCTATGCCATATATAGGCTGATGAGACTAATTTCTACAAATTTTGGCATTCTGAAGAGCATGATATGTACAAGCTAGACCAATTCTGATATATGCCATACCCTTGTTATCATTTACTGTGAGTTGAAATTATTGCTAATGGGAACTCAACATGGAAATCATAGTGGTCCCAAGAGGTCGCCGAAGAGAATAAGGGAAAGGTGTACGGTTTTAGTAGAGAATGTTCCCAAGAGTTATAACCAAGGTAAGATAAAGAAGTTCTTCAAGGATTGTGGTGATGTATTGCAGGTCAATAGCTATGAATCCTGGAGAGAAGGCAACCGTTGCCAAATGGCTCGAGTTGAGTTTGCCGACGAGGATGGGGCACGCAGTGCATTGACTAGGACGTTAAGAAACATGGGTAGTAACACTATAGAAGTAAATGAACTGAAGGACTCCACTGTCTGGATGACCAATTATCCACCAACTTTCCAACAAAGAGATATTAGGAATATATTCAAGGACCATAAAATTGTTGCGTTAAACGTACGGTTGCCTTCACTAAGATTTAATTCTAACAGAAGATTTGCATATGTAGATTTGCCAAATATGGAAAGCCTGGACAAGGCAATTCAACTATTAAATGGCAAGGATATTAATGGATATAAATTGGTGGTAAAGAAGTCAAATCCCGAGAATAGGGACAAGAGGTCCGATGCACCAGTCCTTGAAAGAAGAGAGATAATAATACGGAATCTTCCTAAAACAATGCTTGTAAAAGATACTCTTCTGGATATTTTTAAAAAATATGGAGCTATTGATGATTTACGAATTCCAAAAAAGCAGCTTGAAATGCTCTCAGATCTAAACCATGGTTGCGCTTTTGTTGTATACACAAATCCCGAGGACGCTAAATCTGCATTGGAAATGAACAATCATGTTATTGATGATATAAAAATATCTGTTAACCTATCTGATTCTCATGCGTACCTTGAGAGAAAGGAGGTGAATCGAATCATAAATAGTAAGCACACTGAAAAATATGCTGCCATTTATCCTATATCGGACAAAACTTCTAAGGAACAAATAAGAAATTTTATAAACGATAAAAATGCTGTTTTAGTTGAAGAACTAAAGAATATTTATCTTGTTACTGATTACAAAGCGGTGTTCCTGAAATTTGAAAGAGAGTCTACAGCGGCTAAAGCTATGCTTCAGTTAAACAATAGCACATTTGATAGGAAAACAATTAAATGTACGACCATCAGAGAGTTGATGAATTTTAGTTCAGTAAATACCAACTAAGTCATATTTATTAACATGCGTTCAAAACCAAACTAAATATATAGCATCAAAAAAAGATAACTATGTAATTCAAACATAGTACCATTTATTTACATGATCTGGAACAGGAGTATCTGGCAAACGGTCATCTTTTACTGAGATTGATGTACCTTTCCTTTCTGTTGTGGGAAGTAAAATGTTAGGGGATGCCGATATCTTTCCAGCAACCAATCCTTTCCATTCCTGATGACATTGTTCAATTGTCTTCATTGTCTTGTCATAATCTTGAAACTCACCATTGAAAGCAAATTCATTTACTGGCTTACCTGTAGGAACTTTATAATTCTTAAACCAATACCTTGTGGCATCCAACAATCCAGGACAATATTTCTCTACATCCGCCAGATTGTTAATTTTCTCATGCATAGGATCCTCTGTATTTATGACCATGATTTTCCAATCTAGTTCACCGTCGTCTACCAGTGCAAGAGATCCAAGTACTTTTACCGTTTTTATATCTCCCATCTTAAGCACCGTCGACCCAATATCGCAACAGTCCAATGGATCATTGTCACCAAATAAGGGCTCTTTGACTCCAGGTAATGAAGATGAAGAAGTAACATTTTCCCAAGTTTGAGGAATTGCACCATAATTATGGATGTATCCGTGGTATGGGAATATATTATTTACAAATCTGACTTTTCCCTTCTTAACATCTTGTGTAATCGGATTCAGCTTTAATTCTTTGGATATTTCAAACTTACCACTACTCCACCTGGGAACCTCAACAACCATATTTACATAGCACTTGTCCTTTTGTATTCCAATGGGTACATCATGGAAATACGAACCGACACTCCCATCCTCTAGTTTCAGGTACTGTCTGTATGTGGTAGAATACTTAGAACCTTGTCTAATGCTACCATAGGCTCTTCGGCATTGATTTATGAGAGCCAATTTTTTGAAAGCCATTTTGTAGCATTGCATTTTGTGGATATAGATACAGGATGTGCCCAAAAGCTACTGTTAATTCGATCTTCAGACATCTTCTATAGATCAGTACATCTCCTCCTAATGGATCAGGCAGTCTCTTTGAACCTTCTAAATGTCCACTTCTTGATAACACAACGATTGGTCACATGGTTTATACAGCATAATCATAGTTAGAGAGGAATAGGATATTACTTAAAAGTCTATTGATATATTAAAGTCTTTGATATATTATGGTCAATACAATACTAAATACCATTAGTATCATTAAAAATTAATAGTACTAGGCTAATGTTACAAGATAAATGTGTAATATAGTTGCAAAAAAGAATGAAAATTAGATGATGTTTTATGACAATGGTATGGTTAATGCTGTGTGGTAAAGAACTGAGTTTTACAATTCTATTACAATTCTTCAGGGGTTTCAAATGGGTTTTCTGAGTGAGACTCTTGCTTGGATAGATGCGATATCTTTTCCTCTACAAGGCCTTCCTTTGGAGGATTGCCTAAAATTGTGATTTTACCATCTTCATTTATTACAGCACCCTCATCTGAAGCCTGTATAACACTAGCTATGTCATCAATCAAATACGTTGAGATACCATGAGGATCTCTAGGTAGCCACAGGACGGGTAGTTCTGCACTCACAGCTGGGAAGTTATATGCATTTCTTATATCATCTTCATCTTTCAATTCATCGGGATCCTCAAGGTTATAGATTTCTGGAATTCTGTGTTTAACAGCCTTGAAGGACAAAAAGATATGTGGAAGGAAAAATCTCTTCCATGATGAAACTTGTGGAATTTTCTTTACATGACCATCAGCAAGTAATTCGGTCGTATCCAATACATTGATATCCTTTCTTGGCGAACTAGTCCTTATTGGTGCATCTTCGTTCTCCAATGTGTTATCACTGTGGAAGCTATCCCTGTAACTAACATCCTTTGCCAGTGGTGATGAAGATGCATACCCAGAGCTCTTGAGCGCTAAATGGGCCCTCGAAGATCCAAATAATTTATGAGGTTCATGATTTTCTTCAATTGGAGCACAAGAGCTTTGCTGGTAGATGTTTTTATAGGATGGGGTGTCACTGATACCATCTGATGATTTCATTGTATCCACAGGGACAACTCTCATTAATTTATCAAAGGTCTTGTTGAAATATAAATGTATGATGGTGGTGACTGCCAGACCAATGGCCTGCAATACGATAGGTCCCCAACCCTTACCAACAGCAAATAGACCTAACAGACAAATTTGACCAATATACAAACCAACGATAGTCTGATACATTGCTCTAGGATAATGAACACCTCTAGCATCTGATGCTTCTTGCCAAACATAGGTTAAGTTGTAGAGGTAAGCAATGTACAATAATAGGAAGCCACAAGCACCGAATAAAAGAATAATTGGAGAAATAATAGCATATGAGAAGACGATTACAGCTAAATTGGTATAGATCGGAAAAGTTGTACCCCAATCAACACTACCTAAGGTGGTAAATCTGGTCCATTTCTTTCTTGGAGTTTTATCTAGCAAATATCCCAAGGCATAAAACATTGCCAAAGGAGAAATCTGTAATAGGGAACCAGACGCAATAGACATACCCTGAAGAATAATATAGGCAATAAAAAAGTTCGATGCTTTTGGCAGATTTTCAGCCAGCAATCTCATTGCACTTGTAGGTTCTTCAACAATTTGTGTAACAGTAGAAGTGGCAGCCGATGTAATTGTCGTAACTAAGAAGACTTGAATGACCTGAAAGGCGAAATATGATTGCTGTGTGAAGTATTCAACTTGCTGAGACGAAGTAGCACCCTGAATCTTAGCCATACCTCTGATAAACATTGGCAACAACATCATTAACAGTGACAATGCAACTGTTGGTGCTAAAGAGGTTAGTAAACCAAGCAGGACATCCGGTAAATGATAGATGAATCTCAGCCAATGTAATTTGTTTGTTAGATATGTAATATTAGAAATCATACCAACGAATGCAACAGGAATAGCCCATAAAATGACAAGGGCAATGATAGCGCCGACAGAACCCAGCTCTCTGACCATACGTTCCCACCAGAATAGTCTCAGATTGAACCAAACAACGTTCTTTGGCTCGATACCAACGTAGGCCGGGGACATATACAATGGCGCATGATAGGCTCTAATTTGTAAGGCGATTTGTGCTTGGTACTGGGACTCAAATTCAATGAAGATAGAGTTTAATGTCTTCTCGTCTTCATGACATGACTGCAATTCTTTAACCTCATCATCAAGCTTTTTAATTTCTTCTTTCAAATAATCAATGGAATCGACTTTTTTGCCGATGAAACGAGTAGTTCTATGAGTTGGGCGCAGTTTCTTATCTGTTACCAAAGAATGAATATCAAGTTGACCGTCTTTATTTTTTTTCAACTGCTTTAAACATTTCTTTAGGAATGCAATTTCAGTGCTCTCTAGAGTCATTGCCAATTTTTCTCTTTCTTCAACTTTCTTTGGTAAGTCACCTTGGGTTCTAGCGATCCATATATTCTTGACACCTTCAAACAGCTTACTGAACTCCTGTTCATTCAAGTATTCGCCCGGTACAGTTTGGAACAGGACAGTTCTAGAGGATAACTTGGAAGCATAACGAGGCGACGATAGAACGGCCTGTCTCAAAGAGTTGAAATACATCAACTCACGGTAGACCACAAACAGGAATGACCAGTAGAAGACCCAGCCACAGAAAACATGTGCGTAGTACCTATGCCTGTGCTTAACGTTTTGATAAGCCAATTGATTCAGACCAGTCTCATGGGCACCATTACTAGCATTAATTGGAATTAAGATAGGGAAGATGTACATTATCGAGACTGCGAAGAATGCCGCCAGGATGAACAGGTATCTCAAGAAGAAATACCCGTCCAGGCCAGCTTGCTGCAACACGAAATTATCAGATTTTTTCAATAGCGGGAGTATCCAGCTGAATATACCCGATGGCAGTGGTTCAGGTTTCTTTTCATCGTTGATCAGGTCGAATGATGATTTTGGCTCATAGATACGCTTCAATTTTAGTCTTAAGAGCACGAATGCTCCGACGAAAGCGCCAAATATAACACCATTTGTGATCAGAGCAGTGACCACTTGCTGTGTGGACGTGCTCGTTACGTGATCACTAGACATTTAGCTATATATTTGCAGGTTGTATACTAAAGCTTGGGTGATGGAAAATTCTACATGCAAGGTACCGATATTTCAAAGAGAACGTTTCATTTATAAAGAATAAAGAATTGAAAGGAAAGATAAACAAGAATTCGGTACTGCAATAGAAATAAAGATGGAAATAAAGAGACATGTAGTCCGTGTTATTATTTGGAGATTTGGGAATGGCATGGTCAGCATTTTTAAGAAAGATAAAAAAAAAGAAAAAGCATAAATGCATTATAATTAGAACTGCTTGAGTTAGCAAATATTTTGAGATGGCGGGGCGAGACCCGAGGTTGTAACCAATTGATGCATTTTCTGCTGCCCATGAAGGTACCTACCCAATTGCAAATGCCAAAAATAATTGGGAGAAAAGAAGTGAAGCCAAGGAAAAAGCACAATGGACCATCGATAATTTACACATACATGCACGGAAGGGTCCAACATACAGTGACACCGTGAATAGGGTCCCCCCCAGCCTCAGAAATTGCCTGAAAGTTAGCCAATTCTATGAATTATGGAAGAAAGAGATTAAGAGATTTTAGCCAGGATGGAAAAAAAGAAAGAATACACTTGCACAGGAACCACCGTACGAATGACTTAATTTATGTCACTTAATTTCATAGATAATTTACGATTTTCTCGATGGGGGAAGATCTGTGTCCGTGCCTAGAGAATGTCGCACTCAGTAAGGTGTTGGTTGTCTTTCTACCTTGAAATGCTGTGTCTACTGGCAGCGAAAGTTCTTATACTATTTGAATTATACGATGAGAAAGTATGGTCTGGCCCCAGCAAGACATTGTGCACTATGCAGTATGGTCTGTTTGAAATGGGTAATTGGAAGGGCGAAGTTAAAATACAAAACTGTGAGACTAAATGCAAAACTGTAAATGATATGATAATAGTGCCCAAAACAATAGCATTTATCATAGCTGTAATGGTGACGTCTCTGGATTTAACACGTTTTTATCTATCTTCAAACGCGAAAAATGGGGCTTATCGCTATTACAATTGTGTAGACTGGTCTTTACTTAATTTGACAGTACAATAGACACGCACTGATTATGTCCACTCGGGCAGACTTTTTGCACCGGAGAACAAAGAAATTGGCCAAAACGCGAAAAAACCATACATATCATTGTTCACGATTATTCATCTACCTTTTATATCTTGATGTACGTGTATATCATATGGTGATCGTGGAGTGGAATAGACTAGCTGCCAACTAGCATGAGCAAAGCGATGAGATGAGCTGTTGAATACTCAATATAGCTGTATTTTGTGAGTCAGTGTATAACAAAGTGTGTTTCTCTTTTAAGTTAAGCGCTTCCTTAATGTTTATAATTATTATCTTTGATTACGTCTTTGAAATATCAATCTTCCTCTTAATTTCGCCATACTAAATTTGCAAAGTTTTCTGGGTAGAGCTCAGTTCGAAAAACAGTGAGTAGAAAGCTACAAACTTAGGAAACCTTTGCCAATGACTTCCTCATTAACTGAACACCAGGTCCTTGAAGAATGGAATAGCATCCCTGGTGAAGTACATGTACCGATAGTGTCTGCTGCTGAAATAACAAAACTACATATATATGACTTTGACAATACATTATTCAATTCCCCCGTGCCCAATCCACAATTATACACCAAAAGAGTAGAAAATCTACTTAGAAGTAGTCCCCACATATCTAGCTTTGGAAGCTGGTGGGACGACCCTCGACCTCTAGAGATCATTGCAAAATTAATGAACCACGATAGCGAGAGAGCTGCATTCTGGAATGAGAATCTTTTGAGATTGGCAAGGCTGTCATGGAGAGATACTAGTACTGTGTCAATTGTTCTCACAGGGAGAAAAGAAAAGAATTTTCATAGCTTATTTGGCAAATTGTTTCAAATATCAAGAGATAAATGGGCTACTGAACAGATAGCTAAAGATGATAATAAATATTCCGCCGATGATTACCTGTTTAATGCAATCTGCTTGAAGAAACAGCGCGAGGAGACCAATACCTTTGACTATAAATGCAAATGTATCTTATCATTTCTAGATAGATACCCAAACTTAGAAGAAGTAACAATTTATGATGATAGAATACATCACATTAACAAATTTAAGAATTTTTTCAACTCTCTGCTAAATACAAAGATAAAATGGATTATAGTACCAGTAGCGCCTCGATTTCATTATTTGCCAATTAGAGATGAGAATACTCTGATACCGAAGTTTGTCAACGAACAGGAACGTGCAGAGAGTGGACTAGTGCTTAATCTCTCTAGGACACCAATGCAGGTGGGCTACTTCTTAACCGTTGGATCACAAAAGAAACTTTTGCATTGGGGACTAAACTATTTACGCCAACATTTTAAAGATACAAAGGTGCAATTGTCCAATTTTGCAGAATACCCCATGTACATACCCTGTACTGCGCCTGGTAATGGTATCACAGCCAGTCAAGCTAGAAAGTGTTTCACACATTTTGATGAGATTCAGATAAGCAAAAACAATGACAACGAAAAAAGAAGTGATGAAGATATTATAAAGTATTTCTGCTCTCAAAAAACCATGCTCTCAGAATGGTCAACATCATTTAAAGTCGTGGCAATTGCTATTAGAGAAGCACCAATTCAAGCTTCTTCTCGAAAAGCTCAAAATAATAAAGCTATGGAAATTTATTACAGGACCATTCCGGTTGGTCCTAAGAAGGAGGCATGGACTTCCTGGCCAGAATTTATTATCGTCGGATACAACTATGACAAGAATATACAAGTTCAAATGGAGGAAATTAATTCAGTCTTGACGAACCCAAAAAGCTTACGCTGGCATAACGTTAAGGTAGGAATAAAGATAAAAACGTATTTTGGTTTCTTTTCAAAGAGAGATACAGACTTATGAATGCAGTTACATCATAAATTAATCATGAACTAAGACTATCTAAATAATTCTTCGTATTGTAGCTTTGCTTTGGATACCTGATGTAACAATCACCTTATCTAAAAGGAAAACACGATATTTAACAGAAATAGGTATACATACGTATGTTTCTATCTATTAAACTATTACATGTTTGCCAAGTACTTACTTTATAAGTGATGCTAGTTCTGTATCAGTTTCAAGTCGTTTCTCCATATTTTTTCTTGCTTCCCATACAAGTAATTTCTTCCTTTCATCAATTTCTAATTCTTTAATGCTCATATCAGACATATCTACGGACATATCAACGTTGAATTTCGATAAAAGATTATCAGGTCTTATGTTACTTCTTTTGCGAATGTCACTAGGCTCGTCTATATTATTATGTTGCCCATTCGCTGAGCTTTCTCTAGCAGGTGTGTAACCAGGAGGGAAAGGGAAAGATTCACCATTAAAGTATCTTTCCATTGTTTGTTCTACGGACCCAGTACTTTCCAAATCATATCTGATTTGTTCAGGATGCAGAGCTGGAATAACATTGCGGACTGTCTCTATCATTTCAGGTGTAATGTTTCTTCTACTAGTCGAAGAAACACGACGCTGTGAGCCTCTGCCATTTGAGCTACCAGCAGTTCTCTGTTGATTATTGGATGAAGAAGGAAGCTGCGTATTAGGTAACCTTTGTGCGGATGGATGTTCCTTCGGGGCTGCAAACCATTTAACAACAAATATTCCGAGTATTAAAGTAGCCACTACCACTGCTGCACTGTGCTCCATTACCGAAAACCTGTCTTGAGTGCAATATTTATAAGCTGTAATCACTTAAGTTTTGACTGTGTTGGAAAGTTGACTTCAAGGTTTGGCTTATAGTTGGTTGTCTTTATTAAATTTAAAATAGGGCCTATTCCTTGACATTTCTGGGCCAAAATGACATGATCCAGTCAGTACAATACGAACTTTTACATAATGCCGATCATAATATCGAAACTACGAAAACTCAAAAATGAATGCTGTCATCATATATTATATTATTCATTACACAATTAGAATATAAATACCGATATTTAAATTCTATATTTTTAGGAGCTTCTATGATAAACATAGGTTTATGGGGAAAAAATTCACAGTCTCAACAAAATAGCAATGGTGGGACGTATGTTTTGCTTACCCTCTAAACTCCATCTTAAACTTCTTTTTCTGGTTCCTGACCTTGTATATAAAGTTCGGTATGCATTCAGTTTCTTTTATACTGAGACTGTTAAAATGCTTCTTTATCTTTGAGGCAGCTTCAGTTTTCGTTATTCTATGTCCAGGAACTGATGATACATTTCTTTTATATGATATAGTTCTCTTCCCCAGTTCAGATCCTAACAAATAGCCTTGTAAAGTCATCTGGTCTGGCACATTCAAGCCGAAATGGTCCTTGTATGCTCGAATAAACTCCTCACTATATTGTTCAAAGTCAAGCGGATGCGGCTTTTCTTCTAATGTAGGATCATTGTTTGTTATATGTTCATTGATTAAGTCTCTGATATACTGCTGTTGTGCTGCAGTGAGTCTTTGCTTTGCATTAGACCTCGAAGATTGTGAATTGGATCCCGCACTAGTAGTGTTTGAAGCGTTCGATGATCCGGCATTACCCTGGTTATTGTTCCTCGTCTTAGTTTCAGATTCACTATTAGAGTTATTTGCTCTCGCCATTGTTGATTAGTGCTCCTTGTAATATATGTGTACAAGCTTTACAATGCTCTCTGAATTACATTAAAGGTAAATATATGGCTATTATGTCTCTTTTCATAATTTTTTGAAAACTGCTTGCTTTTTTCTTTTGCTCGGGGGGGGGGGGGGGGGGGGGGGGGGGGGGGGGCATCGCAAATGCATGGTGAAACAAATAAGTGAACCGTTTATGTCTAATTGACCAGTGGGTAGGATCCACTCCAAATGGGATCCTTTTGCAACACCAAGAAAATACGATAGAGAGTTATATATACTTCTGTTTTGAATGAATATATATCCGGAATACGGAATAAATACGGAGTTTGTAAGTACTTTGTTGGAACAACACGTGATAATAAATATATCAACTATGATCCTTTCTATAGGTTTTGTAATGCCGTTTACTGAGCAATTGAGTGCCCATAAAATGACTCAAAGTTGGTTTGCATCAATTCTTCGTAGTTATCTATGCCCCACCTCTGGCCTATGAAGTTGTAAACTGTGCGCAGCGACATCTCCAACCGTTGTGCGTCATGCTTATTGATCTCGAAGTCTGTCTCTGGTAATATGCAAGTCTTGGGACATATGTCTAGTATGTTCTCAGTGACCGCTCTATGCTTGTCGTCTAGATTAATGTACTGTGATAAGGACACAAATATGCGCTCGTGACCAAACTTGCGTATCCACAGGGCCGTCAAAGTATCTGCAGGACCCGTATACGAGTGCAAGCAGATGTTACAAGGTGTGTTCAGCAGCTTCTTCTCGCACCTGTCCAGCAGAGAGCCATGAGCCTTGACGCCATGCAGCGACACACTTAGTCCGGTCCGCACTGCCAGATCAAGGAACCTGTCCAACACCACCCGCTGGTGGTCCATGGACACATGCCAGCGCGACAGTGTGCCGTCCCTACGCTTCACACGGAACAGCTTATCGAGTCCCACTTCACCGATGACTTGCCACCGGCCCTTGGGAAAGTGGTCCCGTATGTACTGGTCCAGGTCAATGGGGTCCGGTAACTCATCCACCAGCGACAGAAAGCCCTCATCCGCAGCATCCGCCTGCATCACCCGACTGTAATGCTCCAGCTTCCCAGGCGCATCGCCTACGTAGAACCAGTGCGAGAACCACGGGTGCACGCCAAACGCGCACACCGCATTGCCAAGACCAATCCCTACCGACAACATCTCAGCGTCCTGCGGGTTCGTACTCATCAGGCACACCCGCACGTTCCTCGCATACTCCGCACATCCGCGGCTGTCTGCGCTGCCGTCGAGATGACAGTGCGCATCCACTAGCATCTCTACCCCAATTCGGTGTCACTCAGTATCACTCGGAAACACTCGGTATCACTCGGAACACTCGGTGTTAAGTGTAAATCTTGTGCCTTACTTGCCTTCGGTGGCACTTGCATACCCTTTGCTGCACCCCCCACTCTCACTAATAACCTTGTACACCTCAAAAAAAATTAGGGAAAGGCCACCAGGACCCTAGGGCGGACCGCACTAAGGGCTAGCCGCCCGGTTTCCGCCAAGCAAAAGGTGACAATCCCCAAAACACACCACACACGATATAAAACGTGAATAATTTCAATATCACATCAAACGTCGAAGACAAGATCACTTTTGGCCAAAGAAAAACTATCCAATATAAATCGCGGGGTATTGAAAGTGTCGTACAAGTAATTGAATCATCCCTTCCACTCCCCCCTCCATCCCCCCACGTCTTTCGAGAGGATAGTCACCGCAGGGGGGGGGGACAGGTACCTCACCTAGAACACAGAGCACATTGCTGCAAAGTACATTGCACAGACTAGAGAGCGGGAGTGGGTGAGGGGGTTCAACTTCTCTAATTTAGAGGGACACATACACAGAGAGAGAGCGTAGCTGAAAGAAGGTGTCTAATATACGCTTAGATGGCGCTGTACTAGTGGCAATTAATGGAAAAGCATAGAATGTCATTACTTTTCTTATTTTGAGATCTATTCTGTACGGTGGTTTCTCTTGTGTGATTGGGAAGTATATATGTGGACCCCTTGCTAATAATGTTCTGGAAATTGGCATTGTAATATATATAAAGTATATAATCCAGTCCTTTGTTTGCTGGAAAAGGGTTTCTGTATAGCCAAGATAGACACTAAAAATCAGATAGAGCTAAACATGACTCTAATTGTTGCGTCTTTGTTCTTGCCTCACAGGCCACAGTTTGAAGTAACTGCCTCGGCTGGCGAGACACAGGAACTGATTGAGAACAACCTTGTGAAGCTGAACCCATTGGCTTCGAACGAGGCCTCTCCTCAGGCTAGACCTAACCTTGACAACTATATCAGAAACACACGCAGTGCGCTTAACGTCCCCTTTGCCCAGGGCCGCAATGTCTCCCAGGAGTCGCTTCTGTCGCTGAACAATGCGGGAAACACCTCGGGCAACATCGATGACCTGGTCTCCTCAGAGCAGTTCCTGGTCAACTTGACCGCAAACGCTACTGCTTCTGGCACACCAAACCCTTCTTACCACACAAAGGGTAACATGGGCAGGCCCAACCTCGGTGCCGGTGGCTCCGCTGAGGAGTTCTTCAGCACCTCCAATCCGCCTTCCAACAGAGGTGCGTCGCCAGTGCTGTCAATTGCCTCTGCGCCACAGGTCCAGAACAACTTGGACTCGACTTTGAACAATAGGGGCTCCCCTCCACCACAGCAACTTGACAGCCAGATGGCGGACCCAACTGCGCATCTGTTGAAGAACGTCTCCAAGTCGCTGCTGACTCAGTCGTTGCATGACTCGACGAAAGAGGCGTCTGCGCCAATGCCTAGCTCCAGTGCGAACTCGATGGGCCAGTCCCGTTACAACCACGCCAACACTTCTATCGGCACCGCAGTGACCCCTAAGTCGCGTCCGTTGCCTGGTCACTCCAACAGTAGCTCCATTATAGACTTCTCGCTAAGTAGAAACAAGCAGCATGCACCCGCGTTGCCCGCATTGAGACGTATCCAGAAGAACAAGGTCGGCTCCCCCACCAAACCTTCCCCCTTGAACACACAACCTCAATCCTCCAACTTAAAGTACTCCAAGACATTACACCAGATGCACGGCGATAGCGCTTATAACTCAGACTGGACTACTGGCGACGACAGTGATCACCTTGAAGAACACGAGGAGCCTGATAACGACGATGACTTGAGACAGGAATACCTGGTTCCTCAGTTCGGCGGCTTCTCAACTACTAGTAAGGTTAGGGAAACTCTGCTAAAGAGCTCTAGAGAGCTGTTTGCGCAGTTGCCATGGACCATTGTCAACAGCGATAAAGGGAACGGATCCTTGAAGAATGCCGTTAACACCGCTGTTAATGAAAAGACCACGAAAGAAAATGTGAAATGGGTTGGTACCATGGGGATCCCCACTGATGAAATTCCTGATGAAATCGTTGAAAACATCGCTAAAGTGATGGAAGAACAATACAACTGCGGGGCAGTTGTTACTGATGATATTACCTTCAAAGGTGCATACAAGAACTACTGTAAACAGATTTTATGGCCAACTTTGCAATATCAGATTCCTGATAATCCAAAGTCAAAGGCCTTTGAAGACCACTCATGGCAATACTACCACAGACTGAACCAACAGTTTGCTGAAAAGATTATTAATGTCTATAAGGATGGTGATATCATTTGGATTCACGATTATCATTTAATGCTGGTTCCTGGAATGGTTCGTGAAGTTTTCCCAGATGCTAAGATAGGTTTCTTCCTACACGTATCCTTCCCAAGTAGCGAAGTCTTTAGATGCTTGGCACATAGAGAAGAAATCTTGGAGGGATTGATCGGTGCCAATTCTCTAGGTTTTCAAACCAAGGAATATGCAAGACACTTCTTGCAGACATCTAATAGATTACTTGCAGCTGATGTTTCTGATGATGAGTTAAAGTATGATGGTAGAATTGTTTCTGTAAAACAAGTCCCAGTTGGTATTGATTACTTCACTTTAAGAGAGAAACTGAAAGATGAAAATGTCTTGCAATGGCGTCATCTGATTAAGGAAAGATGGCACGGTAAAAAGCTAATTGTTTGTAGGGACCAATTTGACAGAATCCGTGGACTATACAAGAAAATGTTGGCTTATGAACGGTTCTTAAAAGACAATCCTCAATACATTGAAAATGTCGTCCTGGTTCAAGTCTGTATTGGTAAAAGTACGGATCTAGAGCTGGAACGTCAAATTATGGTAGTTGTTGATAGAATCAATTCAATGTCTCCAAATATTAGTTTGATTCAGCCCGTGGTATTCTTACACCAGGAATTGGACTTCCCTCAATACCTTGCATTGAATTCTGAAGCCGATTTATTTATGGTTAATGCTCTGCGTGAAGGTATGAATTTAACCTGTCATGAATTTATTGGATGCTCATCTGATAAAAATGCACCATTAATTTTATCGGAGTTTACTGGTAGTTCTTCTGTATTGTCCGAGGGTGCTATGCTTGTGAATCCATGGGATATTAAGCAGGTAGCCGCTTGCATTAAAGAGGGTTTGGAAATGTCCAGGGAAGAAAAGAAGAGGAATTGGAAGAAAATGGTCAAGAGTGTTATAACTCATGACTCTGATAGCTGGTTCGTAAGCTGTTTACAGAACTTGAATAACTCATGGGAATTCACCAAAGAGAGATCAACTGTTTTCAATCTCAGATTTGAGACTTTCTCTGATGACTATAATGATACTAGCAAGAGATTGTTTATATTCAAGATATCTGAACCTCCAAATTCAAGAATGATATCTGTACTGAATGAACTTTCTTCCAAGAATCGTGTCTATATCATGAACTCTTTTTCAAAAGTTGTTAATGAAAGTCTATATAGTAGAGTCAACAACATTGGATTGATAGCTGAAAATGGTGCCTTCGTCAGACTAAATGGTGATTGGTATAATATTGTGGAAGATGTTAATTGGAGGGCAGAAGTTGTTAAGATCTTGGAAGATAAAGTTGAACGTCTACCTGGGTCTTATTACAAGATCGCAGACTCTATGATTAGGTTCCACACCGAAAATGCCGAGGATCAAGAACGTGTTTCAGGTGTGATCGGTGAAGCTATCACACATATTAATACTTTATTTGATGACGCAGGTATACATGCGTACTTGCACAAAAACATTGTATTTGTTCAACAAACTGGTCTATCACTAAACGCAGTCAAATTTCTTTTAAGGTATTACAATACTGCTGCTAGTGGAGACAATGTCACACCAATGATAAACTCTGAACAATCGCCACGCAGCAGAAGTGACAGTATTTCAGTATCCCAAAAACCAATCGACTTCCTTTGTATCTCTGGTTCTTCTTCACCTGTTATTGAGCCATTGTTTAAACTGGTGAAGGATCAAAGAAACTCGGGAATGCTACGTCACGGACATTCCATAGTCTATGGAGACACAACATCCTCATACGCCAGGGAGCATGTAAACGGTTCGAATGGACTATTCAATGTGCTTAACAGGTTAATGAGATCATGAAATTACTGAAACGGTCTGAAATCAAAGTATACAAATATGGTATTTCCTGTCAATAAAATGATTGAACTGCATCTATAAGAATACTAAGCTGGGTGCTTTGTTCCTGTTATTTTTTTCTACTTTTCCTATCCTATTAATCCTTTCTCATTACAATCACATTATAGATTGATTTGATAAAAGGCAGTATAAAATATATACATATACATATATATATAAATCCATTCTACAATGATTATTATCTGCAATACCGAAGAAGGCACAACTCTATTAATAATGACTTGTTAACAGTTGTATAAGTCACATGACCCAACACTTTGCAAAGACGTCATATCGCCGGAACTAAAAATTTTTCTTGAATTTCATGAGTTTCTTCACTGAGAGAGTGAAGCTTGACAAAATTACAGAGTGTATTTCAAATTGCTAATATATAATTATTGTAAGTTGACACTTGCTTCTGTGTTATTGGGAGTCAGATATAAAGAGCCAATTAAGACAAGATGGGTAAGAAGAACACAAAAGGTGGTAAGAAAGGTAGAAGAGGGAAGAACGATTCCGCTGGTCCAAAGCGTGAGCTGATCTACAAGGAAGAAGGTCAAGAGTATGCTCAAATCACCAAGATGCTGGGTAACGGTAGAGTTGAAGCCAGTTGTTTTGATGGTATTAAGAGAATGGCACATATCAGAGGTAAGTTGAGGAAAAAGGTCTGGATGGGTCAAGGTGATATTATTTTGGTTTCATTGAGAGATTTCCAAGACGACCAATGTGATGTTGTCCACAAGTACAATTTGGATGAAGCCAGAACTTTGAAGAGTCAAGGTGAATTGCCAGAGAATGCCAAGATTAACGAGACCGACAACTTCGGTTTCGAATCCGACGAAGACGCTAACTTCGAGTTCGGTAATGCTGATGAAGATGACGAAGAAGAAGAAGATGAGGAATTCGATATCGACGATATCTAATTGTACAATACAACAACACTTAATATACTGTACCACACAAAACAGAACATTTATCTTTTAAAAATACTACTTTTATTAATATAGAGTTCACAAGTATAGATATTTTTATACAGAATTAGTCATATATAATTGAAAAAAAAGATAAAACAATACAATTAAATTTTAAATTCATGTATTTGAAACCAATTTGCCATGAAGGTTTACACAGTTAGTATAACTGAAGCAATGCTATTACTATAATTACACTAGTATTACTTTCTGCTCACTTGCCAAGCAATCAATTGGTTAATTTACCCAGCACCAATTTGAAAAATTTGAGTCCCGAAAGTGCGATGAGCATCATTGAAATTTTGCGATGAGGTAGTCAGAACCAACATATACTGTAACTGTATAATAGTTCCAGCTGTTGATCCAGTACTCAATTAATTGGTTAAATTTATTTTCTTTTTCTTCACACTCAGATTATTGTCTTAGAAGCTCTAACTAAGAATAAGCCCATATTTCAAACAAGTATGCCAAACCAAGAGTTGAACTCGATCAAAGATTTTCTTTTGAAGACAAATCCATCTAAAATCAACCAGGAAAATAAAGATGATATACTCGAGACATACATCAATTATTTCACCATAGTCAAAAACGAGTTGCTTTATAGTGCATCTCTAACTGATGAAGACCGACTATTTCTCACGGACACGTTATCAATAAATATTTTAAGGTCGACTCAAACAATAAAGAACAAGAAGCTGGACACTAGCACTTTTGAAAGCCGTTTACACACAGAAATATTTACCGAAGAATTGAATAACCAAATATTTAATTATGTTGTGAATTTTTGGGCAGAAACTGGACCAGTTCAAATGAACGCGCTTAGAGACTTATTCGCTAAATTTATGGGTTTAAACAAAATAATACAGGATGATGCGTCATTTCAGGAAATGTGCCATTGTTGGTTAAAAAATATAAGTAAAATCCCAAATACTTTGAAAGTACAATATTACTTAATTGAAGCACTATCCAACGATATCGATTTATTTGAGATAATGGAAGATAAACCTGATTTTTTCCAGACATCTCTATCATTAATGAATCTGGATTCACTATCAACTCCCATTAGTAAATGTTTAGTTAGCATGCTACTGAACATATTTAAAATTCATTTACAAAGTGATAAAAGCAGGCTCAATGAATGGGTTAATTTATGGAAAGGAAGTTTACTAAAATACTTAGGAATAAAAGAGTATTCAAAGAATATTACCATATACATTTTGGAGCCATTGCTTAAAAGTATGCCAAAAGAAGCGTTTAGCATTTTGGTAGATTCTGGCTTTGAAAATAATAATCAGTTATTGTTATCAGTGATAAGATTAGGCCAAGAGTTAAATATCATAGAAGATCCATTCTTACGCAATGAGATGATTGCTATGAGCACATTGGAGGATCTACTGAAAACAAATGCTCAGAAACTTCTTACATTTCAAGTTTTAATCTATTCGAAAAAATCCTCAAAACCTATTGATCCTAGAATATATCATTTAGTTCTGCAGTCAATGAATTCGTTCTTTTTGGAAGTTGATGTTGGAATGAGAAATTATTTCTGGAGTTCTTTCAAAGGCCTTTTACTGAGAGTGAGAGATTCTACTTATGCGTTACATAGAGACGCGAATAAACTACAGAAGGCTAATAAATTTCCAGAAGAGGTGCAGCAGAAATTATCAACTGTTACGTTGGCAAGAGAATTCCTTTCTAAAGTGTATGAAATTGTAATTTTCCATCTATTACCAGGCTCCTCGTACCAATCTCACCATTTAGGGCTTAAATTTCTGAGATTATTTCTAGAGTTAGGCATTGATAAAAAGGCAACTAATTTGATAATTGAACTTCAAGATGATAGAGAATTTCCTTTTTCACTCGATATTGTAGATGATAAACATTTGCAAGATACATTACTGAGCCTTCTGATAAGTAAGTTTCCTGATATACGTGAAAGTTCCAGAAAATTGTTAGAACTGATGAATAAACCACAGAACTCCAAACTGGAACTTAATGAAAGTATGAAAAATGATATTGAAATTCAAGCCGCTATATATCTTGATCTATATCAGCATTGTGAATTGGGTGCATCTTTACACCAATATTCATATATGATATGCAATGATAAAGGAAAATACATGGATAGTTTCATTCTAAAAATAAAAAGAATGCTTTCCATACATGATTATAATAAATCAGAGTTTATCAGACAGCCTATTGGAGGATATTTCTTGGGTCTCTCTTCCTTGATGAAACAGTATTTTCTGCTACATAAGAACAAAAATGATAATCAATACTTCGAAACTTGTTTCGATCTAGTATGCACAAACTGGTCATATATGAAAGAAATCTCGAGCTATAATTCATCAAATGACATATTACCTGAGAGTTATAGAAATTGTGGGGTTAAGGATAGCATTATTACGACTCAAGCATTTCGAGCTATTAAAGAGGCTTCGGGACTTCTAGAAATTCTCATGGAAAGTTGTGAATTAGATGCAGATAATATTAGCTCAATTGGGGATATTTTGATTGATCAGCTTTTTACTGTAAGACATAGTGGTGCATTTCAAGCAGTTCTTCCTGCGTTTAAACTATGTACAGCCATGGCAAAGAAAAAAGTACCTCTACTGTTAAATGAATGGTTAGATAAATCAATTGATATGGTTGAGACTAAGACTCAGCATATAACTAGAAGATCTGGGGGAATTCCCTTTATTGTTTCTATTATCCTTGGTACATCAGCTGACAAGTCAATGTTGGATCTGGCATTTAAGCGGCTAGTAAATATTGCGATTGAACCGATTACCGAATTTCAAGATGTTATAGATCATCCACAAGTTAACGCATTCAATTGTATAAAATCGTTATTCACAGAAGCAAAATTGGCAACCATAATCTTATCCCATGTCTCAAAATCTTTAGAGTTGTGCCTCATGTCATTTACTTCATCAATATGGGCAATTCGTAATTGTTCTATGATGTTATTTACTGCAATTCAAAATAGGGTTTTTGGGAAATCCGGAAAAGATTATCCAGCAAGACTTTTTTTTAACCGTTTTGTTGATGTAGATAAATT
This sequence comes from Nakaseomyces glabratus, assembly GCF_010111755.1. Classification (NCBI taxonomy): domain Eukaryota; kingdom Fungi; phylum Ascomycota; class Saccharomycetes; order Saccharomycetales; family Saccharomycetaceae; genus Nakaseomyces; species Nakaseomyces glabratus. Next base: position 222,501 of record NC_088958.1, read on the forward strand.
ACTTTTGGAGTCTTTGAATAAAACCACAACTGCTATCCATACTCATAGCATTTTGTCAGACAGGCACATTGAAGTTTTGTATTTAATTGTAACATTATTGTCAAGGCTTGAATCAACTCCAGGTTATACTGGGTTGGCAGACTTTATCTCCTTACTGAAAAATAATATAGATTGTAAGGACTGGAAAGTACGGGACCTCATTGCAAGAACATTAGCCAAATATGAATTTGAAAATCTATTATCACATGAGTTTTTGCTGGAATGGGATTGCTCTAATCAAAATAATCTACATGGTAAGTTACTCTTCACAAAATACTGCTTACAGCAAGGAATAAATAAGAATCTTGAACAATTCAAATTAAAAGATATTTGTGTTTTTCTGATATCGAAATTGGACGAAACTATTCTGCGGAATAAATGCTACATTACAATCAAAGAATGTACTGAAATTGTACTTCTACTTCTAGAGAGTAACATGTTTGACAAATCTGAGATAGATCAAATGTGTAGCATATTTGGAATGTTCTTGTGCAATACTATTGAAAATCCATCGCAAGACGGTACTAAACAACTTGCTTTGGCTGCCACATTGCAAGTGCTACTACAAATTGAGTCACAAGCAAATATACAGTGTATACTTCAATTGGTATTGTTAAGCAACTGGTATGAGTGTCACCTAATTGCAATGCAATATATAAACAGTACCATGGATTTGTCATTGTATTCAGATGAGATGTATTCTTCTGTTTGTACAATTGCTAAAAATAATAATAATTTGCCAGAGGTAAGAAAACTGGCATTGAAAACAGCGGTTTATTTGAACTTTGATAAGTCACTACAACTTATACTTAGTGTATTCGAAAACAACAGGGTTGAAAGTTTGAGAACTCAATCCATTGAACAAATAGGTAATTATATTACTGCGGAAATTTTTGAAAAATGGTGGCCATTGCTCCAGGACATGTTTCTGGATAATCAAATTGAGGACATAAGACTGTCAGCTCTGAGATCTGTTATAAACGCTCCGCAGTTGCTAGACCACCCAAAAGTTGTGTTTAGAATGCTATTGACATTAAACGACGATGATGAGGATATTAGATTAGAATGTGCACATTTCATTAATAGAGCCTTATTAGCTGAAAATGATATTCAATTTGATACCGCTCCTTATCACACAGCTATCAGCGTTATGCATCGTGGGAAAATTGATGCAAAGTCCACCCATCAGCTGGCAAAAATCGTAATGGATTCGATTATCAATGATATGAACAAATTTAATAATATGGAAAATACATCCACAATAGGTGATCATTTATTTGATAAAGAAGAGGATAATATCTTCAGGAATAGGGTCCTTGAAAATATGATCATGGTTAAAATTATTGCTTGTAATGCGGACAATGAATTAAGAGAGGCCATAAAAACATTCTTGATCTCCTACTGTCCAAGCATCATATCAATAATTGCAAATTCGCACACAAGTGGATCTTTATTCCATTGGGTTACTCACATCGATCACTTCACCAAAATTTACACTACAAGACTATTGCTTAGCGAATTTTGTCCTGAAGATGTATCTGCGTTTGATTCAGCTTTAATCAAACTTGGTATACCACATAATACTATATTCACCATGAAAAATATTATAGTATAATAAAATGGCTAGTCGATCAATTCGTAGCTCATGGAAATATAAACTAGCTCAATAAGTAATGATAAAAGCTAAATCGAATTGATATGACATCCGGTTGCAATACTATATTTGAAGCAAGTGAAAAAATCCATCCGGGTAATTTAACTTCTCAACAAAAATTGAAAATTTCCAAGCCAGAGAGACCCTAAAAAATGCGATGAGATAGCATATCTATTATCACTTAGGGCAATAACTTAATTGATATATTAATGTTTATTTATTGATCCATAATGATAAGGATTGACTATTTGTGATTAAATTATTTGTGAATTACTGTATTATATTGTGGAGTTTATTTATTTGCATTCTATGGGATTATGATGAATAGCTCGATGGATAATGACTACCAAGCAAACTTGAACAGCGTTCTTCCATTAGTGTGTGAATATTTGAACCAGAATGATGTCTTCAATCTCACCCTTTGCTGTACTACTTTCAATAAGTCTTTGCAACGGCATCTATTTAAGTCTATTATCATACAAACCGAGCCAGTTTTAAGGGATGTAAGGAGCCATCTGGATTGGAATACCACATATATCACTGGTTGTCGAAATATAATCAAATCAAATGATCAGAATGATATTTATGTCTACGATAGAGTGGAGGAGTTGATCCGATCAGGAAAATTACATCTAATTGAAAAATTAGTTATAGAAAAGGATATTTTTTTTGATAAGGATAACGGCAATGCATTGTTGATAAAGTTGATTGAGCGAATTATAGAGATTGACCTGATAAAAGTCTTGGAGATCAAAGATTATGATCTATTCTCTAATTTTTATGACTCTTATCTGAAGTTGACCCATCTAACTAAAATCGAAGTCATTGAATTAGATGATCTGGAAAACACGAAATCATTATTTACCTTAAGAGAAATTGTACTTACTTTAATTAATGACAATGAGCGTCAGATCATTAATCTGAGTGAGAACACTAAGAAAATTCTGAGAAGTAATATAAAATCGGTTCATATAAATGATGTTGATTACGCATCCGGAGAAATTATTAATCTTCTGAAAAGAAATCATATCAGTTTTCCAAAAGCACAAAATATTTCATTCAAGCACGTCCATAGACTGGAATGTGGTCCAATAACTGATATTAATCTAGGGAATATATTTGATCTAAAAAAAATCAAGGCTTTAGAAGCGGTAATCAACTGTGAAGAATATGGCCATTGTTCTTGTTTAGATGAGTTTTTAACTAAAATTCGAGATGATCTCATCGTAATTAACAAACTGGCATTATCACAAAAGCATTTCATAACCGTACCTAACCACAAAGAGCAAGAAGATTGGGATATTATAATATGTAGGTTTCTCGTAAACATACCTGATGTCGATAGTAATCTATCGACTTTAATAATAAAGCATGATCCACCTTTTGAAGGCTTTGCTGAAGATAGTGTTGATGGTAACTATATCAGGAGGAAAAACCTCTTTATGAGTGTTTTTCCGGTACTTAAAGCTCTAAGATCACTTTGGGCACCAGTGGTTCTCCAAACTATAAGTGCGTATGAAGTCCCAATGGCTGACATACTTTGGAATGGTTGTGAGTGTGAGTACTGTAAAAAATGGTTGCCAGTATTTGACCAGTATTTGATGAATCACCAATACTATTCAAAAGATGAGGGTGACTATAAAGACATCATACCAACCCCATTTGCTGCATTCACGGGATATTCCCTTGCAAAGCGGGTAATAGACGATGTAAATTCTCTATTGGAATTAACTACCAGAGCACCTCATATGTTCAACTGGGATTTCCATACTTACGATGCCATTCGTCACTTTGAGACATATGAGTGTCATTTTGACGAGAGGGTCTTCCCAATGCTTGGTACAGCAATCTCACATTTCTTTTATAACTACATGGACTTTCTTGTGAAGCATTTGCCAAATTTGGCATTCACTCAGTTTTCTGGTATTTACTTTACTGTAAAGGATCAGAAATACGATTGTATATATGACTAATGAACTCACCTCTACATGAACTCTTCGGGACTCATTGAATATCTTAATAACTTTTGCATTAACATATATGTATATATGACATTTAATATCAGTTATTATGAAAATAACTATATAAAAAGATGTCTAAATTAACTATTGTGTGGAAATAGACTTGTAATTACTTTTCGGCTATATAATAATAGTTACTTACAAGACTGGGTCGTCAGCAAGTTTACCCGCACAATTCCCCCATTTCGTTTTGAGTTTTGAAAGTTAAAGGAATCAGCAAGGTGGAGCTTCATCTAGCTTACCATGTCCAGCAAATCTTCAATACTCAATAAGTCAACTACGCTGATAAGTTGGTGGTTAGTGAACAAGTTGCTTATACAGTTGGTCTGAATTCTACTTATTTATTTTTCTCCCTGAACACCAGTTGTTAAATTATAGAGACCGTAACAATTGAAATAGTCCGCGCGAACTAGTACGGTTAAGAGATATCAGAACGGTAGAGCAAATTAATAAGCCTGTATATATAATACTCTAACCGTTATTGATCTGTTGTTTGGATTTGTAACCATTGTTGGAAAAATTAATAGTGTACAAACTGTGGTTTAATCATAGCATTAATAAGATCAAAAAAATACCATCTTCTAATAATTCCGATTGGCTATTATATTCACCGTCATTTTCACTGATTGATCAATTAAATTTTCTGCAAATTATTTCGTTCTATTATCTCCTGTAAATATAGGCACTTCAATTCCCGATAATAGAGGTAATACGATATTCAAATATAACAAAACTCTAAACGTAAACTGGGAGTAATCACCATTTTAGCATATTTGCCTCTAGATGAAGTTTTCCACAATTATTGCTTTTAACAATTAATAAGAACAAAGCCCAATGATGCGAAAATGGATAATTCAAGGAAACTTGATCAAACATTTCTCAAGGGAATGCGCAGAAGATCCGCTTGTAAATAGCATTAAACTAATAATATTGAGGCATGATTATAGTACAAATAAGGTTGGTATTTCTGTGAAGGAACAAGTACCGAGAGAACAGAATGATGAGAACAATAAGAGAGCCCAATTCTATGATGAAAGTTTTAGATTTCTAACTGGTACTCCTATGCATATAACCAATCGACGACTGACATCTGATCTTGAAAATATTTCATTTATTTGCAAGAGCAGTCCCTCTTTTATATCAGAAGAAGAATACACACGAATATACAGGATAATTCAAGATCCTGGCAGTTCTGAATATCTGGTGAGTTCTTCCATCCTATCCATCTCAAATCACAAACATAAGCTAATACCATTACCAAAGCTGTTATCGATGATACATATATTAAGTGAAAATGGATACTTGAATGAAATTCATATGTTATTTGGTAATTGTAAGGCACACCTTTCCATACTAAAGTCAGACCAACCTGAAGATTTGTATAGGCAATTTTTGGAATTAATGTTGGACGTTGAATATAAGCTTTTAAATTTTCATTCAATTGAGAAAATATTCTCAGAATACATCAAAATGCCGAACATCAAAGCAAAATATATGACATACGGATTGAGGGCATTTATTGAAAACAATGACTTTCAGCTTGCTAAAGCATTTTTTTTTCAAGCACTAACCCATTCAGATAATTTTCCTATGACACCAAAAGAACTGCATTCTTTTTTAAGCGGAATATCCGATCATAATGATTTGACAAACACATTACTGATATTTTACTCATGGATATCTGCTAAATGTAAGCAATTGGACGACAATCCTAATTTTCCATTACCAGAAACAATGCAATTAATACATAGAATGATACTACTTTTCCAAGATCGAGTCCAATTGACGCAATTTTGTTCCAACGTTGTGGTGAAACAATCAGGCTACCTGGATAGTGTTGACTATAAGTTAACAGTATATTTCGATAAAGTGCGGAAAGTTCTAGCAGATACTGGCCCACCAAATAAGGACAGACCAGAAATATTCAAAGGAATTCAACAATATATTGATCTTCTGGACGGCATGACCGATAAAAGAGAACTCTTCTTCAAGAGACTTCTTTGCATCTGTACTGACTCGCATGATTTGGATAAATTTATGGAAATTGTTGCCCTAATAGAGGCTGACAAAGAAGTAGATATGGAAATATTTGTAAAAGATATGGTCGGTAAAATTATTGCTAGGAAGCGTCGGTTTGGTACTGCATTAAAATATTATGAAGATCTTGTGCTTAATGGAATAGAAGGTAAAAAATTTCCCATCAAACATGAGTATTTAAGTTCACTTTGGATTGCAATTGTATCTGATTACCCAACTTTAGCGGAGCCCATTAAGCAGGAACTGTTTCTTACATTAAATACGGACAAATATAAGAGAGCGTATCCATGGCTAAAATATTTTTTACAAGAAGTATCTCAGCTGAAAGAATGGAAACTTCTTGGCGGTGTAAGTTGGAATGTTCTACATCTTCGGATATCAGAATACGATAAACTCAAAGAGCTAGATAAGTTCATAAAAAGCGCTGACTGTCTAGAGATTGAACACATAATTCAACAGACACTGCGTGACGGTTTGGTGCCAAACTTCCATTTCAACTATTCACTTATCAAACTACTTTTGAAAGGGTCGTTAGTCAGCTCTGCTAAGACAATTGATGACACGATGCGTAAGAATTACTACTCGATACCTGAAAAGTTGAATATCTTGTGGCTCAGAAATGATATTGATACCATGAAGAAGAACATGAATAGTTTAACAAACCGAGAGTACAAGAGAATGATTTCTTCAATGTTGGATGATTTCGTCAATTCAAGGGTTTTATCGCTGGGTTTCAAAGACTATATCCAGCTTACGCATCTTGCAATGGATTACGGATTGTATGGCATGGCTTTCAAGTTACTAAAGTCTGGTAAGATGATATTCCAAGAGAAAAACGGAACAAACTGGAAGTTATACTATTTGGCATCATTAAAACTCCACACACAGACGTTACAGCTAGATCAATTTATGGCAGTTTTACAAAGCTGGATTAAAAACAAGGATGCATATGTCATTACACCAGGTTGTCTAAGAAGATTGAAGTCCTACAGCAGATTTTTTAAGAAAAATTCTGGTAATATGGATAATTTTGATGCGGATAAGCTCAAGGAGCTTGAACAAAATATACAAGTGCTCAAGACTAAATATCTGGAAAACAAGTACAAAGGCTTAAACGACATGCATCGAATGTGCCAATTCATTAAGACTGCATTAGATAGAGATGCCAAAACAATAACGACTCAGAATGCAAATGGTTCAACGTAAATAAAATAATAAAATTCCATTGCATATAAAAAAAAAGAAAAAGAAAAGCAAGGCACCTTACTCTACTCATCAATTTAAATATTCTAATTAATTCGAACTTTAATAATGATAACTTCTCATCCCTACATCTCTATTGTAACTAGAAGATCTATGTGACTTAGAGCTTCTTACTGTTAGGCAGATTTAAAATTAATCACGTGAGAATATATGGTTTATAGTTTTGCTCTTTTTATCTAAATGACATTGTCGTAATCATTACTCGTTCATTATGATAATTTCGTATTTTTGCTTCTTTACAAGAAAAATTGTTGTTCTCGAATGTGATTGGCCGAACATATTGTGTGTCTACGACTCTACGTGCTATTGTTTGCAAGTAGGATGAATGGTCACAGAGTGCAACAATGGCAGAAACTAGTTTCGCAAAGTATCACCGATATTATTCTTTTTGGGCAGCAAGTTTGGAAAACAACCAATCCCAATGCTTTTAGACTGGCTTTCTGTATGGCTAAGGGACTTAGAAAGGCTTCTGGTATTGTTTAGTCCCTTCCCCTTCCTGCCCCGACAGTTCCGTCTATCACAGCTTTTCGAGGTGAGGGTAAGCTCAATGAATGAGACTGCTTTTGGCCAACCAAAGCTTGCGGATGAGCATTTTGACTTTCCTATCCTTTGTTTTTCCTTGCATGTTTTATATAATAGCACTGAATATATAAACTTGAAACGTATTTAACACTGTTTCGAATTTGAGTATTTGAAAATCATTTAACAGTAATCAGCAAACTAAAAACACAAATATTAGAAGAAAATGGCCAACAGAATTATCGAACTACAGAAGCTTTTCCAAAGCTCTACAAAACCAATCTGGTGGAGACATCCTAGATCAGCATTCTATCTATATCCATACTATGGTCTACTAGCTGTTGCCGTTGTAGCACCTTTGCTATATATTCCAAACGCTGTGAGAGGTATTAAGGCCCCAAAGAACAACTGAATGAGGACATGTTTTCAATAGATACTTGAGAGATATTTTGGTTCCATTGCTTTAGAATCCCAAAATCTAAAAGTATCTTTTCTGATATGTCTTTTTGAAGAACACCATACAAATATTCAAACCGCTAAATTAATTAAAATTGAACATGATATCCCAATCCAATCATTAGAAGCAGAAAAAAAAATTTTATTAATATTCCTTATTTATCAATAGATTGTAACAGACGCAAAAGAAATAAAGTATTACACAAAGAATTATAATGAGCATGTATCTTCATATCTAACTATGATATGGCATACTATGTCAGAAGGATTTCATGTGGGGTATTATTTGGATAAAAATACCATGTCATCGCGATACACTTCACAATGAATGCTTGAAATTTTCCCTTATTGTTTCAATTTATTCATTATTTTCTATAATTTTTTTTATTCAACGAATTCATAATTGTTTTTTCTACTTTACATTTATTTATGTATCTTCACATTACTGAAAGATAGCTATTTAGAATTGTAATAACATGAACACCATTTAGTAAGTATGGGGTTGCTTTTAAGAAATTTGGGATGACTTGAGTTTATTTATTAGTTCATCTTCTTCTTTCTCATCATCCCAAGCAAATTGTTCGTCGCCTTCTAGAAAAGCAGCTAACAGCTCTTTTTGTTTCTCTTTATGTGTTCTTTCATTGAGAAGTTTCTTTTGTTCCTCTATTTTCTTCTTTAATAGTTCCATCTTAACCTTGTTTGCAGCTGGGTCCGTCTTCTTTCCATTTTCACCATTTGTTCGAGATTGCATATTCCTTGAACTCGGTCTTGTGCAACCAGGTGTAGTTTGTGCAGTATCTGGAGACTTTTGTCTTGAATAGTTTGATGATGCAGTCGAAGGTGGAGACGGCGTTGCACTTGTCTTAGAAGAAGATTTGTTGTCAACTAAGTATGATTGATCGATACGATCAAGTAGACTATTTCTGCTAGCCGATTTAGTGCCGCTAGATTTGGATTTTGGTTCTTTTGGTAAAGGACTCATATGCCTATCATCTCTAATTGCATGACCAGCTGCTTTCTTGTCTTCTGAGTTGACCAGGAAAGATTTGTCAATACGGTCTAAAAGACTCCTTCCGCTGTTAGGTCTGGACTCTTCTTTAGCTGATTCTCTTGGGGTAGTCTCTTGATCGTTAGTTGAGTTGCGAGTCCGTTGTCTACTATTGGGTCTACTCACACTCTTATTTTTTCTCATATCTCTTTTAACTTCGACAACTTCATCTTCATCTGGGGCATCGGCCCATTTCGAGTCCAAAACCATGATCTAATAATGGTGTACTACTCCCTTCTCACACGCCACTCAGACACAGTGACAGCTATGAACCTCTTCTTCTTTAAATGGCTTCCTACAAAGAAGTTCACTTAGGTTAAAATACGACAGATATTTGCGATGAGCTTGATGAAATGTGGTTTACCAGTTGATTTCATTATTTTTTTTTTCAGCCCATTGTTGAACTAGCGTTTCTACGGTTTACTCTGAGAACAATAAATTACAAACCCATCGCAGGTATATAAGAAACTAGCAAGTTAATAGCTCTCTGAGTTATTATTTGTATATTTTTGCTATTTAGTAGTTATCTACTTTATTAATGTTAGTAGCTATGTATCTGATTTGATATAGGAGTAGAATGCCACACATTGCATCATTTTTAAGATCACTCTGCACCGAGTTGCTGGCCGACCCTCCACAGATCACAATTTCAGTGCAGAAAGTGTAACCTCCATTTAAGCAACTCTAAAAGTGGGATTCTCGGAGGACTGCCTAACGTTAGTCCTTGAAATAGAGTCATTTTGTTCGGAATTGCTTCACACTGAGGGGTTTTTTTTTAATGCATTTCTGAGCTAGAGATGAGCTCTTTCATTATGCTGAGCGTAGTCATTAGTCCTATTAATTTTTAAAAGTTTGCTATTCTTGAGTAAATGGGCTCTTGTAAACTATTTATATGAGTGATTTGGATGAATCTCGCTAACGTATACGGTTGAATGGTAAATCGTTATGGCTGACGCTAGTAAGACGATAGTAAAAGAATCAGATTTTGAAATCAACGATGGTAACGATGCAAGCTCTGCCGGTTCTGCAACAGAAGCTGGCATGGTGGCGAGATTAAACCAAGAATACCTAAAACCCAATGTCGGGTTGATATTTCTGATAGTATCACAGCTGTTCAATTCACTAATGGTTGTTTCTACCAAGGTGTTAGAGCTGGATAGGGAAGGTTTAGAACCAGATGAACCATCAATTCAACCACTTCAAATCCTACTTGTGAGAATGATTATTACATATATTGGTACTCTGATATACATGAAGATCAATAGCTCGAGTATAGAATATGTACCTTTTGGGAATCCAGCTGTGCGTCCATGGTTGATTATGAGAGGAGCCATGGGCTTTTTCGGTGTCTTTGGAATGTATTTCTCTCTGATGTACTTGACGATTAGTGACGCCGTACTCATAACCTTCTTAGCACCCTCTGTTACAATTATTCTGGCGTGGATTATACTTAGAGAGAGTTTTAGTAAAGCAGAAGGTATCGGCTCGTTTGTTTCGCTAGCAGGTGTAGTGTTAATCGTTAGACCAACTTTCTTATTTGGCAACCCAACTACATCAGATGGAGATATTGATGAGACTACAGACCCTCATAAGAGACTTATTGCAACACTGGTAGCACTTTGGGGTGTGGTTGGAATAAGTAGTGTGTGGATTATTATCCGATACATAGGCAAGAGAGCACATGCCATAATAAACGTTAGTTATTTTTCATTAATCACTGGACTAATTGCACTGTTTGGTATTCTATTTGTGCCATCTGTACATTTTCAAACACCAAGGACTCTAAAACAGTGGCTTCTTTTCGCTAACTTAGGGATTTGTGGGTTCTGTCACCAGCTCTTGCTGACGATAGGTATACAGAAGGAACGAGCCGGTAGAGGGACGCTGATGTCATATACAAATCTGATATACGCAGTGTTTTGGGATGTTCTCCTATTCGGTCACTGGCCGAGTTTCTGGTCTATATGTGGTATGATCCTCATCACAGGCAGTACCCTCTACATAGTCAAGATGAAAGCCAACGATGCCAAACCTCAGGCTGTAAACAACAACTCCATACAGACCGAGTTTGACTTGGAAGACTTGAGTTCGGTTAGATAGAAAGCATTGGGCGTTGGAGAATCTCCAACTTTTTTTATTCGTTTGTAAACTGTAATTTTTGACATAGACAACTTTGGCATGTGAATTTTGAGTTCTTGTCTCGTTATTGTGAGTTTAGTAGCGTTATAGAATGTAATCTCCAATAAACCAACTCCTGATCCTGCCAGATTATAGTATCTGCTGGGTTGGAGGTAGCCCATCGCAAAGTGCAAGTTTTGGAAATTTTTATTTTTTCCTTATTTTCAACACTTTTGTGACAGACAAAATCCGCAGCAAGAGCTGGAAAATGTACATCACAAGGAATATTATAGTGTACTTCCCTAAAATCCCTATCTCATCGATGAATTGGTCCAGCTAAGTGAATGAGTTTGGGGACAACTCCACGCATTTAGGTAGGCTTTGCGAAGTTAAGATAAGAAACGAATGGTATTCTAATAGATATACTAGGCGATAAGAGGAGACAAGGGTAGTATCTAATCAGTTGCAACATCAAGGAAAGATTAAAAAAGCTATATTACCGTCACGCAAACTCTGAATTGGAATACTCGCAAGTGTGGGTATATTTTATTATTTTTTTCTAAGTCGTTACAGTTTGTAGATAATTGTACTTCATATCTACTGATTTTGAATTGTTAGCAGTTGTTCATTTGTATATTGAATAGGGTTTTTTCAGATATTCTTGTTTGATTAAAGCAGATATGATGTACAAGGTAGGTGTCAGGTCCATCAATAGTGTGCGTCAGTTAAGCAGATTTCGTAGGTGGCATGAATTAGATCTCGCCGAACAGCACAAGTTCATACACAAATTTGCCGAAAACTACCGCAAGCGGTACCCGGGATCGAAGACCAATCTCTCATTTCGAGGACTCATGAAAGACATCGACACTTATAAGGATTCGCCGTCTGTATTTGGTATTTTCTACAATAGCATTTGTGACAACATTGACCACGGCAGAGACAATGGTCGTTTTGCGCACGACAGTTTCCGGAAACTAGTACTACATAGAAACGACTCTACATAGTGCTCATATAGAATATACACCTTTTTCAACAAAGCAATTTCAAAAAAAAAAATTGTTTTTTTTTTTATTATAATTATTTATTAATGGTATAGAATTCAAATTTTTAATTTCGTACACCTTCAAACCAGCTGAAGTAAAATTACATAGTTTTTTTGTTTTCTAACAAAGGGTCATTTGGCTTTCATTTGAAATTTTACACAGAAATCAAATCAAAAAAGCCAAAGCACCAGCCACAGCTGCACCCGCTACACCAGCAGTGTAAGCATTGTTGGCTGGAAGGGCATTGGCAGCGTTCTTGGAAGAACTGCTGTGGTTAGAAGCATTTTGAGCATTGACAGCAGCAATAGCGATAGCACCTAGAACAACATTAGAGACCTTCATTGTTAGATTGTTTAGTTTGTTTGTTTGGTTTTTTTTTTGATTGTTTTTTTCTATTGAAAAGACAGTTGTTTGAAGGCTTTTGTGAATAACACAAGCTCTTTATATAGTTTTTTTTTTCAGTATAGGCTGCAATGCTATAAATAAACTAAGCCATCATTTTCTACTTTTCTTCTGAGCTCTCTGAGCGCTATTACCGTTACGCCTGTTTTCGGCCCTCAGAAAATGAGTCAGCCCTCGATGTCACCATTCCAAGAGAAAATGCCTAGCCGCTACGCACTTTTTTAAGAGTCTTGCCATTCCCACCAATCTAGTCAAAAGTTCTAGAAGCTCTACTCTTCCAAGCCCAGAGAGTGGGGGGGATTGAGATCGCCTTCTATGCACCGTCATCCTTACGATTGTTGCATCAGTCCACTGACGCAGCCGCAGCAATATCCCCCCCCTCCCCCCACTGTATTCTGTTCTATGCATTTTCGATATCACCCGCTACTCACAGTAGCCGAGGCAGCCGAAGTTCTCTGCATTCTCTTCTTCAGATTTTTAGATTTCATTGTTCTTTTGTGCGCATGTTTCTTACTGGCCCCCCTCGGTTTCCTTAATTGCAGAATGAGACCCCTTATCCCAAAAGGGGATAGTAATTAGGGAGGTTCAGAGACGTCCGTAGCAATTACTACACCCTTAAACCTCGGCTTTGATCCCTGTACTTCCCAATTTGGTTAGTGGGAGGCGGGTTAGAGTGGTAGAGTCGCAAGAGAGATCTGTTGCCCGGTTCACAGAGGTTCGAAGACAAAATTTTAACGTTTTGGTCGAAACTTGAACTTACACCTACTACACATGCTTGACTCTTGTATGAAAAAAAATGTTATTGAATATATTGTTTTAAAAGTATTTGTAAATATATAATAGAATTAACAAGTACCTCTGTAGTTTCTCTTGAGACGTTGTTTGATTTCTTCTTTCTTGGATGCTTTCTTTTCCTTGGTTTCTTCGTCTTCATCTTCTCCGATGTCGGCGTCTGGGGAGGCCAATGCCAGTAGCATCTTGTAGACGTAGTCGCGTCTCTTGTCGGAGTCTGATTCATGCGAGATGGTCTTCAGGCCTGAGTAACTGCCTTGCAGCTTTCTGAGCACGGCTTGGATGTCTGACAACAGCAGCTGTGCCAAGTCCAGGGACATCTCGTTACGGAACACAACTCTCAGCACCTCGCACTTGTCTGAGCCATCGGTGGAGTGTGGCAATGGGTAGTTGGGGATGATCCAGCCACGGGTCCTTAGCATGTGTGACAATAGCGCCTGTGGCACTTCTGGGTACTCCTTCTGGAACTTATCGGAGAACTTGAAGGCAATCAGTGGCACACCAGGCTTGTACTTCTCGGGGTTCTCCCAGTAGTCGTTGGCTGCATCTGGGACCTTGTCACCATCAATACTCTCATGGATAGAGCTGACGACTTCAAAGTAGTCATTGAAGATTGGACTGCGCAAGATCTGGTGAGCAAAGACTCTAGCAACAAACAGCGATCTCTTAAATGTATCACGGTAACCGTCGTAACCCAAGTTCATGAAATTGTAGTATTGGTGAACAACTTGGAACCCCGGTCTGGAGAAGTTCAGACCAAAAGTCTCTTCAACACCACCCAGGTACTTTAGACGGAATCTCAGTTCAGGTGCTAAGTGACTCTCATCTCTCCACAGAACCCAACCGAGACCAGGCGTGGTTAAACCAAACTTGTGTCCACTGGTGTTTATACTAACAACACGAGGGTGGTCGAACCCCCAGTTTGGAACACCATAGGCCTTCAATTGCTCCCTGGAGAATGCAAACGGAACAATGAAACCACCAGACGCACCATCAACATGAATTGGAATATCCTTGTTGGCCCATTCTGGGTGCTGCTTCTCGATGGCGGTTAACACATCGCCGACCTCGGCAACATTTTCCAAATGCCCAGTGTATGTGGTACCCATGATAACAAAACAACCAATAGTGTTCTCATCGACAAAGTCCCACAATAGGTTAGGGTCCAGCATATGGTGGCTCTTCCTAGATACTGGAACAAGTCTACACTCAACATCGAAGTAACGGGCAAACTTTTCTAAGGCAACTTGACAGGCTGAAGACATAATAATGTTAGGCTTGCTGGTGTCAGTTCTCCCCGCAGCCTTCATCTTCTTCTCCCACATCTTCTTCATAGCCAAACCACCAAGCATAATAGCCTCACTGGAACCCGTAGTAGCACACCCAATTGGCTCCTCCTCTGGGTTAGCGTTCCATAGTCCGGATAACATAGAGATGCATCTTTGAGTAAGTTCAATCAATTGAGGATACTCGTCGTTATCAGCCAAGTTCTTGGTCAAGTTCTCAGAAATAAGCTTTCTTACCTCATGAGTAGTAGATGTGTTAACGAAACTAGCCAAGTTCAAATGGGTGTTACCATCTAGTGTCAGCTCATTATGAATCATATCATAGGCCTGATCAGCAGGAACACCTTCCTTTGGAATCACATATTTCATGGAGAGCAAATGAGACTCTTTGTTCTCTTTGCTGCCAAGAGCCTTCAATTTCTCACTGTTGGAGGCAATATCCTGCAACTCCTTAGATAGTAACTTGAAATCCTGTAAGCATGGGTCAATATGATGGTGATCCACAATGTTAACAGGAAGTCTCTGCTTGTCAGTGTGCTTGTGTAACATTTTTCCAAATTTATTTGTATGAGTTAGTCCACCTACCTTTTACCTTAAAATTTGAGAACTATTGGTGGTGTGAGATACAAGCTACAAAATTAAGAACACATTAGAGAAGCCAGTTTTAGTGGTAGCAATTCATTCGGTTTATATACTTAGGAGAGTTCTCATTGACGTCGAATCACCATAATGAACAATATGAGATCATCATAACTAATAGGGGAGCAAAAAGAATGCAAAAGGTGATCCGCAATCTAATATTAACTATTAGCCCTATTGGCTTCTTTTAGCTGGTAGAAATCACGAATTAGATATGTCCACTCCTTTTTCGAAGTAACCGTTCCATTAATTGGATACCATACCATTAAAGCTTTGCAGGTGTATAAGAAGAACATGTCACTAATATCAAAGCCAATACGTACGATAAAGAAGGGGGATACTACAAAATTTCTAGAATGAACTAAAATTAAGGCAGCAAATAGGGTATACTTTTAGGGACGTCCCTTATGAATACAGCTATCTCCACCCCAAAAGGTTGCAGCTTCGCTCAAGCTTGCCCATGATACAGGTCAAGAAGCACTGCATGTCACAGAAGAAGCAATCCTCCGATGAAACAAATTTGCATTAATGGTCCACTCCTTGCAGAACAAGGGAGAGGAATATCTTGAAGGCATCGAGGTCTCGTAAAATATTAATTGCTGTTGTTCGAACGTTTTGTCCCCTGTATAGAAGTAGCTTAGGGACAAATGCGATATTATCTGGAAAAAAATATTACGGAAGGGACAAAAATTGGAAGTGTTAGCTTGATTACACAGACTTCCAGTTGTTTCTTCGGTTATTATATTATTTGAGCTTTTGGTACAGGTACATCAATTATCTATTTTCTTTATTGTTATCCTGAGATTATAAGTACGACCGAAACCTGATATAAGCTTTGAGGGAATTTCTGAAGCGTGCTCGTTTGTTACCATGCATCAACTGAGTATCTATGATATAATTTTAGCACTATATTTGCATCTGTTTACAAGCTGTATTCTTATCATTGCATCTGTCGATTTTAGCTATATAGAGGAATTCCATAAAAAGGATCTGCATTCTGTAGTATAGACATTCATTAAATATTGCTGAAGGAGCGGTGCCATGGAGGTTCATTTTTTATTGATTAAGATAGTTGTGTTCATGAAGAAGGAATAGTTTTTGCTACTTTGATATTAAAAAGATTCTCTTAAAAAATAAATACTAGGGTTTATGTAATCTATTAAAATATCTGGTACTGAGTATGCATTGAAGAAAAGATAGAGCAAAACTAGGTCAACAATTTCTTTCAAATCTTATGTATAGAAGGTGGTAGTCGTCGAGGTCATAAATGATTCTATCTTTCTTTGTATAGTTGGGTATTTCTCCAGAGGTCTTCATTAGTTTCTTGAATGATTCATTATCCATGGACTTGCAGAAGAAAGTGATGCATAGATCCCTAGGTTGGAATACAGAAAGAACGTGGTTAATAACAGATATATTGTCTTGTTTGTTGTTGGATACGTGCCTCACAGGGACGTTACTTTCGAAAGATGCATATGACCATCCTTTCTCTGGTGTGACATGCAAAGTATAGTAATATTCTTCATCCATTATGATGTTAGAGGAGTAACCGCAAGGTGTGAATGCGAAAGCATCGTGGTGGAAGCTTACATTCTTCTCATTGTTATAAACTCTATCTAATCTTGTGGCATTTGTCATTTTATAACCTGAAAGATGGCCTTCATCTTCACTTGTATTTTCATCCTGTTGTGATTGTTCAACAGTTTTTACTTCTCTCTTACAGGAAAATTGTTGGGCGCAGGTCTGATCCAACTCCGTCATCAAGATCTCCAAAGTTTCATCTTCATCATCCTCGCCACAATCATCTGTGATATTCATGTTTTTGTTCGTCTCAGTGACATATAGATTCCAATGGTTGCTTTGATCGCTTCTACCAACGAGATAACTACTTCCATAACAGAAAAATTTGTTTAAGTATTCTATCTCATCACTCCATCTCTTATGAATTGAGCGCTGTTTCAATGGGAACATAAAACATCTTCTAGAATAGAAAACTTTGTGAGGGTGGTATTTACCAACGTTTTCTTCCTTCTTAGCACGCATATCCCAGCCAAGCTCTTCTTCAACAATTCGAAATAGTTCTTCAAGACAGAACAGGGTAGTAGTAGTACCGCACGTTTTTAAAGTTATCTTATGATCGCATACAAATAAGGATGATTCACTTAATAAGAATGCATCCATCTTCTCAGTTGATTTGATGGACAACACTTCACACTTTACCAGTTTTAAGATGGCCACCCATTTCTCAACAGCGATAGAACGCAATGTCTTCATATCGCCATTTTCATCCTTTGGTATACAATGGCGGTGAGGAAAAAACCATATCTCTAACAACTTTTCAGGGCCCTCAAATGCTTCGGTTGAATCTAAAGTAGCGGAGAGCTCATGATCAATGTATGAATGGTTTGTCAACTCCTGGATGGTAACTGTCATGTTAACTTTTGACTACTGTTGAATGTGATGTGTACCGTTTTTTTTTTTTGTACTGTTTGTTGAAAACAATTATCCTCCTCTAGCAGAATAGAATTATTTGAATTGTGTGGCGTGTCTATCAGTGAAACTGTCCTAAAATTATACAACTCACAACCAAAAATTTCTTGTGATCGTTTTATTGTTATCGTCAGCGTTACTTGGTCTCTTTAGTAAACCCACAGAAAAAGTGTTAAGACAGTAATTTAAAAAGACTATTAACAGTTGCTACTGATCTAAGAGTAAAAATTGACAAAATAAAAGCAACTTAATCCAGCAACAACTGTTCTTGTATACTATATCATCGCTGTCAACTATTTTTTTTAATTTTTTTTTTTTTCAACTCGAATTTTTTTTCAGAAGCCCGATTATGTGATAGAAACTGAAATGTATAGCTATTGGTGCCTGCAATAATATATGGAATTCCAGTCGCTTTTCTACCCTTATATTATGCTTTAACCATTACGGCATAGCAATGGCACTCAATATGCAACTATCCAATGCCGTTTCTATCCACGGCATGTCCTATTCTCTATTCTCTCTATTAGTGGAGCAAGAGTTCTAATATACTCATGTTATTCTCACTATGCTGGAAAACTAGTGACACATGTAAATCTTCAAAATCGCAATTGCAATACTAATGAATGTGTCTTGTATTTATAATTGGCTATTGCTATGGAATTATGGAAAACCCATTATTTCTTAGAAAATTTTGAAACCAACTGATATTAGTAATAATGAATTATTCAAATGTTACAGAAATACAATGGGCGTGTGGCGTAGTTGGTAGCGCGCTCCCTTAGCATGGGAGAGGTCTTGGGTTCGATTCCCAACTCGTCCATATTTTTTTGCTCTTTTGGGTTTAAGAATCAAATTGTGTTTTCCTCAGAAACTATTGCAGGGGAATACGGCTTTCTATAGTTGTTTAAACTGAAAAAAAAAAATATGCTAGGCTATTACTTTCGATGGCAAACTTAACTTCTGTCATATATTTTTATATTAGGCAGACAACTCTAGAACCCTGTTGAACAATTGGCATAAACTAACTGCAATTTTTGGTATCCATTTATTTACTAAACCAAAAATCAAAGAAAAATAAAGTGAGACTTTTGGTGGTAAATTACTTGAGAATTTAGGCAAATTTTATAGAGATATTTCCCAGGTTAGTGGAATCAACAGCATGTCATTTGGAGTGAACACTTTTCAGAAGTATAGAGATGATAGCGGTCTAGGTCATAATGGGGTGGCTGTGTCTTTAAACTATTATGATGGTTTGCCAGAGAGCAGCTTATTGAACTCGTTGTCTAGCAATGAATTGAAGTTGATCTTTAAATCCCTGATGAAAAGGGATGACACCACAAAGGAGAAGGCATTGAATGAGCTTATGGGACTAGTTGAGCACTATGACCATAACAGTTTCTTATTTGATGATATTATGCTGTTATGTTGGAGTCAATTGTACGCTAAGCTATGCATGAGTGAGCTGAAAAATATTAGATTAGTGTGCCAGCAGGTTACTCTCGGTATAATTACTAAGATGAGAAAATCAGTAGCCAAATATTTCAAAGACTTGATTCCATTTGTGCTTCTAGGTACATGCGATACGGACTCCGCAGTTGCCAGGCTATGTGCCACGGGTATAAAAACCTGCTTTAATGACGATGAGGATAAAGTTACCGCACTATACAGTTTATTCGATATCCCTATCTTGTCCCTGACTAAGGCAATATTAGTCACCGAAACTCCCCAAACATTGACAGATGAGAGATACTCGACACCTGATGATGCTGACTTTAAATATCAGCGGGTTGTAGTAAGCGCTATAAATCTTTTGTTAGCTGCAATTGAACGGAACAAGGCTATTTTGGAAGATGAAACTTTTAATGAAATCATGGACAATGAGAATTTATGGAAGTTGATGAGTATAAAAAATTTGAACTCTATTAAGACATATGAGTCACTAATAAGATTGGCTATTACTTTAAGCGAAGAGGAGTTTTTGACTTCTCATAAGCATGTGTTAAAGCTGATAAGTAAGAAACTCTTGAAAAGCCTGTCTCAATTTAACGATAAAAATATACTGAAGGTTAATTATATCTGTCCGCTGATCTTAACTCTGTTTATGTGCTTGAACAAATACAAAAATGGAAAGTTTTGGTCATATGATAAAATTTCAAAAGATCGACTTGTGGGATTCTTGTCAACTGCCATGAAGAGCCCAACGGTTGGTTTTTTCCCTACATTTTTTAGGTTTTATACTTCGGTAGAAAGTCAAGATATCTTGGATAAAGAGTTAGAATGGTGGCCATTAATTCGAATTGGGAACAAAAACTTATGCAATAAATCCTTTTTGGGTAGAGATGGTGCTAAAATTTTAAAAGAGTACTGGAGCTGTCGAGTACAACTGAATAATTCATCTTTTTCGAACAAAAATGAGTTATTGATTGAAGATATAAAAGAAGTTATCAACTCAACAGATATAACCAATGTTGTTGAAGTAAAACAGCTCTTCAGGAACTATCTTAATAACACTGCTATACTTCATGAAATTGATGTACTATTAGCAAGCCATGGAAATCTCACGAGAGATATAAAATTGAAGTTTGATAATTTTCTAAACTTATTTTTTCTAGAAGCAACAGAAAGTGATGTGATATCAATGTCAAAAACACTTATAAAGGCTTGGGATAACAAAGAAGGTCCGCCAGAATCCACTTTATTTGTTTCTAACAGATTGATAAAGAATGGAAAAGAACACCCAGAGAGCTTATACTTCTTCTTTGAGCGGTTGCTAGATTTGATGAATGAGGACAACCACTCCGAAATTAGTAACCTGTTTGTCTCCTATTCCTCAATTATAAAAGTCCCTGATGAGAAGGTTATTTCTTTGTTCGGCAGCTTTATAATGAGAGTTACCATAATATCCAAAAATGTCAATAGTGTAAAGGACATACTTTGCCAAATTCCAAGAATTTATTGTGAGAAGCTATGTAGTGCGGATGAATCAACTATCAAGAAGATTTTTGATACTATTATACAATCTTACAGTGGCGATACTAATGTTCAGTTTTTCCAGAGCCCTATTATCAATATTTTCACCATCCACAGGCTATTTGAGGTTTTTGTTTCAAAAGGAGAATTCAGTAAATTGGTATCGGATATTAATTATCTGGACTCTACATGCAAGCAGTACTTGTATGCACAAGAAACTTTTTATGATCATACCCTTAATGAACTAAATGACATGCAATTTTTCACACTTTTGAAAGAGGCATGCTTGGTTTTAGGCGTAAATGATGAAATAGATGCAAATATTGTAAAAGTGCTACTAAGAAAGATAAAAAAATCCTTTAGTAAACAATCATCTGAGCAATATTTCGAAGTACTAGATATCTTATTAAAGCACAACAAGGATACGATTAATGTATTCCTTCCTTCTGATCCTCTTAAATTGTTAAAAGAGTTTAATCCTTCTTCCCTGCTTTTATGTGACGGTAACTTCGGCGCCAATGTCGCCTTTTTTTTATCTGGGCCTACTCTGG
This sequence comes from Nakaseomyces glabratus, assembly GCF_010111755.1. Classification (NCBI taxonomy): domain Eukaryota; kingdom Fungi; phylum Ascomycota; class Saccharomycetes; order Saccharomycetales; family Saccharomycetaceae; genus Nakaseomyces; species Nakaseomyces glabratus. The sequence continues at coordinate 243,829 of NC_088958.1, forward strand.
AGGATTACGAAAAGGCAAAGCCACTGCTACACCAAGCAATGTTTATTGATACATATCTATCAAAGAATAATAAGACTGATTTAGATGCATGGATAATCTTTCTAACGATAATGTCTGAGATAGCTGCTGATTATAATTATTTATCAGAGTCGCCTGAATACATCTTCCAAGACTTAGAAAATACGATCTACAAGTCTGTCGAGAGACCGTTTTCATTTTTGTCTATTTTGAATCTGTTGAACAACGTCGAAGCGAAAAACAACTCATGGTTGTCAAAACTAATTGACTTTGAAGAAAGTAACTCAATGGTTGCATATTATTCAGGAATGATTGTTCGTAGAATTCTGATAAATGAAGTTGATTACATGAGTAGCAGTGACAAAAATTTTATCAGTCAAGAATTGTATACCTTCCTTTCTAAAGCATTAAGAGAAAAAGAGCATGGTCTTAAACTATTTTATGCAACTATACTACTTGCTACAAGCAAAGATGTCGTTATGCCAGAAGCTTTAATTAAGGTTGGTGCGCTGCTTATTTCCCAGATTGTTGGAATTAGCGAAATGGAACTCATAAAAGGCAAAAGTAAGGTATTGTTAATCCTATTTAGTATGCTAGCTGGCTCGATAAACATTTCTGAACCGGTTCTACCCATTCCCAAATTAAATATGGCTTTGAAAACACTGGATAATATCCTCGATAGTGATATTGCTTATGATGAGGAGTTCATCATCCACAGACTGCTCATAATGAAATTTATTGGTGCTATTGTATCGCAATCAAATTTAGAACAAGCTCATTCTCAAGCATTGAAATTAGCTGAACGGTTAATCGCAGATGGTTTTTCCATGTCATTACTGGAAGAAACTCCGATGAAACCTGAGTTACAATATCTAGCAACACAACTTCATAAATATTGTATTGCAAGGAATGAATGGGAATGTACTGAAGAATATAGAAGCGAAATTGAAACCGGATTTATGGATACAATGTTGAATAGTGTTTCAGTATTTAAGAATAATCACTGTTCGGCACAATATTATATTATGTGTGAAGGTATCTTTTCTGCAAGGAAAACCAACGAGCAAATTAAAAATCTTGATTCAATGATTGAGCAATTTGTCAGTATGCAATTATGCTGTAATATTGGATATATGAGGCTGTTGGTAGCCATTTTAGAAAAAACTATATATGAGAAACAACAAATTAACCTAATTGAGTTTGAATTGGAGAATCAGAAACTTGGTAAGGATAAAACACAAGATGATAATCAAGAAGATGAAAGAAGTTTTGAAGAGTACAAGATTCCTGAGATATTGATGACTTCCTTGATCACAAACTTACCGTCAGAATACTTGGAATATGAGAATCAATACAGATTCTTGAATTACTTGTGGACGTGGTATTTAACTGTGAGTTATTTTAAGGATGTCTCCTACAATATGAGAGAATTATATATGGACCAACTGAAAGAAAAAGACCTCATTACTCAGATGTTGGATTTTATTGTTGATCAGATTGATTTTGATGATACCACATACTGGAAGACTGTTGAGATAAATGATATTTCCAATTATGAAATCCATAACAATCAGCTTGAACCATTTATCGAGGCCGTTAATGACGAGTGTAAAAAGCTACTTGTGCATTTGATGTATAAGATATTCAGTGCATCAGGCACATTGAGTGCCAAATGGTATATGAATATCAAAAATAAATCTTTGAGCTCCAAAATTGATCGTTTTGTATCGGAGTTCGTCTCTCCTATTCTGATATCAAATGAACTCAGAGAGGTTGAGAACAAGAAGGAATCATTGACGTCAAAAGATGACTCGTTAACAATTAAAATTAATGAAAAACTTCATGAGGTAAAAGCTTCATTTTTAATTGATGAACAAAAACTTGAAATTGCATTTAAACTGCCAGTAAATTATCCTCTAGAGAATATCCAAGTCATTGGTATTTCACGTGTTGGTATCAGTGAGCAAAAATGGAAACAGTGGATAATGTCTACTCAGCATGTTATAACTGGTATGAATGGATCTGTACAAGATTCTCTAGAGTTATTCACCAAAAATGTTGGTCTGCAATTTTCTGGATTCGAAGAATGTGCTATTTGTTATTCAATTCTGCATGCTGTGGATAGAAAACTGCCCACCAAAACATGTTCTACGTGTAAAAATAAATTTCATGGAGCATGTTTGTACAAATGGTTTAGATCATCAGGAAACAACACCTGCCCATTATGCCGTAGTGAGATAAATTTCCGCAGGTAAATCTCTTTTATAAACTAATTTATCTATACAATGCAGAGGAAGATCTCAATTTTATGATAAATGACAATGTTATTATTTAAGATGCAAGTATATAAAACAAATCATAGAACCAAACGGTCGTTTGGGATGTTTTTTTCCTTGTTTTCGTTGTACTGATAGATCGGTATACTTGCACTAGAAGCTGTTTTCACTTGTAGTGATTTTATACTACCTTTTATAACACCACCAGATGGCTTCATGTTTTTATCAGAAAGAAACTCAATAACATCTTGTATATTTTCTAATATTTGTTTAGCAGTGTGAGTACTAACGAACCCTACCTTGACATTAATACAATTGTCTTCATTTGGCATGTATGATGTATTTCTGCATATACTTTTCAACTGCGCCTTCAGATATACTGGGTCTATTGTTTCATCCATCTTGGCCCCTTTGTGCTTAACTTCCTTATTTATTCGAACCATGTAAGGAGTTTTTTTGCTGCTATGGTAGAACCTACTACCTAATATAGCTGGAAGTAAATGATGTACTCTAAAGTCAGCAACCACCATATCAAATTCTTTGTAGAGACTGGTCAATTTGCTCCCACGAAACCTCCTCTTCAAGTTCTTTACGCTAATGATTTCTTTGAATGTATCACTTGTTAATTCATTACTTGTCAAAACGTCTCTATATTTGTTTGCAGGGTCTTTTGTAATTAGAAGAATTCTCATATCCTTCACTTTAGACATTTTGTTATGTTTCAGCGGTATAACCCTAGGTATATAATCTTTTTTGATGCCTAATTTCTTTTCAGTATGGATAATAAGTTGGATATCATTGTTCGAATCTTGGTTAGTGGCATAGGATATCAAAGCATCTACGCCTTTTCTCGCAAATGCAGAGTCACACAATGATGGTGCCATGTTACTGTATGGTGCAAGTGTGTTGTAGCTTTAATTTGTGAACTAATCAAGAGACTTAAGGGACCACTGAATATAATATTTACTTCTTAGTTTTACTAGGTTAATGCGAAGCTCATCACTTTTTATTCAGTTATTTTTTTTTTTTTTTAATTTTTTTCACAACTGCGGCCGATGCTATCAAAGGATTGATATTGATCGATATATTCGAGTTGAATTAGAGCTATTAGTTGAGATATATGAATTTTAGCTGGATTATTACAATTGTTTATAAATTTATATCATTATTATTAAAAAAATGCCACTGTATCAAATGTATCAATAAATGAATCTCGCAAAAACAAAAATGTATTATTCAAATAAAATAAAATAGGCAAATGGGTAGTAGCATGAAAGAAATATGGTGCCACTATGGAATTTAAAGGTTAAATTAAGAAGCAACAATAAAATTAAGAGCAAATCCGTGGTCATTAAAAAGTAAAAGGAAATTTCTGTTAACGTTTCAAAGTGAAAAAACTAGATTGGAAAATCACTCTACAGAATATTCAAAAATATCTTCAGGGAATGATCTTTCCACAGTGTTCAAATAATTTGTATTTTCCCATTCAAACCTGTAATTATTATTATTATTTTGGTTGTGAATATTATGTGACCTTGATTCTTGTACATCCATCTTGGAGTCCTTTACTTCCAGCTCCGAAGCAAGTCTAGACTCTTCTTGCTCATCTACTATTTCATCGTCATCCTCTTGTTTATTGGTTGACGATTCATCATCAATTAAATCATCCAGTTCATGATCCTTTATGTCTTCTTCCTCTATAATCTCAACCTTTCTATCATATCTATCTTTTGGTTGTTCAATTTCTCTTGCTGCCTCGTTTGCGGCGTCTTCTTTTGGATGCGATACCTGTCTATTTATGGTTTCCTCTTCATGATGTTGAATCATATGCTCCTCATAATGAACACCTCTAAAATGTGTTTCTTCTGGCTCATTTCCTTGGGATTCCTCAACGGAAGGCTCTTCGTTATGTTGTTGCTCTTCATCTTCCTTCGATATAAATGTTGTTAACCATTCTTTGAAATCTAGAGGAAGTTGGATTGGAGTTGGGGGTTTTTCTATTGGTTGTTGTTCCTCCTCAATAATATCGCACTCGTCCTCGTTGATTTCGTCAATCTTCTCCAGACGCTCATTGTATTGCGTTTGCTCATGGTGGTATTCATCAGGTTGGTTCTCTTCTATGTGTTCTTCACACTCATCCTGTTGAGGTTCAATGTGCTCATCCTCGTCCTTGATGGTAGTATGGGCTAATAGATCAACCAGATCATACTGTATTTGGAAATCCAAGTACGCTGCTCTCCATTGAGCGGCATATGAGCTCTTTTGGAATTGCTCTTGAGACCATTTGCTCCATGGTTTATGTTTACCAATGAAATGCACTAAACGAATATGTGGGCCAAAGAATTTCATAGCTGGAGGGCACTCGTAGCCGTAATTTGGCGTAGTAACGTTGTAAAGGTATGGCAACCTAATCCATTCCTTAGTGGAGTAATTGGCTATTCTCCCAAAATCATTCAATCTCATGTTCTGATTGAAAAATTGATTTAGGATACCTTGGTCAGAACCATCAATGGACACCACATTTAAAATGTAGTTGTTTAGTTCGGCGACAACGTCCCTGTTAGGGACAATCATCATAACACCACTGTTGAAAATGTCTGGCCAGCCGATATCTGGGACAGCGGCGACTTGTTCGCTAGTCTGGTCGGCCAACTGGTCAAATAAGTCAAATATGCCAGAGTTCAGAGGCAAGGTGTCAGCGTCCAAGTAAAGTACTTGCTCATACTGGGTTAGCTCAAAGATCCTCGCTTTAATCAGAGCAAAGGACAGTTCAGGTCTCTCCAGCATTTTCAAGTTCTCCTTGTTCATGTCCTGGGTAATATGCTGGTAATCCAAAGGATCCACGAGCACAATATCATCGTACAAACAATTCAGCAAGTTCTTACTGATATCGCTCAGTATGTCATTGTACAGCAACTTGGTCACCACAATACACGTCTTAACACATCCACAACCGCCAGCATCGATAAGTTTCCGCAATTGAAACCCCAACGTAAACACACCAGGCAGATAATCCGCCGAATATAACAGAGTCGCTACAGCAACATTCTCCTTACCCATTATTGCTTTCCTCCTTTTCTTGTTCCTTCTCTCGCGTTCAGTTCTATAGAAGTAAGTAATATTCTATACATTATGTTTTGATACTTCTATACTTATATACAAAGAAAAATACCCCTGTTGGTCTACTAGCAACCCCCTTGGCCTTCCTATTCATATCAATAAGTCATTTTCAATTTTCAATTGGTTTTTTCTTTTCTCTCTGTTCTCATTTGTTAGAGAAATGCCTTTCCTTCGCGTCCACTCCTGCCCCCTCCACTCACAATGCTTACTCCTTTACCTCGTCTAAAGGAGTCCTTTGTTTGTTTTGATTTCAATAAAAAGCAATCATCTCAGGCAATGAATTTGCTTCCTTTGGTCCCTCTCCTTCCCTTCCTTCCTCTTCCCTCTCCCTCCCCCCCACACAAACAGGAAGCATCGTTCAGCAGTCAATGTTTATTCCTAAGATTCCTGCACGTCAAGCACGGTCTCGCACGGTCTGAATTACAACTTAGGAAGGTTTGTTGCGATATCCCTTTTGCCCTATTATAGCCATGAGGACTATACCATTTTGACAACTTTCCTAATTAGGACAATTACAAGTATACCAGCAAATTGATCCTTCCCCCCCCCCGAGTCAAGAACTGGAAAAGACAAGAAGAACAACTTTGTACGCAGGGCTCTGAGTAAACTATGGGACATGGTGGGGGATAGTGGGGGTGTGGCAGTGAGACATAATGCTATTACCTGCACGCTCTTCTTTAACCCCACCATATTTGACCACTTTTCCAGTTTCCTTCCTATGTTCCCCCCCTTTTTTTTATATTCACAGATATTCCGGGTGAGAAATACCCGCACAACCACCGGAAAAACTAGAACTTCAAACACCAATATGCCACCCTCCGCTTGGACGTCTCTGTCTTTGGCTTCCTAGAAGAGACACTCTCGCTTCCTACGTATGGTGTCTAGGAAAGGTAAATGGTGGTCACGTGTACCACACACCTTACTGTCACATTGTGTAGAAGTTAGCTGTGCCATATCGATCTACGTGTATGTAGCATATATTGGCGCCTGCACCAGTATTAGGAGGCTGCTGTTGAGTCATGAGCAGGTTGTTGTGAGCATTGGAAGATAAGGCGGTGCTTTTGAGCTTGTTTTTTTTGGTGGGGAATATGAGTGCCCGGTTGAAAGTTGTGTATGATGGGATGCATTACATGATCGTGTATAAGTCCGCGGGTGTGCTGTCGCAGCCCGGGTTGGCGAGTGACTCCCGGCCAGTTTTGATGTCTGAGTTGCGTGGACTGCTAAGTGAGACTTTGGACTTGTACAGTGTACAGAGACTAGACGCTTGTGTCACTGGCGGGACTGTGGTTGCAAAGAACAAGCGCGCGGCTATGATGTTCAGCCGGTATCTGAAACAAGGAGGAGGGTCTGGGTACGGGCTTACGCGGAGATACTTGGCCAGGATCAATGCGCAGCCAGTTTGCGATGAAGGTACTATTGAATCACCTGGAATGGTGACTTACTACAGGCGTGTTCGAGACGATTGTGTGGTGGTGGAGTTAAAGACGGGTAAGAAGCATCAGATCCGCAAACACCTCGCCCTAAATTTGAATTGTCCCATCGTCAATGATACATACTACGGTGGCAGTGTAGTGAAGGGTGTCAATGGTCAAATAGCACTGCATTCGGCTTTTGTGAGAACAAGAATAGGTAAAAATATGCAGGATCATTTGGTCGGTATAGAACCCCAGGAACAGACACTGTGGAAGTCGATACTTACTGAGAATGGCATGCTCCCTGACGATATAGTGAGAACCCTCACCAGAGATAAACTATTCTGAGTTTTTACCAATGTCGAAGATTTAAGGATTCGCTAGTATTCTCCACCGAAGATGGCACAAAAGCTAGGTAAAATTGGTTGCTAAAAAATTCGGTAACACTGTGCTAATTTCCCCCCATCGCTATAGAAACGCTACCATGACATACAATTACTAATATGTACTAGGTCACATTCTTTCGTTTGGAAGTATATATGTTGTTCTGGCCTTCGACTCTGGTTATCAAGTAATCGAATGCGAAAATAGCGAAGTAAAGGTGACTTAGTTTGCGTGTGGTGGAAAACCGATGACTTCCCAAACATCTTACATTTAGTAGTGGCAAAATCGTTGGATTGTGCGCTTACTAATTATTTCTAGTCTCGAGGTAAGATATATAAGAGTGTTTGCTATCTAGGAAACAAGTCACATATCCAAAGAACAGGCATAAGCAGCTAATCAAAGGCAGTTCACTTCTAAAGAATAGAATACTGATTTACTTACATTATGTTTCGCCAGGCAGTTAAGGGTATACGTACCTTGAGGAATTTTAGCCATTGCAGACCTCGTCTCAATGCATTGCCACAAACACGCACCTCGGTTCTACCAAATGGTCTCACTGTTGCTAGCGAGTTCATACCCAACAAATCTACCGCTACTGTTGGTATTTTTGTTGATGCAGGATCTAGAGCTGAGAATGAAAGAAACAACGGTACAGCGCATTTCCTCGAACATTTGGCTTTCAAGGGAACACAGAATAGATCACAAACCGATATTGAACTTGAAATTGAAAATATTGGTTCACATTTGAATGCTTATACCTCTAGAGAGAATACAGTTTACTACGCTAAATCTTTGGAAGGAGATGTGCCAAAAGCTGTGAATATATTAAGTGATATTTTAACTAGATCAGTGTTAGATCCCAAGGCTATTGAAAGGGAAAGAGATGTTATTATCAGAGAAAGTGAAGAAGTTGACAAGATGTACGATGAGGTTGTGTTTGATCATTTGCATGAAATAGCATACAAACAACAGCCTCTTGGTAGGACAATCCTTGGTCCTATCAAAAATATCAAATCAATCTCAAGAAAAGATCTGAAGAGTTATATAACCGAAAATTATAAAGGTGACAGAATGGTGCTGGCCGCTGCCGGTGCTGTGGATCACGAAAAGTTGGTCGATTATGCGCAAAAATATTTGGGTCACATTCCAAAATCTGAGTCACCTATGCCCCTGGGTTCTCCAAGGGGACCTTTACCAGTCTTCCAAAGAGGTGAACGTTTGATACCAGAGAACACGCTTCCAACAACACATATCGCCTTAGCACTGGAAGGTGTTTCATGGTCTGCTCCTGACTATTTCATCGCTTTGGCAACCCAAGCTATTGTTGGTAACTGGGATAGAGCTGTCGGTACAGGTACTAACGCTCCTTCCCCATTAGCTGTTGCAGTTAACAAGGGTAACAATACTTTGGCTAATTCATATATGTCATTTTCTACATCCTATGCTGACTCGGGTCTGTGGGGTATGTACATTGTCACAGATTCCAACGAGCATAACGTGCAAGCTATCATCGATGAAGTATTGAAGGAATGGCGCAGAATCAAGGCTGGTAATATCACAGACGATGAAGTTAACCGTTCTAAAGCCCAGTTAAAAGCAGCTTTGTTACTGTCCTTAGATGACACCACGGCAATCTTAGAGGATATTGGCAGACAAATTGTAACTACAGGTAAGAGGCTATCTCCAGAAGAGGTCTTTGAAAAAGTTGATAATATTACAAAAGAAGATATTGTTTTATGGGCTAACTACAGGCTGAAAAATAAGCCAGTAGCAATAGTAGCTCTGGGTAATACAAAAACTGTACCAAGTGTAGACTATATCGAAAAACAACTAAATGCATAAAACATCAGTGACTGTCCGCAAATTGGAATTGTTCTCCTACACTGGCATGATGTAAATTGCCAACCTATAATGTCATCAGATCTATCTACATATGCTGTGATCTGTAAGAGCGAATCACACAAAATTATTTTTCTTTTGTATATAACTTGTATAAAATTATGCATATTCTCTGTCAATTATAGATGTTTATTTATGGTCTGTAATGCATTGTTCACAGACCCATTTGAGTACTTAAGAGGTTAATAGGGCAATTAAGGTCCACTTATTATCTGTTTCTATCTCAGTACTAGAATAGAACAACGAGGATAGAAAAATAATAGACTACTGAGTTTATGAAATGTTATTATCTTTCACAACACAGATATATATATGGTTTAGTAACAATTGCGAGATTTTGTATATACATTATATGGGTTAAATTATTTGATTGAAAACTATAAAAAACACAATGGGCGTGTGGCGTAGTTGGTAGCGCGCTCCCTTAGCATGGGAGAGGTCTTGGGTTCGATTCCCAACTCGTCCATTTTTTGCTAATCCTCTGTCGTTGACTAATAACGGTCATGTATATACAATTTTTATGTAAGTAGTTTCCTATTCATTTTTATTTTTTTGCTATTTTGGCTTCTTTTTTGTCTATTCACCAATGCAATGGAAAACGCTTTTTGCTTTCTGTTCTATAATATGCCAATTTGTACTTGTATCATAGGAACTGTTTCCAATACACTGTGTGAGGCGTAGTTTGTGATCTCATCTCATCTCGGAATTTATTTTGCTAATTTTCAGGTCTTCTCAGTATTCAAATAATTGAAAAAATTTGATCTCAATTGAATCAAGTTATTGAAGAATCTATTGATCTTGAGCTAAATAACTGAAATAATAGGATTGTACAGCTTGGTTATTTTTACCTTCTCAATTTTGTGATTCATACTGAACCATTATACTTAAAAACTGAAGCATTTCGAAGCTCTTTTTGCAAGGTTCTCCATCTATAAGACGTGGACTAATTCGGAAAAATCGTGAGCTTATAAGTGGTTAAACAACGCAAGTGTGAATTAAAAGTTTTAGATCTCCGAATCAACATTATCGATAAGTGGGTCTTCTGAATTAAGTTTAGAAATTAGCATTTAGAAAAATACTTCAAATAGTATTTTCTAATATACTGGACAATCGTTTGGAAAAAGGACCCTTTCAGATTCAGGCACATTTATAAATACCTAAAATTTATCTCATAATTGCAAACTCTCTAGTACTGTTTTGAAGATGTATAAACTACAGGTCTTATTGGTACCCCCAAGTATACAAAATAATAACTTTTCGTTAAACTATAATTATGGGCAAGCAAATAATTCAATCGCCGATCAATCTCAGCAATTGCCGAATAAAGTGAACGGTACTTTTAATAATACATTTAATGGTCAGTCGCAACCTGATAGTTCGATTTTTCCTGTACTGACAAGGAGTAACAGTTCCTTGCTTACACCTAACTACTATGCACAGAGAAGTATGAAGAAGTTCTTGCATTTTACCAAAGCAAATAATACGTTGTTAGATCTTTCTGATGAGATAAATGATAAATGCAAGGCAATGTACCCTTCTCTTGAGGCCGATTTGGACATATTAAGTCTACAAGATAGTAACGGTTGTGATTTAGATCCTGACTTTGTCGTCAAGGATGTATTTAATGTGGATAACATAGTAAGAGTAATATTAAATGACGAACTTGATATATCAGAGATTACTCCTGTCTCGTCATACCGTTCGATAAAAAGAAGGAGGCTGAATCCCGAATCTCTTGCAGATAGCAAAGATCAATCAGATTTTGGGGTGGAGTCACAATCAATAAAGGTGGTAAAGAAAAGAGGCTCAACTTCGAATGTTATTAAAGGTCAATCTAATATTAATGGTAGAATTTCTACACCGCTAGCTAGACAATTGTATCCACCTAGCGCAATTTTCGAACCTCAGAATTCGGATGATGAAGAAGTTGCTGATCGTTCTTTTCTTCCTCCTCCTATACAGCCAGGCTCCCCTCCGATTAGAATTAGTTCCGGCATAGATACGAATGTGAGAAAGATAACATCTAGAATTGGAGAGCAAGATACTGTATCTAGATCAGCCACTGTTGATCCAGATAAATCTAGACAACAGAGACTTCTTTCAGGAACTCCGGTGATGTCAACTATGACACCCAATCGTGTAACATTGACAGGACAAAGGGTTATATCTGAACAGAGACCCAATGATTCCGTTCTAACTTTCACAAACAGGCATATTAATGAACCAAGTCATTCAAGAAGAATAACTTCAGGAATGCTACAAATTCCTGAACCAAAGATTGCAGAGATGGAGAAAGAGCTTCTTGAGGGGCCCTCTAGCCCATCTACCATTTTGCCTCCTATTCCTGATAAGATTCCCATGAAAAAGCCATTTATAGAAACGGAAAGATATTATTCAGAGGACAGTTCCGAAACTGAAAGTAACTCTGGTGAGATCAATGCTAAGTCCTCATTACACCGCCAGACTTCAATTGCTGATAATAATGGGTCCCCGTTAAGGACTAATTTTCTTAATGAAGCTGTTCACTTAGCAGATTTACCTGAGTTGCAGAAGTCTGAGAAAGCTAGCAAACCCAGAAAACAGGTTTATGGTAGCATTACTGTTAATTCAAGTAATTTGCAACCGATTCCTAATAACATTAATAATTATGTTGAAACTAATGCTACAAAGGTGAGATCTACTGTCAATGATTTTGGTATCTCATCGTCTTCTGATGACGAAACAACGTCAGAAACTCATTCCAAAATGTCTGATGAGGATTATGAATCATCTGATAGTAACAAAACCATATTTGAAGATGATGATGATGATGATGATGATGATGATGAGGCTAACTCAACTGTTGTCCATATCCCAACCAAACCTGTCCTGACCCGAAAGAGTAATAAAAAGATTTTTCAGAGAGATGAACTACTCAGGCTAATGGAAGGAGACAGAGACGGCTTGCCTGTTTCAATTAAGAGAGAGCTTTTAAAAATGTATCCTGATTTCCCACCTCAAAAACATGACAAAAAACTGGGTCCTGAATCGAAATTACATCCTAGTCATAATGCCATACCTAAATCTCCAGGTAGTGATGGAGATAAGCAAAAAAATAGCGCACAAATTCCCCATATTGAATATTCTTCAGAAGAATCTTCAGATTCTCTTTCCGAAATTTATGTTGAGGAGGTGGATGAAACTACGAAAGGACAGAAGAAAAAACCGAACAGACGGAACAAGAACAGTGAGGAGCCATTGTCTGAGCTACATCCACTAAAAGAAACAGTAATTGATATAAAGCAAAATGGAAACAGATCAGTCAAAGAGAATATTACAGAATCTTTAGACTCAAATAAAGAACATGGAGAATCGGTAGGGAAGAATGATTTTGACGTTAACAATACAGAAGAGATGAGTCGGCACCAAGTGAATAGTAATTTACATGAATTACCCATAAAGGTGCATTCCACTGATTCCTTATCTGAGACAAATGCTAGAAATGAATCAGGAGATAATGCATATAATTACAAAACTTCTAAAAGTGCTGATCAGAATGATGATTTAGCGTCTACTGCGAATAATGATATTTTCAAGTCACTGGTAGATTTCAGATCTTTAGTAGCTAAAATTAAGAAAGATAAATCAGAAAATAATCCTAATGGCTCTGCTATGCGTGATAATAGCCAGGGTAGTTCAAACTCACCTGTTTTAAATTCAACAAGTTTTCCGAATGTTGTAAATAACGCTGCCTTTGGATCTACATATACAAGAAAAGATACTGATAAAAACGTTTCTTTGAAAGATAATTCTAAGTTGGTGTCTAGTGCTGTCAATGCTTCTGCCTCTCAAAATGAACAAGGCCCACCAATATATCCTCCTGAAACTGAGCGTTCTGGAAAAGAGTTAATTGAATCGAAAATAAAGGGTTTACCACCATCTAAACTAATACAAGAAAAATCAAGCACCTTCCGGACTCCTCATTCTAAAAGTGCGCAGACTACTAGTCCTATTGCAGAGGTAGTTTCAGGACATGAAGTTGCTGTTAAACAGATAGAGGATATGCAACAATTTAAACCCCTGGACGTTAGGAAATCAACATCTACTTCTCTTCTAAAGAAAATACCAGCCAAGGATGTTCCTGTCACTCAAGTAAAGAATACGCCATCTACGAAGGCAGTACAGGACAAAGAGACTGTTGGCCCGGCCACACAGCATAAGTCCACACAGTTGGAGGCCAACTCAGTTCCCAAGAAGGTACCAGCCAAGGATGTTCCTGTCACTCAAGTAAAGAATACGCCATCTACGAAGGCAGTACAGGACAAAGAGACTGTTAGCCCGGCCACACAGCATAAGTCCACACAGTTGGAGGCCAACTCAGTTCCCAAGAAGGTACCAGCCAAGGATGTTCCTGTCACTCAAGTAAAGAATACGCCATCTACGAAGGCAGTACAGGACAAAGAGACTGTTAGCCCGGCCACACAGCATAAGTCCACACAGTTGGAGGCCAACTCAGTTCCCAAGAAGGTACCAGCCAAGGATGTTCCTGTCACTCAAGTAAAGAATACGCCATCTACGAAGGCAGTACAGGACAAAGAGACTGCTAGCCCCGCCACTGAGCATAAACCCTCAAAGCGCGTTGACCGTAAAGTCTTGGATAGCACACAGAAGGAAATCTCCATTACCCAAAATAACAGTGTGCAGTCAAAGAAAGTAGTACAGGATAACACTGTGGATGTAGCTAGTCATAAACAGCAAGACCCATATGTATCAGCTAGAGATACATTGTACACAAAATTGACTGGAGGTGAACAGGGTGATAACCATTTATCGACGAGCAAAGCAACTGCGAAAGTTGATTTACCTACGAAAAAACTGCCTAATGCAAGTAATGGCAATGTAGTTATCTCACAATCACCTTCTGATATAAATGCCTCCCAAACTTCAACTAAAAACAAAGTAACCCCATCTTCAGTTGAGAATCAATCGGGGTCAAGTAAAAATCCAAATATTGCCAGTAAAAATAAACAAGACATTACGACTTCAGAAAAGGATAATAGCATTTCTTCACAGTTTACAAGCGAGGTTGATAAACATGTTGAGGGCAATGATTCTAAATCAGGTATACATGTAAGATCTTTTGATAATGTCAAAAGTGCACCATCAGAAAAAGATCTAAATAGTAATACTGCTCCGCCTGTTAATAACTCACAGAAGACCAATGGCAGAAATGGTTTAGACGAACAGTTGGAGCAACGAGTGGAAACTGTTACTAGATTGCCAAGTCCGGTGAAAAATAAAATCAGGGAGCAACAGAATAGAGTTAATGGTAAAAGCCAGCAATTAGAGGCTGTGACTTCGCCTGAGACAACTGCTGTCATTGGGCGCTTGGATGGGAACAATAGTAATGTCATAGGTAACCAATCAAAGAAACAAACAGGTACTAAAGAGGAAACTGATAAGAAGATAAGAGTGACACATAATAATACCAAACGAGACTCAGCAACTACTGCTGATTTAGGAAGTATGGGTCTTGGATCTAGAAGTAAAAATGAAGGCTTGATTGATGTTTCGAGTAATATGGACCCTATCTCAACCTCCGATAATATGAATCTTAACACTAAAGTTGCAGTTGGTAGTAGTTCACCGGCTCTAGTTGATACCCAAATGAATAGAATGAATAGAAATCCTGATACTGACTCAGTAAATTCAGTATCTTCGCAGCTTGTAAATAAAGCAGGTATTGTTAGGGGTATTTCTGGACATAATCATGACACAGCAACTGAAGAAAGTTCGACCGATGATAGCTCCACTGATGAATCATCTGATGAATCATCATCATCTGAAGATGAGAGTAAAGATTATAGAAAGACCAGGAGGTTGATTGTTGATGTGCCTAAAGGACCTGTAATTGACAAAAAAATTACATCAAGTTCTATTGATCAAGAACATCAAAATAATTCAGTTCAACAAAATGACAACAAGATTGAAGGCAAAAAAATTGAAGCAACAACGTCTGGTAGCAACAGCACAAAAAAAGAACCCTTTGTTGGCGTGCTACAGGCGTTACCTGAAAAGATAAGGCCTTCGCTAAGCTCTTTATCAGATTTAGTCTCTCGAGGAATCCCTGATGTAAGAGAGTCCACAATCAAAGGTAGAAGCACGGCTCACCAAATTGTAGGTGGAAAAGGAAATTCCTCTAATGTGTCTTTCTCACTTGGTGTCAGCAGTTCCCAACAAAAGAGTTTGGGATATAAGCCTACTGTAGATAAGCAGGCATCAGGTGTAACAAAGCAAATACCAGTGAAACCACTGTCTAATTCCGAATCAAGTTCAGAGTCAAGCACATCGGAATCCAGTTCTGGGTCCGAATCTGACTCTGATTCAGATAGTGACTCTAACACGAGCTCGGACAGCGACTCTGATTCGTCATCTGATTCTGATTCAAATGATGGTAAGTCCAAAAAGAAAAGCAAAGCAGTAGATTCATTTATCAGTGCTAAATCAGCTAGTAGTGCACTTAAGAAGAAAAAGAAGTCAACAGGCTTTGCTTCACTAATACGAGACTCTAAAAAAAGGTGAATTGCTAGTTTTGAATTTGCAATACAACATATATTCAGCTAGACATGTATTTACGTATAAATGTGTTTATTTTATAGACATGAATACTATTTTAGCATTTTGAAAACTAGGAGCATGTTAACACTGCCAATATATATCAATCGGGATTTCAGAAATTATATCTCGGATAGTTTATTGCCACCTTTAATAAACCGCTTGGCCTCCTCCTTTGTTACCTCAATAACAGAAGATTGCTTATTTTCATATTTTACTCTGTAGAATTTATTAGCAGCATCCACCATATCAGATCTAAATGTAGTGCAAATGAATTGTGCATTGTTAGATAGTTGGGAGATGGTTTGAGCAACAGCTCTTCGGTATTGTTTATCAAGAGCGGCATCGATTTCGTCGAACAAATAAAATGGTGCAGGTTCTACCATTTGTATAGCAAGTATCAGTGCTATAGCACATACTGTTTTTTGACCTCCTGAGAGTTGTTCTACCTTTAATTGTTCATCTTGCTTAGAATTAAACGAGACTGAAATAGAGACACCCTCATATGGTGTCGTGTGCTCGTTGCTTTGTGTAAATAACTCAGAATTGTCGTCCGTCCCTTGTAGATTGATTCTGTGAATATTCAATGTTGCTGTCCCCCTGGGAACAATTTTTTCGAATATCATAACAAAATTTTTTGAAACCTTATCAAAGGTTTTATCGACTGCATTAAGCTTCTGTTCTTTCAATTTTATAATTAAGTCTTGTATAGATTGTTTTGAGTCATCTAATTCTGTTGCTCTCTCTCTGAGTTCTGATTGTTTCTCATTAAACTTCTTATAGTTTTCGAATGCTCTTTTATTAATATTTCTCATCCCTGAAATTTCCTTATTGGCTTCATTTAGTTTTAATAAAAGATCTTCACTTGATAGAGTTTTAAATTTATCAAGCGTATCCTCTGAAATAATTCCAACTTCCCTTATCTTTTGTTCAATTTCTTTCTTTCTGGTAGCCAACGTGGTTTTTTTGATCATTGTTTTATCAACATCCTTTTGATATTCATCCAATTTCTTCAAGAGAAGTCTTTGTTGATTGTTAGCTTTTTCAAGTATTCTTTCTTTGTTGGTAATCTCTGCCTTTGTGCTCTCGATCTCCTTTTCGATCGATTGAAGAGCTCTTTTTTGAATTGTGAGCTGATTGTCAGCTTCACTGGCACGTCCTTCAAGTTCTTCAGAATCAAGTAATAGCTGTTCTATGATGCTGTCAGAAGAATCTAGCAATTTTTGCTTAATGTCATTTTGTTGTGGTATCAGTTTGGATTCCAATTCTGCAGTGATTGTGTCAATTTCGACAGACAGATGTGATAATGTTTCAGAGGTCAAATTCAGTTTATTTTGGTTTTCGAGAATTTCTTTTGATAGTATTTCTATCTCTTTCTTTTCTTCTGTGGTCAATTCATTATTAAACGTCTTAGTCAGGTCGATTTTTAATTGAGTCAATTTTTCACCGGAAACTCCCAAATTTAGGTCAACAGAATCTATTTTCTCACAAATATTAGTCTTTTCTTGTTGTAAGAATAAGAGTTCGTTTCTTTCATGTGACAATTTATGCTTCCAAGTGTTCAAATTTGATTGCATATTCTCCTTTCTGTTCATTACAAGGCGAATACTACCATTTGTGCTATCTATATCATTATCCATTTCGGTTAGTTCATTTTTAATCTCTGTCAATTTGGCGCTAATTTCAAGTAACTGTCTCTTCGATAATGCAACAGTTTGTAGTAATTCTAACCTCGATTTTTTGCTTTGCTCAAGATAGCCACCCGTCAGGACACCTTTTCCGTCAACGCGATCACCATCTAAAGTAATGCAAGACAATTTATATTGTTTCGAAATTGACAACCCATTTGTCAAGTCCTTAACAACCAAAGCACGTCCAAAAACTTGCTTCACAACACAGTCAAATTGCATATCATACTTGATTTTCTTGATTAAAGGTGTGCATGGTATATTTGGATCAGATGGATAATCAATGTTCTGATTGCCATTTTTCAACTTGTTAAGCGGCATAAATGTAACTCGACCACCTTTCATTCTGAATAATTCGTTCATGAGTATGCTGGCTGTTTCATCGGTATCGACTACTACATGAAATAACGAGTTTCCACCAATCACTTCTGCACAGACTTTGTATTTTTCATTAACTTGTATCAACTCACCAACAGTGCCAAAAACAGATTCTGTTCCTAGATTTAGCCTTTCACAAATTTCTTTCACGTTTTTGAAACCATTTGCTAAAGATCTACTCATTGTTTCATTTAAAGATCTTTCATTTTCTTTGACTTCATTTACAAGAGAATCCGAAATCATCTGAAGTTTTTGCTCTTCACGCCATTTTTCCTTTCGTGCATCAATGTTTGCCGTATACTTTCTTCTGAGATTAATCAATTCCTTCTCGATATCCTCAATTTCTGCTTTGATACCAGGACCATTGAGAGAATCTTCTAGCTCTTCTATATTGTTTTCTGACTCATTGATTTTTACATCAATAGAGGATTTCTGTTCCTTCAACTCAGTAGTTGATGCTTTCATGGTATTTATCGATTCGCTGAGTTCCTTTATTTTTGAATTAATCCATTCATCTCTTTCTTCTTTAGATTTGAATCTTGCATAACTTCCCTTCTTTAGAAGAAAGTTGTTCTGTTTTTCTATACATTCCTTCAGATGATGTTTTATCAATTTCTCCTCTGATTGCAACTGGTCAAATCTAGGACTGATCTTTCTCCTCTTTGATTTTTTGGAATCTATTATTTCTGTTATCAGTTTCAAATTCTTGCGATCATTGTCATGTTGCTCTTTGTTTTGTTTAATCTTTTCCTTTATATCTTTCAGTTGCAATTTAATTGCTTCTGATCTTTCAAGACTTTCCTCCAAAATTGCCTTAGCTTGTTCAAGATCAACAGTTGCTTTCAGTTTTAATGATTTTTGTAAATTTTTGATTTCTTCATTTACCTCTTTAATCATGTTCTCTCTTTTTTCCAATTCCAAAATATACTTCTTCGAGGACCCCAGAGTGTCGTTGTAATCACCGTCCAAGCTTTCGATCTGTGAGATTATATCTTGTAATTCCCTATCGTGTAATGTATATCTAAGAACTTTTCTATCTCTTTCCAGGCTGTTGTATTTCTCAAGCTCTTTTCTTTCCTTTTCCATTTCGTTGAGTTTAGACTCGAGCTCCTCCATTTCCGCCGATATTTGCGCTCTTTTCTGTTCAGTTTCATCCATTTGCTTCATTGACGCTTTTAGTTTGACTTCGAAAGATTTGGCACCGACTACTTCTTCTAACAGTTGTAGTCTTTCTTTATCCTTTGCATTAGTGAGCGAGACAATTCTGCCCTGTGGGACTATATTATATGGGTTGCTCATATAGAAGCCCGCACTTTCCAACATCCTAACTAAATCACCTTTAGTGACATTCCTGTCATTAACTTGGTAGTCATCTTTCTTCAAACCTACTGTTCTTCTTATACGCACTTCATCAGAACTGCCATTGCTATTTATACCAGTGGGTGCAATGATGCTATGTTCAGGGTCATGGAAAACAATCTCCACAGAGGCACTCATGACTGAGGCCCCAGCTCCTTGGTGTATCAACCCTTGACGCTCCTCACGTTTCAAGTTGCTGTAATCATCACTCAGCACAAACCTCACAGCGGCAAAGAAGTTGGACTTACCAGAACCGTTAGCACCAATCACAACATTGTGATGCGGCGAAAAATCACCAATTATCGTCTCATTCCGATAAGTCTTGAAACCCTTTATGATAACACGCTTGATATACATCGCAATATATACCTTTCTATCTTAGCTCAGCTTCGAAGAGTGTTGGTGGAATAGCACAGCAAGTAATAGTAACAGGTAGTTGCTTCTGTATTTGCACCACCAGTAAGTAGTTCCTGGTATAACAGTTTCAAAATATCTTTAGAAACCTTATAAAGCAACAAGCGCCGATAGCGATCCCAGATCTGAAAGACTTTCAAACTGAAAGCTTCAAATGAAACACGAAAATTAATATTTAGAAAAACTAAAAGTACTTGACGCGTCGTATAAATATTGCATTCAACGATTGTGGTCACATGTATATTATATTTTACGATATATCATATGACCTCATGTTTCGTCAACTATCATATACATTTTTGACTAGCATAGAGGATTTTGCATTTGATGTACTTGGAGGTAGTAACTAAACAGATTGTTATGAATACTGTGTATATTGGCCTCGAAGCAGGTAGCTATTGAGTGTCCAATTTTGAACTTCTGTGGAAGCAATTGATAAGGATAGCAGCTGTTACCTCGATTTTTATTTCCTCGGGTGAGTTTTATTTGTTACTGGTACAATTGTTATAGGTCTAGAAAGGATTTAACTTGCATAGGGTTTGTTCTTTGCTCAGGTTACAGTTTTACAAAATACATTTAACTTGTTTGAAAAAGGTGGGAAAACTAAATGGTTGTACTTCGAAAGCTTTTTGGTTTGGTTCCCTTGATTGGGTTTACCATTGCGGAAAGTACGTGTGAATATAAGGCCTTAAGCAACGAGGCTCAAAGCTTGAAGAATGACATTGATTCCTTGAACAGCTATGACACCTTGATAAGCATAGTAGAAGAATGTCTCGTGGCAGATAAGCATAAGGACTACGACGACCTGATAAAACTGTCGTACCAATTATACTACAAAAATGGTTTGATACAACTGTCGGCAGGAAGATATCATAAGGCCGTGGCGCTGTTTGAGAGGGCGCTCGGTGGAAATACGAATACTGGTGATTCTTATTTCCTACTTATTGCGAAGAAGTTGCAGCAGATTTATATAGATTTCGGATTATGGAGTAATATAACATCCACTACTCTGCCTATTACTGAGAAAATTGATCCTGCACTAAAAGAAACATATGAGGAGAGACAAAGAGTGTATCATGATACTTTAAATCGGATCAAAGAAACGTTTTCAAAAAACAAAAATGAACAGCACCTTGAAGAACTCTTTGATTCATTGACAGAAATATCTCCCTATAACCGTGAGGTCATATATATGGCCATTGATTATTACAATGCTAATATTATTACCAATAATAGGGTTGACCTAACAAGAGTTATAAAATTGAAGGAGAAATATGAAACATTACTGGAAGTGCATAGTACTTCGCTTACCCTGAACGAAAGGCTCGAAACTCATTTCAAGATTTCGGTAATCCAAATATTTTTGTTAGGACAGGATCCTCTTATTCAAGGAAGTTCTTCTCATTTGAGAAGATGTCTAAATATTGACATGGACTATGGTCCATGTAAAGATTTGATCAAGCTAAGTTCTCGTTTGAACAAGGTAAATCCCGACATGAGGCTGGTGAAAGATCCCGAGGCATATAAAAATGGGCATATTATAATTGAAGATTGGAAAAATGTTGTAGACTTCTATATTAACAATAAGCCCTCTTTGAAATTATTTACCTTAATGAAAGGTGCCAAATTTGACACTAAAACTAACTATGATTTGTTGAAAAGGCTTCAGTTCCATCTGCTCTCTACATTAACTGGACAACAAGAACAACCAGAAAAGTTGATCACAATGTTTTTTGTAAACTTAGATGTGATACTTTGTCAAGCGTCTTCTTTCTTGTCAAAAAAGGATAAAAAGGAAACATCTAAAATGTGTTTACATGCTCTAAGCAGTATTGGTCTCGAGACAAAAGAAGCTTATCGCGAAAGTTTGTCAAATGGATCGCCTCTGCCGGCTGAAACTGTTATTGATCTATGGAATTCTTATCCACACATGCTTATCTACACCATGACTAATATTGTTAAGAAGTATGGTAAAAAACAAAGAGGTAGTGACAATTTGGTTGAACAGGTGAGCAAATTTTGGAATGAAAATAACTTGAGGGAAAGTAAAAATCCATATGTTGTAAACTTGAATAACTTAATGGAAAAAGTGGATAAGAACAAGAGGGAGCAGCAGTTTAGACAACAACAGCAGCAACAACAAAGGTTTTTTCAACAGCAACAGCAACAGCAACAAAGATATCAACAACAGCAGGCCAGTGGGTTAACTGATAGCCAAACTGCTAAAAATTATTACCAAATTTTAGGTATAAAACCTGAAGCATCTGATAAGGAAATTCGTAAGGCCTATTTAAGTTTGACTAAAAAGTATCATCCAGATAAGCAAGGTAAACAACTATCAGAAGAGGAAGAAAAGAAGAATGACGAGAAGATGTCAGAGATTAATGAAGCGTATGAAGTATTAAATGATGAAGAAAAAAGGAAGGAATATGACTCTATCAGATCAGGATCGAGGCAGTTTCAACCTAGAAACAATTTTAGAACTAACCAGAGAAGAGGTGGTTATCAAGGCTTCCAAGGTGGATTTCCGGGAGGCTTTCCGGGCGGCTTTCCATTTGGTAGTGGTTTTGGTTTTTAAGGCGTGTTTTAGAGCACCACAAAATCGAATAATAGATTTTATCTTTAATTGTGATAATATGTGAACAAAGATGGTGATTTCATTGAAAAGTTGTTATTCCTTTTTCTTATTGGTTTTAAGTCGGGCAAAGTTTGTTCTGGAATATCAGGAAAGAATATAAATAGCACAAATAATGTGATTGTTTTTTGTTGGCGTTGATATTATTCATGAACATGAAAGAATTATTCATTAAAGTGTATATATCATTATTTTATAGAGTTATTAACAATTATAGTCGATGTCTAAGAATGACAATTCTAAAATAGTTTTAAATAAAGTGGCATTTTTGCTAGATTTCTTCTTCGTCTCCATCAACTACTCCACCATCCGTATTGGCAGAATCATGAATCTCTCGAAGTTTATCCATCGTCCTCACTATAAATGGTCGAAGTTCATTAATTTCTAGCAAACTCAGATTATCAAGTTGTAAATGAGATGCATTTAATTGTTTTAAACCTTTCAGCACTTTCGTTTGTCTTATTTCTCGGAGGTCTTGAACTTTGCTACGCAATTCATGTACTGGATCATGAAAATCATCTGCTGCTTTTGCAAACAGTACATTGGCGATTACCAACCAATTCCATGGTAAATCGCAAAACCTATCTGAGTTATTCGTTTCTTGTTGGATCTTACGATTAAGTTCGCGTAATGTCAGCCAGGAGGGAGCCACTATACTACATTTGTTTTGTTGTTTCAATAACAACGCTATCCACAGCTTTACTTCAGTAGACCTCATCGCTACCATATTATTCAAGTTGTCGTTTTCAGTGGTTAACATACTCCATTTTGTATCCACATCACCGTATGCTCCTCTGTTCTTATCCCTCCGTTTCTGTCTCGTAGTTATACGGGGAAATATCTTAACTGTCTCTTCTTCCACTAGAAACTGCACTTCTTCTGGACTGAATGTCTCTTGCAAATGAGCAGGCAATGCCATTTTTCACTTAATTTTATAATTAGCCAAACTTGCCCTCAACTATATTAAACCCTAGCCTATTACTACTTGTTGATTGCGCTAAATAATTACTCCACTAGTGATGCTACTGCAGTTCATAATACAAGTAGTTATTGCATGTCAATTTCGTGATTCCCACTCTAAGCTTTTCACAACATCAGTGAATTTTTGAAAAAATATTGCGATGAGCTTGAAATTAAGGTAACGAGCTCTATTTTATACAAAGAATATTGAGTAGCTCAGTAGTTTCTGTACCATTATTAAGTTCTCTAAAGGTTCTAGTCTATTATTCTATTGTTAGTGACGCTCAATTGTATAGCTGGGTGGAATGTGGGCTCACTTGTTCAAGCATGGATTCAAGTATGAGCAACAAAACTCGTTGTCCAAGAGCCTTATTCTGAGTGTTTTAAACTCTACTGCTACAAAGCGAGAAGCGAAGGATTACTTGATCAAGTATGCTAATGGATCTTCAAACTATCACTATTTATTGCTGATCAGAAATATCGCCACGCAGAGTGAGAGGTCTTTACATAGACTTTCGGACTCGATAAGACGGTTGAAATTCCTCGGTATTAGTCCCGTATGTGTTCTTTTACCCTCAGGTAGAATACAAACGGAGGTTGAAAAAATGGATAAGCTCATAACTCTATCACAATTGAAACCCTTAGTTTTGGACTACGGATTGTCTAGGGCTTTTGACGGAAGTTATGAGTCAATCATGCAGACTGCACTTGATACCGAGTATTGCACCACAAGAGGTATTGTGCCAATTGTGAAGCCATATATATATGACCAGAGCACTGCTTCCCGTGGGTTAATTTCAGATCCTGTGCTGTTTATGGACCAGTTATCTAGGGATAGCTCTTTAAAGTTTGATAAATTTTTTATTCTGAATAGAAGTGGTGGTATCCCATCTGGTGAACGTAACCAAAATTCGCATATATTTATAAACCTTTCTCAAGAGTATCAGAAGATACATAGAACATTGACAAGTTCTATTAGAACTATAGTGGAAAGACAACCAAGAAGTGAAGATTTGCTCGATAGGTTGGAACTATATGTTAGGGAAAGTGACATAATATCTTTGGAGGCGGAGTATAAGGAGCACATGGAGAACTTACAACTGATGAATACAGTCTTATCCAACTTGTCTTCTAGTGCTACTGGAGTTATAACAACTATTAACGCTGCGTCCTCGCCATCTGATACTGTTAATCCACTCGTTCATAACCTCCTTACAGATCGATCAATTATCTCTTCTTCACTTCCCAGATTCAAGAATAAATCTGGAAACTTTTTAAGCCCAAGTGGTCAAGATTGGTATGAAATGCCAGTGGAGATAGAAACAGATGAGGAAACTCTACAAGGTGAAGATTCAGTATTCGTTACCACAGTGTTGAAGAAAGGTGTCGACATCAAAGAATTTGATTATTCTCATCTTACTAGTGAAAATACTGTCAATCTTCCTAAACAATTTCAAATCAAGCTCCATGATGAAAGTACATACAATAATTCATGTTCAAAGTATAAACTGGACTTGGTAAAATTTAAAAACATAATTGATAAAAGTTTCGGAAGGGAACTTGATCTAAATCATTACCTAAACAGAATAAACGGAAAGATTGCATCTATTATCATTATTGGCGATTATGAAGGAATAGCTATTCTAACTTACGAAGGACCACCGGATAATAAGTTTGTATATCTGGATAAATTTGCTGTTCTGCCACATTTGAAGGGCTCCCTCGGTATTTCTGATATTATTTTTAATCTGATGTTTAAGAAGTTTCCTAGAGAGGTCGTTTGGAGAAGTCGTGCGAATAACGTCGTGAATAAATGGTACTTTCAAAGAAGTGTTGCCGTACTTGACCTTTCAATGGAACTAGATGAAGGTGATATGCAAGAAAGTGAGTTCAAGTTATTTTATCATGGAGATCCAGAATCTTCGCTCAAGTCTATTGTAGCAATAGATCGTTTAAGAGATCTAGCAAAATATGTGAGAAATATCAAGCCAAGCTGGGTCAAATAGAGGCAGTTTATGAAATCAATGACTATGTATTGTATGGTTGCATCGTGACGTAATGAGATTTAAGTATTTATTATTATATATTCAATTTGAAAAAGACTTTAACAAGATAAACTGGTCTATAAATATCGGTTATTAAAACCTAATTAAAAAGTTCTTCCAAAAAGTCCCACTCTTGATCCAACGTATCTCTTCTATATTGTCGGCGAATCATAGGGACATTGTGTTTGATTGAAGTGTCTTCAGCAGTATCGTACCATACATCAACACCACCAACATTTTCTTTGAAATACTTATCTGGCCTAACACTAATACCAGACCAATGAGCCTTATACCAGCCTTCATAACCACAAGCAATGACACTGTTTCTGGCTAGCTCACATAGATCAGCAGCATTGAGAAGATAGATACTGGCGGCTACACTATATTCTTCTATCATTGGCTCCATTGTGTATGAGGAATTAAACAAAACTGAATTAGATGACAAAGAGGTTTTCATTCCTAGCTTGAACATTCTCATAAATGGATTGGATCCATACGAGTGATCATCACTGACAGTAATATCCCTCTTTGTTATTTCACCCTGACAAAAACCAGTTAAAGAACTTAAATCTGATTTGTATTTTCTACCTTGCCTTTCTAATTGCATCGAAGGCATTGTAACGGATGATAATGGGGCAATTATAACTGGAACCTGCAGCAGGTAAAACAAATATGTTAGTAAGGCTGGTGCACTCCAGATATATTCAGCATTCATTAATCCTCCATTGCATAATAATAGATTACATATTAATGATTCTGTTTGATCTGTAATATATCTGTCGGTAAATTGGGACGATCGGTTATCTAAATCAGAGCAGTAACATCTTAAAGTAATACATGGCTCGCTCCTTCTATTCATCATATAATTGAAGTGACCTAATCGTTGATAGATATAGTACATGTAATAAGCAACTGGGGGGTTGTCACCTTGGGCTACCCATTCAGCAGGTGTTTGGTTAATGTCTGAAAACTCTTTCCAGAGGTAATCATCATTTTCGCTTATTACTAAATCGAGGGAACAAATATTTGTAATAAAGTAATGGAAATCCGGATTATTGTCAGAGTTGTTAGTGTGATCAAAAATAGGTTTAAATATCATGTCTAACATGTCATTAAAGCAAGTCACTCTACCCAGTTTGAACAGCTTTGAGTAAACTCTCGAAATTTGAACATTCCACCTTATATTATATGATATTAAATTCCATCTCTTGATCCAATTTGAGAATTTGTACCACCAGTTATCTTCCTGAGAATCATAAAACTGGAAATCGACAGAAACTTGTCCAAGTTGATACTTGGATTTTTCCCAAGTATGTACTGTGTATTTTATGAATACTTCGGCAAAGTATTCTCCTTCTAATATGTTGTCAAACTCAAGAAAAGTTTTGGCCAATAAGAAGAAACGCAATTCCTTTCCTTCAAGTTGTACATCAGCTTCCCTTGATGGAATTAAATGAAATTGTTGTAAGTAGACAGTCTCATACCATTCCAAGAAATCATCATCTACAATTTTTAAACCTAGAGCAATAGGTTCGGCACTGGTACAGCCGATTTCAAATAGCTCGGATAATTTAATGGTTTCTCCTGTTGAAAACTTGTATACAATTCTTTCAGGTTCCTTGTTAAGTTTTTCCCATATGAACTCACTCAACTGCCTTTGGGTAATACATCCACTTAGTAAGAAATTGCAATCCACTTTACGGGAATTGTAGAAATCTCTATAAGGAACTTTCTTATTCTCTAGTATTTCCGTTTTCGATTTCAAATGTTGGAACAACTCGAATTTATCATTTAGGTATGATATTCTTTTCTTAGCGAGGTTATCAAAATGATTGTTTTGTAAAAGTTCGACAACAAAATCAAAATCTTCTCTAAATTCCGCAAAATCGGGTATCTTTTGATAGAAATTAAAGTCACAAAACTTGCGTGATGGATCACTAGCGTTATCATCATCGATCTTCTTTTTATGTTTCTTTAAAGCTTTTTTATACAAATCATAGTCAAAAAACTCTCCCGTATGGTGAACCCCACCAAGAAATTTTGCTGAAGTTTGGTTTGGTTTAACAGCTTCAGGCAAATTGATTAAATCCTCTTCGTCATCAAATTCGTTTCTTGCGCTAACATAGTAACTTTGTTTCTCTTCCTTTTGCTCTTCTAATGTTAATCTTTTATCATTTTCATATTTCCAAAATTTTGGTAGCGGTTTAGGATAAACAAATGCTCTTTTATCATCAAATTTAACATTTGAAGCACTATTCTGATACGAGTTCACCACATACTTCGTTCTTGACATCACTATCTTGTTGAAGGGATTATTCTCGGCATCGACATCAGCGCTATCTATCTCCCTGGCTCGCACAGGTCTTGCATTGTATGAGACATGTTCTATTCCTTTCAAAATATTCAGCATGGGATTATCTGATATAGTAGAGCACTTGGTCCTGATCTCTTCTTCTCCTTGAGGATCCCAATACATTGGCGAACCAGCTTCCATCTGCTGATCAAAAGCAGTGCCCAAGGAAATCATATCCAGATCATCAATTGAAATCTTATTAGTCTGCACTAATTTGTTCAAGTTCGCTGATGGAACAATACCTTTCCCTTTAAGGGAGTCAGCAATCTTTGCTGTGCTGTCAGCTGTCACAGCATGTTCGTAGTCATCGTGAAGTAGCGATGGTCTCCTTTGCAATACTGATGGCGCCATTATACTTGTGACCAATATTTCTCTTCAATTATCTGTACCTGTTCTTGACACAGTTCCGAATAGCTTAATTGAATCTGGAATAGTTATTGAAAACCTCTCGAGACTATTACTTTTAGTATAAATAGTTATTAGCGTATTATCGAAGGGGGGGTGAGTCCTTCGTTAGGGGTAGATGTCTGATGTAAGTTTGTGCAGGGTAAACTTGCTCAGAGTAGTGTACCACATTAAAGGGCAAAGGATGGCATTAAAGAGCAGTATGAATGAGTACTGTTCATCAAAATCTTATATTGGTTTTTATTCTGCATTACAATATAATCTTCTCATGCAACATGCTTGTAATGATATGTATACATAAATATCAATTTTGAAACTTCAAAATAGGTATTTCCCAAGTATTTTACGGCTCACTTGTCACATATCTTGACTGAAACTCTCATTACCATTACCAAATGTTTGATTACAGATATTGATTATATAGGACAGCATAAGCTACATCAAAATTCAAGTTTGTCTTCTATTCAAGTAGCTATTACGTTTCATTAGCAATATAGCCTTGGTATACATGTATGCCTGAGTTTTTCTCTAAATAACATAACATAAAAAGCTCGTATGGCGCAGTGGTAGCGCAGCAGATTGCAAATCTGTTGGTCCTTAGTTCGAACCTGAGTGCGAGCTCTGTTTTTTTTCCATTTTTTTAGCTTTATATTATAGTTGTTAAACTAAATGGTGCAGTAGTCATAGTGTTTTTAAGGTATTCTTTTTAGATTTCTTATTAGTATTCAGTACTTTTGAAATCATTGATAAGTTATATATGTTACTTGTCCTGATATATAAGCGATGAAAAATGCATTTTTTGGCTTATGCTAAAGATATTTATATTTATTATAAGTTATTTGATTATGCTATTGATAGAAGTTGAGCCTCCATAATCTGATCTTACCTTGTTCGTTACCTACCGCTAACATTTCACCATTAGATGAAATGGCAACACTTGTCACTTTACCCAATGGGGTACCGCTTGTGGGCCAATTCGAGAAAACTTTCCCTGATGGTAAGTGTACTAATCTTAAGGCATCTTTTATAGCTCTGGATGACATACAAAGGATTTGGCCATCAGGAGAAAAGTTCAATGAGGAAATAGAGGTCGTTAGTTGATCTAATGTGGCAATTGGAGAAATGGCTGCGTTTTTGAGATCTGCGTTACTACGAATGGCACTTCTATCATAGACATTTACAAAGCCACTCTCACTACCAATTGCTAGCCATCTGTTTTGTCTTATTTTTCTAGAACTCATTGGTAATAAGTGATCTGAACTTGTACCACCACCAACTTGGATGGTGGTAATACCGATACCACCATTGTCTTTCCACCTGCGGATTATTTCATTGTTTTTGCTTAAATTGAATTCCCATATTTCACCATAAGTGTTTGTAACAATTAGAATTGTCTGGAATCTACCCTTCGATATTGGCTGATAGTCAATGCAGAAATCGACCAGATTTCCTTCTATCTTGCATCCAGTTATCCAAACACCAGAGTTTGCATCGATGATATTTATCCAACCGCTACCACCCTGTAATACAACTATACCTTGAGAAGAATTGGTAGTAAAGTTATATAGATAACCAACTTTAAACTTCTCAAAGGATCTCTGGGTCTCTTCGTGACCATACATTCTGGAGAATTTATCAATCTTGGCGACTGATGCCGCCTTTTCAGAACGGGCATTGTTGAAGGAAGCAGACAAGTCCCAAGAATGCATGTAGCGTCTTCTACCACCTGTATATATTTTTTGCTCTTGTGGCAGTTTGCTGGAGGTGTTGTTATGAGAAACGTAAAAGCAACAAGTTTGCACGGGAGTGCCTTTCAAGTACACACTTGTAACTAATGGATTAGATTTACCATCGATATGATAAAGTCTTAAAGTTCTATCGTAACCACCGCTTAGTAAAAGTGGTTTGGAAGGATGAAAGGAAAGCGATTGGATTGCCGAATGTGATGCGTGACTGGCATTGGCGTCCTTTAATCTCAGTATATCCAAGCTCTTTTCCGGTAAGAGTTTGGTTGTTATATTATCCCTATATGTAAATGTACTCTCCAATATCTTTGACAAGGCATTTACGTCACCATTTATCACAGAGTTCAGTTGTTCTGAGTTGCTATCGTAGTCGCCATCGCTCAGATCACCTTCACTGTCAGAGATCGAATCAGCCCATTGTGGTCTGGGATATATTTTTTCAAACTGAGCTCTTAATCTTCTCACATAGTCAGCACCACTAATATGACTGTCCTGGTAATTTTGTCTCAGTTTCTTTGTCCTGTTATTGGAGGTAATCGGTACCGACAATTTCTCATCATCGGAGTCCACCCACGCTTGTTCTTCTTCCTCGTCACTAGTCATTCCTTCGTCATTATCAGATGCACTATCGCCATTGTCATCAACATCCATCTCTTCACCGTCACCTTCACCGTCATCGACGTAGAACAGTTGGTCATCTGCTAATTGCTCCATGGCATCTCCCTCTTCATCCTCACCGCTGCCACTTGAACTCTCGCCATCTGCAATATTGTCCTCCTCATTAAGTTTCTTCTCCTCATTCAAGGCAAACTCAGTGTCAAAGTCGGCCAGGCCTGAATGGAAATCAGTTGTATCCCCAAATACTAGTTTCGCAAGCAACTCTTCCTCCTCATCCGGCGGCGGAACCTGCTTCATATCTACTGCACTCTTCGACATATCCTTTCTCAACAAATCGCTGCTTTTAATTGTCAGTGGAGAAGAAGCAAATAACTGATATAACTATATTGCCTGGTACTTCAATATATACATCATATGAACTTTGCGATGCCCATTGCGATGAGCTTCAAAAATTTTTTTTTTGTCAAAAGCTAGAAGTGTATCCCTCACCACGGCTCATCGCATTCTAGAGTAATTACATAGAATGAGCAAACTCTAGCTTTAACAGTTGCCGGTCAAAGAACAGTACCTAATGAGAATTATAGTAAACTTTCTACGTAAAGTGATGATGGTGGTGCTCTTATTGAGATATTTTCTTGCTATGTTTAGGCAGAATACATATGTGATGCCGCTTGTAGCACTTGATAAGACACGTGAGTTAAAAAAATGTAACACTTGTCAGGGTTCAAGTAACTTACTATGGGCAGATTATCAATTAAATATCATAACAAGTGCAATTACTCGTAATGTTGATGAGCTAAAAATAAGTTTTATTAGTCTAAGGCAAACTTTACATAAGATCAGTTGCTCTTATTAGCTCAGAGACTAAATTGGTATCGTCAAAATAAATAATCGTTGGAGAGGGTGAACCAAATCTAGTCAAGACTGTTTTTCTTAGTCTAGATTTCGCCATTTAATAATGATTATTCATGTTCTGCTGCGGATTTCGTTATAAGGATAAAAGCCTTGATCAACAATTGGCAAGCAGTTCCGAAAATCGGCGTGAACTGGTACAAGTCAGTAGAAAGACTCTTCAAAATAGATTTTTTGCTATTTTTACTAGCATTAGGCTTCCAAGCTAACTTTACAAAGGAAATGTACCAAGCTGTATAGAAAATGTCCAAAGTAGCGCCAGTTAATGGTTTTTGTCTTGGAAGAAGCTTCACAGTGTTTTTTTTTTCAGTTCCGAAGAGTATTCTTAACGTTCTGGAACCCATGTGTCATCACTCGGACTTAATCTTTGATTATTTGTTACTTCCGATTATCTTTTGCTACTTATCATCGTACTATTCTACTAAATATCCAAGAGAGCTGTGATGGAATGATTAACGTAATTTCAAATGGAACTGTATTTTTTAGGAAGCTTTACAATATCGGAGAGATTGGCTTTTCACCAACACCCCGTCATCCGATAAGAGAAGCGGTACATAGTTTGCCTGTTCAGTAAAAAATGAGAACCACGTCCGTTCTAATGAACAGTCTAAATTCATTATTAAGAAATGTCTTGTTTAAATTAGTGGATGTTTTTTGTCTTGTTTTGTCATGTCTTGTCTATTTCTAAGATCTTATAAAATCTACACAGACTTAATTTCTTTTTCTTTTTTTATGTTTTATCCTCTATTGAATATAATCTAGATGAATATGATCATCGGTATAATACATATTATCGTAATATTGTATTGCGATAGATTATTCATGACCATTCCATGAGAAATAGTATATCATGTTGAGGAAGAGGTTGAATTTGCTGAATATCTTAGACCTATGAAGTCAAAAGACAAATGAAAAGAAGAAAAACGAACCAATATACAATTCTGTAAATGCAAATCATAAAGATATTATAGAAAACAGGGTGAGTAAAACGTAAAAGAAGCTGAGCAATATCAAAACTAGGAATCGAAGCCACAACTCTTGGAGCTGACAGTGACCATCATCAAAAAGGACTAGACTCGTGTCAACAACTGCTCAAGCTCTGTTGTGCAGTAGTTTCACTGAGATCTGATCTACTATTTCATAAATGGGTAATGTTTCATTTCCCATAACACCCCATGAGTTCCACGCGATTTCAACAGGCCAGCAAACTCTTTGTACATCTGTGAAGATTCTCTTCGACCCTTTTGTGCTGCGGGAAGTGAGTGATGAAAATTGATGAAAATAAATGTCCTCCGATTCGCTGTAAGTTGCCCAGTTCGTTTTCTGTTTCTAGGTAATTCACGCTGCAGTTTAAGAAGGACCCTGTCACAGACATACCCGTGCACGCACGCACACTACTTCGTCAGTTTTGAACCTACCTTCCGCTAGCTGTTTCCTGTCCTCCGTTGGTATCTGTGTGATAAGAGCAAAATTTCGTCACTGTCGATTTGTTTTTCCTTGATTATATGCATGCAGAGCAAGATCGTGTGCAAGTCCGATTTACCTTTGTCTCTTCAAAACACAACACAAAACCATCAAGATTGAAGATATCCTCACAAACAACGTACCAACAACAGTTGTATTGGTTTTGACAAGAAATGCGTAAACTACAGGTATTGTACAGGAAGCCAAGCATGGCGGAGCCGTAGAAACTGAAATATGGTTAAAATTCGTAAATTACATATGATTACATCACCGTTTAAAGCAGAGGTGTAAGAGATCATCCCGTAGACACATGATGGTTCTTGTTTGTTTTGGTATGATAGGGATGTAAAAACCCAGCTAAGATATGACTGACTTCTTTGCAAATGGCTAATACAGAGCCAAAACCCTTTCAGATATGGGTAAATCTGTGGACTGCTCAATGCTGAGCATGTGAAGTTTCTACATAAGTTGCTTTTTATATTTGTTGTAGAACTAGGGTTCAAAGCATTTGTATAAGAAATGGGACTACGTAACAAGGTTGAAATACATAGAACTCTCTGTAGATGTTGTACTCGCGAGTTTACTATTTATCTGATATCCATTGTATTCATTTCGATATGTTGAGAAAAATGGGATACTCAAATCTACCGAGCACATTAGATGCCACAATTTAAACCGTTCTTGGGTTTAATCTCAAATTCACATTACAAGCTTTGATCCTCTCACCTTCCTTCCCCCCTCCCCCCCCCCCCTTCCCCCTCTTCTCCTTTGTCCCTTCATTCTGAATGATAGTGGTTAAGAAGCAGTGACACAATGAGTATGAATCAACAGCATGTTCTCTTTTCCTCCTTTCTCACTTGGCTATCAAATATGGTTGGGAATTCGACCCTCATTTAAAACACTACTTATGCCATAGCAAGTATTAATATTTTGATAAGATGTACATAATATTTGAATAATAAAATAAGTACTTTGGGGTTCATTATTAATTCAATGGTCGCCCTTTTTTCCTTTACTTCTAATGATATGTGTTCAAAACTAGCAAATCAAGATCTGAAAGAACTGGAAATGAAGTACAGATCTCCCAGTCTATTCTTAGATAAATGACAGTGCCTCACTCAATTTCTTTTATCTTTGCCCTAGCGCTTACAACATAAGCCAATCTCAAGTAAGGCATCATTTCATAATACATAGAAAGAGTCGGTTTGAATTGTTTTAAAAATAGAACAAGTTCTTTTTTTTTGATCTAAACGATTGTAACTGTAAACTCTGTACGTTCAATGCTTTTGTCTTTACAAGGGTTCCTCCAACTAACCAATAGATCCCCTCCACTATTGATGAAAAGGGTTCAATTGGTGAAAATTGTATTACCTTATTTCTTTCCATCCCTGCCAAACGTACTGTTATTAGTACAGTAGTTTAATTGATCCTGTCATTCCTGCTAGTCGACAGTCAGCTCTTAGAAATGAGGGTACAAAGGCCCAACGGTACACAGAACGTTAAAAAAAAAGAACAATGCCCATCTTTTCATTAAACCACAGGACTAATCCACCTGTACCACCGATTTGTTACAGCATTCTCTAACCAGAATTTTATCACAGAGAAACTGAAAGCACGCCATCCCATTTCTCCAATACAGTCCTTAATGTTCTGAGAACCGATAAAATGCAAAACTGGGACAAGAATACGGTTTGACACAGAAGCATATGTACAGTCACAGAAGCAAAACCTAAACACAGTATACGTTAGTAAGTGCAGTACAGGATCTTTCCTCTTTCCTCTTTCCTCTTTCCTCTTTCCTCTTTTCTCTTTTCCACCCAATTAACGTTTGCCAATCCATCCCTTGGTTACATCATCAACTTGGTGTCACACGGCATATTCTGAAGACTTCACATTTCTGCTGAGCTTATTCGGATGCGTTTGTCTCCCAGACGATGCACTTATCCACGCCCCCCCCCCTAAAATCCCTCGCAGAGACAGCTTATTTCGATTTCACATGTGAGCACTTTCGCTTGCTTTTGATGAGCTTCGATTTTCTGGTGTGTTCAAAAATCAATGCAAATCCCAGTATAACTCCCGTAGTATTGCTCTTATGAACATCTCTTCGCTTTCGTTCTCTACTTCTTTCTTTCCCTCCTTCCCCCCTCTCTGTTTTTTCTCCCTGTGTTCGTCTCATTCCACACCTTCCATTCCCTCCCCTCTTTCTTCTTTTCTCCCCTCCACCCCAAGCCAGTAAAAACACAGCCCCTGTGGCATCTGCAAGTGTGACAAGGACATTAACTAATTCCCTGATCAAGGAAAGGTGATTATCTCAATCTTTGTGTTTCTTGCTAACGGAAGCAAAATCACAAATCACTCGATATACTATTTCCCTTATCAGTAAGCCATATTCTTTTCTGCTACATATCTGTAAAATCACGCACAGCCATCTCTCTTAGGGATTTCTTTTTTTTGCTAGTTACTCTCCCAGAATGCCTACCCTTCCTAATTGCTGTTTGGAAATGAGTGTGATCCGTGTTGTATACCTCTCGCTCCGTCGCAAAACCTACACTGAGACATCCTTTCTCAATTGAGAAAACAACCGGAGGCATCACCCATTCTCACTGCCCAGCTCCCACAAAGCCGAGAACGGTATTTCTCTTTATTATCCCTTCACCCTCTTCTTGAGTATTGGCAGATGTTATGACACATAAACTCTCGTAGAATGCACTTACACCAGTCATTTACACTTTTGAAATTTCCCCCCCTCTTCTCCTCTGCTTCCTTCTCCCCCCCCCCCATTGTGCTCTTAGAAGGCCGGGTTGGCACAACGGGCAACCCGCTACCGCTGCTCGTCCAGAACTCCAATCAGAAGAAAAGAAGATAATGTGTCTTCTTTCTTAGAAAAGAGTGCAGAGGAGGCAGGAGGGTTTTCTCGCAACTCTTGCACACATCCTTACCAAAAGACACCATTCTTACTGTATAGGAGAATGATTTGCTCAAAGGCCTAAAATTGCTAGATTACTAGATTTCGTTTGGAAATCGGACAAACTAATTAAACCCAGAGGACATTCTCGTTTCATCACAGATGAGAAAACCATTAGTGGGACAAGGAAGAGGAGAAAGAGCATAGGGAGCTCACACGCACGCATACACGCATTAGAAATGCGTAGTCCTGGGAAGGGACGGAGGAGGGGGGAGAGTAGATGGTTGTCCGAGCCCTGTGAAGATACATGTAGTACATAGGGAACCCAACTCCTCCCACACCAAAATGTATTTGCCAATGAAAGGGTCTTCTCTTGTTGAGCTTCTCATACAAATGAAGGAGAACCATAAAAATAATGAAAAATAGAAGATACGCTAAAAATTTGCTGAAGTGAAGAAGGACATATCCCATCGGATCAGTGTCAGAAATATTTCCTCTACAGCGATGCCCTCAACTGCTTATTTTTTTCCTGAAATCCTAACAAATTATTATCAAATGTATTAATAAAATTTATTATTAATCTCCCTCTTCTCTTGATAATTGAAGCACTAACAAGAAAGCAAAAACAGAAAAAAAAAATAGGTAAAGATAGCATGAAAAAAAGAAATTACTTCTATAGTTATTAGGACTTCCTGTATGAATTATGAACAGGTATTCGAAAATTAAAAATAACATAATGTACATTACAACAAAGTTGAGAAAGAGAAAAAATGTGATGAGTCTTCTCAATTCAATCATCCCGAAAAGATAGTTCTTTCTAATGGTTGAGAAATAGTATAAATTAAACAATAAATTCTCATTTCTCAAGCCATTTTCCCAGAAATTCAATTTCTAAAATCATTTATTTAAGTTATATCTGAATCATATATAAACAAACCAAAAAAAATTTAAAAACCAACATTTACCATCCTTTTGGGATTGATATAACTCATATTGATTTGAGAAAGAGATTCAACTATAACAGTCTATTTTTTTCTTCTCCAATACTAAAGAAGAAAAAAAAAAAGTACGCCAATCTGGAATACATATCACAACAATAATGGAATCAGTACAAACGACGTTGCCTTCCATTAGGTCGATTATTGATTCATTGTCCAAAGATACCGAGACCACTGGTGGCCGTGGTGTCTACGATTCAAACCCTAGAAATGTCAACTACACTGACTACAACAGACAGCAAAACCGTTTGAATCTTTTGGATTATCAGTCTTTGAAAGATGTGCCTGTTAAAAGCAGCTATTCCTGGGGTGCTCTGCCACACGAATTTAAAGTCACAAAACCATACCACAGAAGTGGTAAAGTAAATTTGGTTATAAGGCGAGAAGAATCACAGCCGCTATCACCTCCATACTCGCCAAATGGATCCATTGGATTGAGTGCGGCTATACCGATGAAGTTATGTAGTAGCACTTCGAGTAGTGTGTCCACTACAAGTACGACTACGTTAACTTCCGTGAATAGCCCACCTTCCAGTGTATCTTCGTCACCTTCTGCCTCTTCCCCAGAGGTTGGTCAAGGCGCAGTCAAGAAGAGAGCGAACTTGCCAAAGGAGACTGTAAAAATCTTAAATGAGTGGTTGTATGATCACATCAATAACCCTTATCCTACACCCCAAGAAAAGATGGAGCTCTCCTTGAAGACTGGCTTGACCAAAATTCAACTATCCAACTGGTTCATAAATGTCAGAAGAAGGAAAGTCTTTGCTGATTATTATGATATAACCAACCAAAAAAGAATTGTATCAGCTGGGGTTGTGAAGAAACAACTGCCCGATGCTTCAAAGAGAAGAACAGCTATGGATAGAGTACATTCTTCTTGAAAATTTTAAATACACATTCTTTGTTATTCTTTTTTTCTGTTTCAGAAATATAGCGCATATCTGAACAAGAAAAGCAATTCATGGGTTTAATTATAATAGATATACATGCTTAATTTGTCAAGAACGCATCCCATAGACCCCAAAGCAAAATGAAAAGAAGGTTATTATATGGTGCAAACATTTATATCTCATTCGTTATAATTCCTCGCATTAACTATTCCCATTGTATTATCATGTTACTTAGAAAACAAATAAAGTTAATAAAAATGATCAAAAATTAATATAATATATTCCCAGTTCATCCCAGCCAGATTGATTGATTCACAATTGTATTTCTCAGTGGCTCTTCTTCTTCGTTTTTACTCGTATTTTTTTCATTATGTTAGGATAGTTAAAAGATTTGTGTGTTCTTCTTGAAAACTGTGACTAGTAAAGGCATATTGATATTAAAGACATCTGTGCTATTCAAACAGTGTTCCTACATTTTTCTTCCTGTTTCACAATTCCGTATGTTTTATGTTATATGCTTATGATATGCATTCTGGCTATTTATAGCTCACACAACGTTCATATTTTCGTTTGGTTTTCTAAAATTTCCTAATTTTAAATACATATGACAGTAAATCTATACCACTGTCGCATTTTTAAGACAATTGTAGAATTCATGAGATCCTTTTATACTTTCCTTTTCCTGTCTGGTTACTTGGATGTCCTACGTCGTGAACATATTTTTAGATAAGATTTAAGATGAGTTGATATAAGTACAATCCATTTATAATTAACTAAATGATTAGGTCATGACCAAATTGTAAAAAAAATTATCATTTAATTATTTGAAATAGAGATATATACATAATAAACAGGTAATCCAAAATTTTGTGCCCAAAAATCAGAAATTGCTACAGATTCACAATGTACATGATTAAACCGATCAAAAAATTAACTATTAGCACATTTGATTCCTTCTCATATATTATGGCCGTGAAACAATTCACAGTATAAAATGCCTAACACATTTTTGGACTTACCATTACCGTCTAAAAATGCTTGATATAACATTTATTTTTTTTATTTGATAAATACTTATATTCTAATCCTGGGAATTACTTTAAGACCAAAAGATCTATAATTTATATAATGCTAATTGAACAAACGCACGTGAAAGACATTTACTACACTAGGGCTAGTCATTTTCTAACAACTCCATTAAGTTGTTATCCGATATAGTGTAACGGCTATCACATCACGCTTTCACCGTGGAGACCGGGGTTCGACTCCCCGTATCGGAGTGATAGTTAATTAGTTAATAACAATTTTTTTCCCATTCTTGTAAGTGTCGATGCCTATAGCCTGCTTACTACATTTACCATTTTTAATTTTTGTTTTTTATTTGGG
Organism: Nakaseomyces glabratus; assembly: GCF_010111755.1. NCBI lineage: Eukaryota > Fungi > Ascomycota > Saccharomycetes > Saccharomycetales > Saccharomycetaceae > Nakaseomyces > Nakaseomyces glabratus. The sequence goes on from NC_088958.1 coordinate 282,687, forward strand.
ATTTTTATCTTTCGCATAACCTAATTTACAAGTCGATATTACGTCTAAAAAAATCAACCCAAAATCCATAGTTCAATTATGTTATAGATATATACTCACCTATCACATATATATATACTCACCTATCTCATATATATATACTCACCTATCTCATATATATAAGAAGCTCTCACTAAACTTTGTTTCTCATAGAATCCATGAAATCCCTGGTAGATAACACACTTGTACCACCTAATATGACTCTCATTTTGTTTTTCATTGTCTCATTAAATTGGTGGACAAATCTTGCTTCTTCATAGGTAACACCACCGACAACGAATATCACTACATCTCTTGCAGAGTTATTGTCAACCAATCTAGAATTTACACCGTTATTACCAATGAAACCATATCTCTCCTTACTAAGTGTACTTTTTGATATGTTAGACAATATTGTAGATATCTCGGGAATATGCTGCATATACACATTGTTGTTTGATTTCTGAGTGTTATTTAGAAACCCCTTTGACGCCATTCTAGTATTAAATTTCTTAGCAAGTTCACTCAATAAATCGTCTCTCTTTCCTTCACCTTCCGCACTATTAGCTGATGAGTTTAAATGATTATTGTATTCCTCAATGATTTTTTGAAATCTGTGCAAAAAGTTTATTTCTTGCGGACTTACAGTCTCACTTATAGTTTTGATGAGGACATTTATCCTGTCTTTCAAATCAAAATGTTTAGTAATGTAGATGCATACAAGTTTTACTTTATAATAGTTGTTGATTTTTTGATTTCTTAGCATATCTTGTAATCCTTGAAAATCTTCCGTATTATCTCTATGAACAGATAAATTCTGTTCAATCTCACTTATCTCCCAGATATTAAGCTCTTTCAATTGTCTGTCTAATTCACCCACTATTGACATATGCTTGGATACGTTACCTGATAGTTTTCTAAATTCTGGATATTTCTCAATGAAGTTCTTAATATCTTCAATCGTGTTAATTTGACTTGTACTCTGACTCTTTAGCTTATATGAATCGACATAGTTTTTAACTTGGTCCCCTAGTTCACCAAAATTCATGTACATTGTCTCGTAAAAAAACCTATCTTGCATTGATGAAAGAGTCACTTTCTGCAGATCTTGATCTATACCTGGCATACCTGATAAATCAACAACATTACGCTTTAATCCAACATACTCATTTATCATAGATTGATAAGTCCATGGCTGCAGAAGTGGCGTTAAAGGGTCGCTTTCTCGATCAAGTAATACTAATAACGGCGGCGTATCCATGTTAGGAAAATGGAACAACGTCTTTTCATTTTGTTCGATAATTTTGGCTAATTCATTAGCTAGTTTAGTACAGCGTTTACTATTCACTTCATATCTAATATCTGGCTTTAACTTCAAAGACAGGAGTAGCGACACTAGACTATCCTTACAGTTGGTTAAACTGGTTTCTCCCCACACATTAGAATTATTAATTGTTAGCTCAGCAGGATTTATATCAAATGAAAACAAATCTTCATTCAAAATAAAATAATCTTGAAATATCTCTTCAACCTTAGAAACTGCCTCCATATCATCCGATTCTGCCAGTTTTTCTAGTTGCGCCTTTGATACTGAATTGCTAAAATATATGTGATAGTCTCCATATTTAGGGTCACGCAATTCTCTAGATAAAAATTCAATACTGTCATTAGTTGGCTTGACGTAAACAATACATCTTAGATGCCTTTCCGGATCTCTATTTTCATTCTCTAATGTATCAATCAGAAAAATCTCATTATGTAGCAATTCACTTTGGGTCGCACACATAGATATCGTACTTTTCGTATTCTTATCCAAAAGTAACGCTTTTATTCTACTACGCTCGGTTATGTCGGCAACTCCGCCTTTCGATTTCGAATTCACCATCCTATCGATGTAAAAATGTCCAACGTCAAATAGATTCATTGCAAGTGTTACTTTCAATATCAGTTGAATCCGTTATTGCACTAATTATAAAACAATCTTAAAAGTAGACAGAATTGAAATTCATTGAATATTTCTTATCAATCCAATGCCTTTAATGTAAACTTCTATTTGGTAGTCTGCAACATTTGCTGTCCTAGTCAATCCGGAATGAATGTCCTTATGGTTCCCTTTTATTTACCACCCCGTACGACACTTGTAATTGCTACGCCTTAGGATTATAACGATAAAAATATTCAACTCAAATATTTCAAAGCAATAATTTTAACAATGATATTTACAGAAATGTATATCTCAGCTATTTATGTGCCATTTAAATTGTGTAATGATGAAAGATAAATAGTAATAATGAAAGATAAATAGTAATAATGAAAGATAAATAGTTTACCCAAATAATTTGTAAGCGAATTTGAACAATAGTTAAAACTATAGCTTCAAAGGTACCTTGTAATTAGTAGTTCTTCCTTCTTCATATAGCTTGTTCAACACTTGATCCATCATGCCATTGCTCTTGAGTTCAAGATACTTCTTGTACAGAACAAGAGCAGTGTAAGCGTCTTCGATTGAATCATGATTTCCTTCTTGTACATTTATGTCCAACAACACATATGCTAGATACCTTAACGATAAATAACGTTTACCTTGTAGGAAATATACTGCAGTATCACGTATTTGTTCTTTCGGCACAGAAATATTTATATGTTTGAAGTCATTTTGAAGACCATGACCAATGAATGTACAACCCAGTTGCATTAGTAGCCAAATCTTTCTATAGGCAACATTTCTAGGCACCAAATGCTTATTGCTAGTTTTTGGATCTAGATCACCTGGCAATATACCACTAAATTTTGTCAGATAATCATCAATATTCTTCTCAATTATGATATAATCATCTATAAATGGGACACCAAATTGTTCTTCATTACCTCTAACAACGGATATCCTTGCTAGGGCACTTACTTTTGACTGAACTACTGTTTTTGCTCCTCGACAATCAATATCATATTTTTCATTCTTCAATGTAACAAACTCAGCATCAATAGCAATCAAGGATCCCGGCCTTGGTGCCTCATTTCTGGTAAGCAGCTCATACTCTTTTTGGATCGATTCTCTAATGGCAGCAGAAAAGTAGTCTTTATAAAGAATCGAATCATCAATTTCTACATCTTTTAGATAATTAAAGGGCTTTCTCAATTCTTCTGCATCTCCATAAATTACCACCTCAGGTTTTAACCAATGCTTTCCTAGATCATACACTATCGATTCATCAACTTCAGTGACCAAATAGTCATTAAAGAGGTACCACCTAAACATCTTAGATTCTTCATTATAAATTCTTGAAAATGTAACATAATGATCACCTCTATCCGGGTCGGAAATACGCGCAATATAACCATGTAGTTCATATTTGTAGATCATAGTATTTGTCCTTATATCATTAACAGACCCTCTTACTAACGGTTTGTTTTTCATAATAGAAGCATAAAATTCTTTAGGTAGCCAATTTTTAGTCGTCTTTGCTAATTTCATTGCGTTGTCATCGAATTCTAGAGAAAGGGAGAGAATTGGTGGCAATTCTTGTATACTAATATCTTCCTCCAAATTTTCTTTTATTCCACATTGTTCACACTTCTTATTCAGCACTATGCTATTTTTTAAACCATGCTCAATATATCCCAATATTGAATGAGGATAGGATACTTTACCGTTCTTTTGAGTGCACGCATTTGGCCCTATGGTAATCGATGGCTTGTACAGACTACCAGATGTTTGACCGTAAGTCATACAGCCTTTGGTTTTTACTGCAAATTCACAGCAATAACAATGCTGCAGAACAAAGTTTTGATCGATAAATTTAACCTCCTCCTCACATAATTCACTCAATAAAAAGTCATTAAGTTCTTGAATGGAAAGTTGCTTCTTGCCCCCATCGTCATTCAGCGATAGTGAATTAATTTTTTGTAGCATATTGGACTCTGAGATTGTATGAAGGGAAAGATTGTTCTTCTCCAAAACATCATTTAGAGACATCTGATAATTGGTCGTCCTGCAAATACCATCAATTGTATTTCTCATCATATCAAATAAATATGCCATATCGGTAAGCAAAGGTGACTCGAAATGCTCATGTTTCAACGTACTTATCAAGAAGTTGGAGATCTCCGGAATAAATCTATATAGTTGAATCAGAGCATTAGTGAAAGGGTTGTCTACATCATTGTCTAATCCACAATACGGTGTCTTATTAACTGATTCGAAATCAAAGGAATCTGTTGCATACTTTGTGACAACCAATGGCAGATTTTTGAAAGCTGGCGGAAGTTCTCCATCAACACTCTTTGTAATAAGCACATCATCTGGAACAGAACCAGTTGACCTCTGATAACGCTTATCCCTCAATGATATATATGGTTGTAAGGCATCTTTATGTCCGTATTTAGCAACACTATAAGGATAGAAATTAACACCGTCAGCAACTAGCTTCTTTGATTTTTTGCTGTTCTTTAAATCAGTTAGTATCTTATCTATATCTCTAGGTACTGTGCCTGGAGATCTAAATATGACAGTAGACCAAGTAGATAATAACTTTTCTTGATAGTAAGGCATACCAACGGTGCTCAATGGATAATTATAATCATCGATACTAATATTGGCCAAGGGTCCATCATTTGGATATGAAGGGTATGTTAAAAGCTCTGGCATATTTGTAAAATTTACTGAACTATTAGGTCTTTTCCATGTACTAAACATATCGTTTGATTCTAATACACCCAGATGATCACCATTAGAAGATAAGCGAATGCATTTGATTCCGTTCCCAGGATTAGCAAATTGCGTCCTCAAGCTAGGATTGGCCATGTCTACAAAATCAAATGCCCCGGAAGAAGAAGCGATCATAACAATAGTTGGAAGCACAGGATGCAGTTGAACAAAGTCAGCACCAACAGTTCCCATGCTAGTGCTTTTAGAGAATGATATGGGTGGTAATTGTCTCATCGTCCTTAGATCATATACATTTACAAATGGATCTGCAAATGTATTGTAAAAACCATTTGATTGACCAGTGGTAACCAATGTATAATCTTGTATATCCATTGAGGTAATGCATGATGAATGCGAAATAAATGACTTTATTACTTGATTGCTTCCAGGATCAAACAAGTCAATTGATCCTGATAATTTACCTATTGCAGCTAATTTCTTGCTTGACTTAATGAAATTTACTTTTGAAAAATACGGTATGTTTGTCTCTAAAGTTCCTCGTTGCAAATCTATTAGTGATAAACCTGTTCCTATGTCTGTACCTGCACAGTATACTTTTGATGTCTGATCAGCTGACATATAACACATAGTTTGTAAATCGTTGAAAGCAGCAATATCTATATTGGTTAAATTTAATAGCGTGGTACCTCTTCTATCCTGTAAATGTAAAGAGTCTGAACTTAATGAGAGAACTCCACTGCTATGACTCATGAGATCTTTAACAGGAGAGCCTCCAATGTGAGCTCTCTGTCTCACATACGGTTGGAAATTAACATCATATGATGAAACACAACCATAAGTATCACCAGTCCATACCAAATTAGCATGGTCATCAAATATGAATTTTGTTAAATGCTTTTCTATACCATCATACTGTAAGTATGGCTTATGTAAATGCTCATCCAATGGTCGGGCATTATTGAAAGAATGCTGCCAGTTATTCATCTCAATTTAAAAGCTTTATCAATTCTTAGTTTAATCAGGAAGATTTATCTCACCAGCCTGTATTTCTCAATAAATCCAGAAGTCTATACGTAGAAAATATAGTGTAGGAATTGCTATCCTGTCGGGGATCTTTCTAGATCTGTATTATTAGAGCTGTTCACTTACAGATATCAAAAATACTTATTGACAGCTTTTAATCTGTATGTTTAAATAATAAACTTTATACAACACAAGGTGTTATAGCAAACATATCTACTAAACCTTGACCAAATTTCCATTGTTTCCTAGCACTTTCCCTTTTCACAAGCTCATCGCTTTGTTTTGAAAAATATCACGGAACCCAACGCGATTTTAAGAAACGTAACACACACAACCTGTGAATGATACAAGCAACTGCCTGTATGAAAGACCTTTTTGATTAAGTGTATTGTACTAATAGCCTTGTTTTAGAAAGGTTTTTTTTGAGCAAGTGTTGAGAGAACTTGATGAAGAAAAGCATATTGAAGGGATCACCAACCAAGATTATTCGTAGTGAAGCTGAAACTCCAGATCACAATGAGGGTAACGAGTCTAACAAAAGTAACATACTACAGTCTCAAATCACTCAACGAGTTTCGTTTTTGCCTGATGTAACATTGCATAGCTTTGACATTTCACCCACTAAAAATATGGCTACATCAACTCAAAAACCAGCCTACGAGAATGACGGGAATGCTTCTATGGATTTGACTGAACCCATTTCATTAGAAGTCCAAGCTGGAGCTAGTACTACTGAACCAAAAGAAGAGACAATGGAGTTTACAGCCCCACAAAACATAAATAATGTGGAGAATACCCTGACAGCTCAATTACACTCTGAGCGGACCCGAAAATCTCAGAGTGAATTAGATCTATCGACAGATATTATTTCCCAAGCAATGGAAATGACTCAAGTTTTACCAAATGAAACTAATAATCTCAGGAAAGCCAACAATGATGCCAATGATGCAGAAAATGAAGATGGCATGGAGTTTACACAAATTGTTCCAAATATTCATGAATATTCTGTTAAAAGAAGAAGACTAAATGATGATACAATTGAGAAGTTAGTTTCACCGGCCACTCCACCTGATAACACTTCAGAACAACAAATATATGGATCTGACAGCGAAATAATTGAAAAGATGTCACCTATTAAAATTATATATGCAACAGAACAGCGACCGGCAAGTGTACCCAAACAGTTATTTGATGATAAGGAGCCGAATTTACAGTCACCGCATAAGTCTGAAAATCATGAAAATGAAAAGACTATAACTCACAGTTTTTCATTGAAAAATTTTTTAAGTGATATTGATTACCGATTGCTAGAGAATATTAAAGATATCTTTAAACAGAAAAATACTGCTATCACCCTCAATACACTAGATTACTCAATTCAGCAAAACTTAAGATTAGGTCAAGTAAATTCTGTGTACCACATTGATGTTCCTACCTGGGAAATTAAGACTTTCATAATAAATGAATTACGTGCAAGGATAAATCAATCAAAGTCAATGGATGTATTAGAGAATGATATATCAAAAACATTAAACATAAATTCGATTGCATTAAAGTATACATCACAATCTGAGGCAGGTATTGACACATCTTTAAAAACTATACTTGCGGTAAAGGAATTTTCTGAGATGGAAACGCAAAGAGATTGGTATGAATGGAGGCTAAAGCAACTTGATGGATTCAGAGAAGTTCTAACAGATAATCTCGAAATCCTGAATGAGGAATATACAAATGTAAAACTTGAGTTACAAAAGGTGAAGGAACTCAAGTTAAAAATATCTGATCTTAAGGATACACTTCAAAGAGAAATAAGAATTCTAACTGAGGTGTCATATGAAAAACAGAAAAATGGCCCCTCTTTGGATGATAAGATCAAATTTGCAAAAATAAAGAAGACACTACTGCATCATCAAATTGAGGTAAACAAACATGATGAAATACAACGCAAAAGGCAACAACTTGAGGATGACATTAATTCAAAGACCAAACAACTAATAGAAATTAATCAGAGTATCAGTAAGGTTACTTCCAAAAGAAAAACCATAAACCCAATGGACATCAAAAAAGAACGCACCTTACTAGCAAATTTCAATCTATTACAAGCACTATCTAATATTGGATGTATTAGAAATTCAAATGATATAATAGTCCTAGAATTTAAACTGTTAGGAGGAATGAAGATTCTAATTGATAATAGCATAATATCTGCTAATGAACCCAGTGGCATAACATTATCTCCTGAATTTCAAAGGGAGCCTCTATTTCGATATTTGTTTGAAGAAATCATGAAAGAAATCCAAGTAAAAGTCAAGCAGAACAAAAAAGGAAACCTTTTTGAAATGCTGATATCTAAAGTTATCGACTATATCCCAATATACAATTCCTTTCACCTATTCTCATTAATTTTTAATGTCAAATACGAGATGGAAAATGAGGTTTCGAAAAACTTAAAAATTTCAGATATAGACTACTATAGCAATGCTAATATCTCCTACACAATTCCAATAAATGATATATTAAAATGTTGTAGGAACAATAACTCAATTCTGTCTATAAAAGTTAGATCGGAATCGAAAATATCTCACGACAGAGTTATTAAACGTATCACAGAGAAGGGGAGCAGGATCTTCCCTTGGCTAAACAATACAAACATAAACCTAGAAATTTTATAATTTAACCAATAAATAATACGGCATGAAAATGCAATTGTAATACTACTACAAATAAAACACCATTTTCTAAAACACAAAAGAAAGAGACACTGCCTATATTCCCATATATTGATTATAATTAGACACGAACATGCTTGAAAAGTTACAAAAAAAAAACATCATTTGTGAAGAGCAAGCATAATAAGAAAGAACAATCAATAAGTTAATTGGCAAGAATTTCAATTCAACGTTAGTTTGCTCTTACATATAACTTTTTCTGAAAACCATATTTTTATTTTATTGAATCTTATTGCTAACCAACTGCAATTGAGGTTTTTTCCCATCTACTGCTTCTGGTTTTGTCTAGTACAATATTCTACTTTTGAAAGCTTATTTCCTATTGTTGCCATATTACATCTCTAATTTGACAAGGCTGAAAATTTCCACAAGAAATCCTTTATTAATTTAAACTGAAGTTTAGTTTACAGATCAGGGATAAGTATATCTGAAGATTATTGGTTATATTCTCTAGTCACCAGGTCCATTTAAATCAGATCAATCTGATCGAAATTTGATAGACATAAAAACAAATAAAGCATACAATTTCGATATTAGAATTTCGATATTATTTGAATCAATACTTTACTTTGGAGACGATAGGTAAAAATACATAATGTTTGGCAAACCTAGCGGAGCAGCCTTTAATTTTGGGAATACTTCAACCCCAACAAATACCCCAGCTTCCTCTACCACTAACCCATTGGGACAAAGCAACCCATTGAACAATAACTCAATTAATATTGGTACTTCGACACCAAGCCCATCTGTTGGATTGTTTAGTAATAGTAGCAATAACCAGCAGAATGGGGGATTATTCGGGAGAACTGCTAATGGACAACAAAGTTCCGGATTATTTGGAAATAATGCCTCAGCTCAACAAAATAGCAACCTATTTGGCAACTCCTCTTCCACACAACAGAATGGAGGTCTGTTCGGAAACACAAACTCTACGCAACAAAGTGGAGGTTTATTTGGTAACAAGCCACAACAGCAAACAGGTGGTCTATTTGGCACATCTACTGCAGCAACCAATAATGTAGCAAATTCTGGATTATTTGGTTCATCTAACACTTACAAAACACAAACCACTGGGAGCTTGTTTGATAACAAACAGGGATCGTTAAATATAGCAAATTCTGGTACTGGTTTAGGCCTGGGGAATAAAACAGCCGGACTTTTTGGAAACTCTTCTAATACTAACAACACTTCAGGATTATTTGGAAATAATCAACCAAGCGGACTTTTTGGAAACAGCTCAACATCAAATAATATCTTAATGAATAAGCCGATCACAAACAATCTAGGAGCCAATGGGCAACCACAAAACAATGGAATTCTACCAACCTCTAATCCATATGGGTTCACCATGAGCTCTAATACTACTCCCTTAACAACGATGCCAGAACCATTAACTGGCACATTAATCAAAGAGAACTCTATAAACACTGAAAAGGGCGCTTCGAATAACAAGAGATCCGCTTCTATGTCTTCTGCTGCACCTAAGAATACTTCTAGTTACGGTCAAAGTACTCTAATTAGCAAGCTAAGCTCACGTCTAAGTTCAGGGCAGGCCTCCAAAGCTATTCAAGGTGTATTTTCTCCTTCCTCTGTAAAACCATGGCTTGGCGAACAAACGAGTAAACCCAATAGGCCGACAGATCTTAAAGACAACATTTTAGGCCTAACAGTTATACAGAACAATAGCAATAAGAAAATTAGAGATATATCTAACCAGAGGGAAAATTTATCAGAACTTAGAAAACTAAAGATCGACAGCTCTCGAAGTGCATCTAAAAAGTTAAAACTCCTTTCAGGCGGTTCTCATGTTACTAAATCACAAAATCTTGACATGACAGAAGGAGCGCGTAAGCAGAATCCTTCAGCCGATACTGCGAGAAATGATTTTTCTCCAAGCTCTGAATTGAAATCCTATTCCATCCCTAAAATGCCTTTGAATGACGAAAATGTTAATAAGAATAACTCTGATTATTGGTGCACTCCTTCTCCAGAACAATTAAGATTACTAACCTCTGACCAACTTTCCTCTGTTTCTAACTTTGTTATTGGAAGAAGAAATCATGGTTATATAACCTATTCAATGCCAGTTGATTTACGAAAATTTTCCGATAATTTTGAGATCAATTTATTCGACAATATTGTAAAATTCAGATCATCAAAAACTGTAGAAGTATACCCAAAAAATACTGAAAAACCACCAGTCGGATACGGAATAAATGTACCTGCAGTCATTACTCTAGAAAATGTCTACCCGATAGATAGGAAAACAAAAAAGTATATTACCGACTCTTCACGTTTGACAGAGTTTCAAAAGTTTGCACAAAAGCTGAGATCACTTCGTGATATGGAATTTATATCATATAATCCATTTGGTGGTGTTTGGACTTTTAAAGTCCAACATTTTAGTATTTGGGGTTTAGTTAATGAAAGCGATGCTGAAATCGATGAAGACGACGATATGGAAGATATATTAGACATTAATAAGCTTTCTCCACAATCAAACGAATCGCAATTAAATGTTTCTGCTATCAATACAGGGAATCTTATTGACGAGAAAGTATATGAACCAGACATAGAGGAGGAAGACTTTGAAGGATTAGAACAAAATGAGATTCTAGACGTTGCGAAAAATTGGGATGAACAGTTAAGGCTTGCAAACCAAGGGCGTAGGTCCATATTCTTATTGCCTACGGATAGAGCTGAAAATGAACTTGATTTATTGTTAAGTAACTTCAATGACGCAAAAAACAAGACTAGGGAAATTGAACAAGAAAGACGTCTTAACACAAAGAAATACAATCCTTGCAGTTTTGGAAATGGTCACTTAGTTATTGGAGATAATAGATCAAGAAAAATTCTAATCACTAACCAAGTTTTAGTTAAGGATGAATTACCTGCTGTATTGACGGATAGAACAATTTTTGATAATGAGCTAAAGACCACATTAATTCACAGTAGATCATCTAACAATTACCCATGTGTTTTTAAAAAGGAGTTGATCTTCAAAGATGTACTTCAATGCATACTACCTACAAGTGAATCATACAAGTTGTGGAATTTCTCGTCCATCCTATTTGATCCAATCCAAATCGATTGCCCGATGGAGGCGAAAGATGCAACTTTGAAATATAAAAGAAGGGACAACATTTGTAACTGGATAAAAGATCACGTTAGGGATAATGTATATCAAAAGATAAAGGTTTCAACAACTCCTTTGGAAAAAATATTTTTGCATCTATTGATAAATGAAATAGAAACTGCTGCAAAAATAGCAATAGATAGCGACAATTCTCATTTGAGCATATTAATATCCATGCTAGGGTCTAATGATCCCAGACTGAAAGCCCTTGCTCATACCCAGATCGAACAATGGTCTGGCATTGGTTCTAATGTTGAGATCTATGTTGCAAAGATTTATAAATTATTAAGCGGTGAATTATTTAAAGGTCCATTCTCGCTTATTGAAAATGCTGAGGATGTGAACTGGCTTGTTTTAGTGGGTGCCGCCTTACATTATGGTGAAGTTGACGAACTTTCCTTGGAGGACTTAATCGGCAACAGTATGGCTTGTCTGTCAGATCATTGTTCAGGCGTTTTTTATCTCCTACTAAAACTATTTTGCTCAACAAGAAATGCTGATCAAGTATTACAGGAAATACTAAAAGAATCCAATGCACTTGGCATCGACTTTTTATGGCATTGTTTACAAGCGCTTGAAAGCAATGGTATTGCAGATATTAACAATCCTTTTTGTGATCAAATCACTGTGCAATATGCACAAAACTTAGAATTATCTGGCCATATTCCTGAAGCACTCTACATTTGTGCACATATTAAAGATGACCATTTGGCCAAGAAACTGTTTGAAAGTATCATCTTTAGTAACATTCACCATCTGACTTTAGATGGTAAGCCTTTAGCAATCATGTCGAAGTTAATGGTTCCTAATGAAGTTATTTATCGATCCATGGCTCAATATGCTAAGTACAGAAAGTGCCACCAAGAAGAGCTCGAATACCTTTTAAAATCTAAAGACACAAGATTAGCCAAAGAGGTATTTATTACAAAGGTTGCCCCAAGTTATATTTTAGGTAACGATGACTCAAAATTGTTATCCTTAACATCAATGTTAGAGCAATTTGACAGAAATAGTACACAACGAAATGATCTAAAGGTTTATGATTATTACATACAATTCAAAAAAAATTCAGAGAATAGTAATATTATAAAGAGTTTGGCATCAGAATTACCCCAATTCTATTCTAAACACCAAATGTTTGAGAATGTTACCGCCTGTTGTAACATTATCTCAAATAATGTTTTAAGCGCGGTGTTAGATCTTGATAATGATTCAAAGACTAAGGAGTTTTCAAACCTAGTTTGCAACATGCCCTTAGGCCAACCCGAAAGGAAATACGCCACACTTCACTTCTGTTCCAGAACTTAGTTTTACTAGTATACATTATCAAAAAACAATATCTTTTGTACAGTCTTACATAAGTTTAAAAATTTGCATTGCACCTTGATTTATTCAGCATTTATCTGCTACACATGACTTAAAATTCGAAGACTGCAAATATATTTATATTTGTGCTGAAACAAGACCTCAATATTGACAGTAGATGTAGTCCGGAAATTTTGATTTATGTTTATTATTATCACATTTCCAAAAACTAACCATGATGACAATAGAGAACAATCACATTATATAGTTCAGTTGCCAGCTTTTCCAATAGTCCCATTTCATTATAATTATCAGATTACCCACATACGACATAAACCAATCCTATATATATATATTATACAAGTAGCAGTACATTAGTACTTAGACATCACCAACTGCATCTCTCAATTCTTCTACAACATTTAATACAGCCAATGTAGCGGGGCTATCTGGAAATTCGTCAAGGAAACTTTCACCCTCATCAGAGCATCTTCCAATTCGTGGATCAAGTGGTACTGAACCGAGGAATTTGATACCTAGTTCTTTACATAGAGCTTCACCACCTCCAGTAGTTGGTTTGAAAATCTGCGATTCTCCTTTACAATTTGGGCACACAAATCCACTCATATTTTCCACCAAACCCAAAATGTTTATGCCCGCCTTTCTGCAAAAATCTATCTCCTTCCGTACATCTAACAAGGCTACTTCTTGTGGTGTAGTGACAACTAAAGCCCCATCTATACCCGATTCCTTCATATATTTATTAATCGAAATATGCTCATCGGATGTTCCTGGTGGCGTGTCCACGACTAAATAATCAAGATCATCCCAAACCACATCCTTCAGAAACTTCTTGATCAATAAATTTTTCTTATTACCTCTCCAAATCACTGCTGAGTCATCCTCTGGTAACATGAATTGTATAGACATAGCTGCCAAGTTCTCAGCGACATATACAGGTGTCCACCCAGTATTTGATTCATGCACTACTTCGTCGGTGCAACCTAGCATATGGGGCAAGGAAGGCCCGCAAATATCCAAGTCCATGGCTCCAACTTGCAAATTATCATCAGCAGATAATGCCCAACTTAGCATAGTGGTAAATGTAGACTTACCAACACCTCCTTTACCAGATAAAACTAGTATTTTGTGCTTTATACCGCTCAAATTCTCTGTAATCAAAGGTATGTCCGGATCAGGACCTTTCGGTAGACTCTCACATATATCTTTATTCTCACAAGTCTGACAGGCATCTGCCTTACCAGCCATTTCAGACTCTGGCCCGGGACAGTGTTCTGGTTCAGGCGCATCTAGAGAATACTCCGCTGGAAGTATCTCTTGTGTCGGTTCAGACACCACTGAGGTTGATATCACTTCAGTTGACATTTTTATTCACACTTCAGTTAGTTCGAGACTGCTATTATATCCTCTATTATCAAATGGATCTCTTTTATAATCATCGATTGGGTACTGAGCTTAGTAATTATATTTTCAAGTTTCTTTTTCAAGAGCTCATCGCACTACTTGAACAGGGGTGTCTCAAACTGCAATAATAGTAAAATGAATCATTCGAGAGTCAAGTAATATTCAAAACCAAAGATATATCACCAGGTTATCCAATACCATAAATTATACCAATCTTGTGATCCAGCAATATCTTGCGAGCTCGAGAAACAGTATTGCGTGCCGAAGTAACTCCAGTGGTTTAGACATTTCTATGTGGCAAAGGCCTAACGGTGAATGAGTTGTTATGCAAGCTGTATCGATGTCCAAGGTAGTGACGAGGAGGTAATTCTCTGTCAATGTGAGTTATTTGATGACGTCGATGACTCCAGGGTCAAACGGTTAATTTTCAGTGATGGTGAGTGCATCTTTGAGAGAACTGAGTTTGGAGAAAGTGTGCTGGAGCTATATGTGGACGATTCCCAGAGAAACGATATATGGAAAGGTTACATTAGTGTCTTAACTGCAGGGAAATTTCCCATGAAAGGGAGAATAGATCCCTTATACTCCCATATAGAATATATTTCTGGAAATTCTTCTGGCCTTGCAAGTAACTCTGGACAGCTAACAATGTTCCAGAAGACTGGCGAAATCTCACGTAGTATTGCAGTACTTACAGTCAATGAGGCCAAAGAGAGTGAGATTGACCTTTTTCAGGTATCTAAGCAACTGTATTGCAACCTAGTCAAATCAAATGAGGATGTCAAAGCGCTAAACGAAAGAATTTTCCAATTAGAAATGAATTATGACAATTTACAAAGTGATTTCGATGAAATGGTAGATAATATAAAGCGCAGAGACAAATTGTCCAGGGACGTCATGATTGGTCTGTTAAACGAGAAGAAAGCAAGAATTAGAATACTGACGTCCTTGATGGAAAGAGCCGGTGTATCCTTGCCTGATGGAGATAAAAGTGATTCTGAACTGTTGAACAGCCATGTACAAGATGCGGTTTCTGAGCTCAACTCTCCTGGAAAGAGAAGAGTAGCTGCCTGGAGAGATAAGAAGTCCATAAAAAGACTGGAACCTGTCAAGAAGAAGCTGAAAATTAAAGAAGAAGAATCTCTTCCAGAAATCGGAAGCGACTTTGAGGATTTCGAGTTTTTTGGTATATCGAAGTCGCCAGAAAAGAAGCACCATCTCACTACCGAGAACCATAGCGGCGAGTCATCCACATCCAAGGACAACTCTGTAGCAGGTGGAGATACCGAAAGTGATACGTCCATCAAACAAGAAACTACTAATAAAGTTAATACATTGGCACTGACAAATGACGTAGTGGCTGCAAACTCTTCTGAAGAAGAAACTGATACAGATATATCCACGGAAAAATTGACACCATGAATTCTAATGTAATGCTGTGGAAAATGAATAAAAGGAGAAAATAAGAATAGAAACTGATACAAAGTAATCTTAGTTTAGCTAGATAGATAAATTTTATGAAAGTTTATCTAAAGGTAAAGAACATAAAATAGTGTCATTTCAGAAGGAGTTAATCGAAAATATAAAATAGAGAAAAACTTGCTTGTAGTTTTTACACAAGCAAAAGATAATGTAGGAACACAATTAGCAAGAATTTTTTTTAAAATAAACCTTGGCCTTTTCTCAACCTGACCCAATGCCATGCTTCAGCTTCTGGACTAGCATCGGCACTTCTTCTGAATAGACCTTGGCCTTTTCTCAACCTGACCCAATGCCATGCTTCAGCCTCTGGACTAGCATCGGCACTTCTTCTGAATAGACCTTGACCTTTTCTTATTTTGACCCAATGCCATGCTTCAGCTTCAGCATCAGGATTGGCATCCCTCTTGGTGAAATCCGATAATTTCTCTCCTTTAGTGGCTTGATTATACAGGGTAGTATTAACGAAAAGCAAACCATTGTTTGTTTTATTGGAAATTGGAAGAATAGCGACGTCATTGGTTGCACCGAAATCCAAGTAGCCTATAAATGCTTCGGAGGGAACTTCGACTGTTTCGCCTAATTCTTCTCCAACTGGCTGTGCGGTTGCCAATCCAGTAATCAATAATGCAACCGTAGAAATAAATCTTAAGAATCTCATTTTGTAGGTTAAAGCTGTGGGTTTTTACTGTTGCTGCTGGTAATATCAATCAGGAAAGGGTTAAAAAACTTATCAATTGATTTTTATTTTCCAATATATGGTTTCAATTATCTAATACAAATCTTATAACTTTAAAATATGTCAACGTCAGGAAAAATCAACAATTCAATCCTTGCTAACCATTCTTTATATATGTCGAAATTATTACATGCTACTTTGACTTACTCTGTAATTATTTAGTTGGATACAGAAAATATCTTTGATCAGATTGTGGTTATTTCATGAAATAACCACAATAACAAAATCAATCAATACCACTCACATAAACTACAGTTTCAATAGACACCAAAAATTAATTAATTATAATAAAGTTTTGAGAAGCTACATTTGCTTAAAACATACCATCAAACCATTTGTAGCAAATGTTCCGGATTTTATGTAAATACCATAAATGGCTCACAATGAGTATCTTAAGAAATTATAATATTATCCATTTTACTCTAAATCCTTATCGCATTGTTGCTAAAGAACTTGTTAAGAAATGCACACTATTAAGAGTACCAGTGAGGCATTAGCACTGAATTGATACCTCTTTACATTCAACTATTGGAAGACTGGGAAACAAATTTGTCGTTTGCCAATGCGGAGTTATTAAAATTTCCATTTCCGATCACCAATGATGATTCATTTACATGCACATAGGTACTTTTGAATGAAAGAAGTGCAAGATATAGGCACCGACCATCTAGTCAAAGCTCATTACAAAGTCAATTGAAATACTATAGTATGAGAAAGTGATATATTGCGGTTTTGAATCCAGTAACCAATGCTTATTTGATATATTTCACTTACCATGGGTTAATAGGTGTAACATGTAGAATTGGCTGCTGCAAATACCAGGAAATCTCTACAAATCAGGTATTGTACTTTGATGTATATCGATTTATTTCCTCTTTTAATGATTAATTGTGTATCAACATAAGGAAAAATCGAATACATTTTGGATAAATACTGCTTTCAGTATTAGTAGTCATTACTGTAGTATATCAATTAAAAAAGGACAAAAGCAACAAAAAAACTATGTAACATCTTTAACTATTTATTCCTTGAGTTCATTTGAAAGTGCTTCCTTCTTCTGGTTGAACTAGCTTCTTATTTGCTGGAGAAGCCATCTCTTTTCTGAGGTCTAGCAGAATAGTCTCCATATTATAAAGTCTTTTCCAATCCTTTAATGTGTTAAACTTTTCTTTATTAACTTCACCTGTGGATTGATCCACACATGGAAGGTTTATCTTAGAGATAAATGTGATAGTGGGTGGTTCATCAGGGTATTTTGGTCCACATTCAATGGAAACCGAGTATATACGGTTCTCATGGTTACTGTGTGGTGGTCCAAGGATTGTACCATTCCATCTAGTCATTGTAATATCATCTGCATCAGCTAAACCGTAACTACAGGATTCAGGTCCAAGGCCCTTTTCACCCTTCTCTAGTTCTTCCAATAACCTGAAACTTCTTGGTCTTTTAAAAATAGTAATAAATAATGCGTTTAATGACCTCTGGTTTCAAATACAAATGTCATAGGCCTTACTCTCCATTAAGTATTGTAACATATGTTAGTTTCCGAGTCATAGCATTTGAAGTCTAAAGGAAAACCGCCACAGGATGTTAATCTATTGATCTTATATCCCAGTAATGGCTCAAAAAAATATTATACATACACTTTTGACATTGTGGTCTATTATCAGTAACTATTTCTGTCTTAGTTTCCACTCCTATTGCTTCCTAGTTTACGCTTATATTGCGACTATCTCATTATGAATTTATGCTATTTTTCAAACGTCTTTGGATTTGATTTCGTTAAAATGCTAATTGCGATGGCAACCTGCAATCATGCTTGGGTAGAAATTGTAAAGAGGTTTAAAACCGGTCACTTTAAGAATTGGCATGTGTATTAGCACTATATAGTGGAATTTTATATTGGTGCATAAACTGATGGTATTCTAATGAACAACTCAGGCAGTGGAGGTTCTTCTCCATTTGTAGAAAGCCCCGATTTGGTTTCGGACGGACACCTACATACAGAGCGCAAGGATACTCCAATAGACGTGGATAACTGGAAGTACAAGTATGATAACTTGCTAAACCAATACGAAATAGAGAAGGTGAGGTGGCAAAAGGAGCAGTACGACTCTGAGAAAAGCCATGAGGCACTTCATCTTCAACTCGAGAAAGCGCGAAATGAGATTGACCAACTGGTGGAAAGTAAACGCTTCCTAGAGGCTCAGTTGCAATCTCAACACCCCCAAAACACACAAAAAGAATGGTCTCATGAAGATAATAAGGTTAATAATAATTCTATGAATAACGACTATATGCTTTTAGAGGAGAAATATAAATCAGATGTGTTTCACCTTGATAACAGCGTCAATGAATTGAAACTTGAACTGACTAGTTGTAGATCTTTATTGAAAAAATATGAAGAAGTTATAGAACAACAGTCAGAACAAATAAAAGAAATAAAAAAAACTCTCAAAAAGAAGGAACAAGAGCTAGATGAAATTGAAGTCAATCGGTTGAAACAAGCTCATAATGCAACAAATACCGAGGAAATAAGACAACAAACTAATGAAAATGCTAGTTTTTCCAATGGGTACAATACACTTATGTCTATGAAGAACTCTGTTAATTACTGGAAAAATGAAAACCAGCAGCTAAATCAAAAATTAAGCGAATACAGCGATATATACCAGCAACTCCAGGAGGCGCAATTGGAAATAATGGAACTTAAAGCTAATTTAGAGGAATGGAATAAATTTTTATCAAATAAAAAGCAACAAGATAACAGCAATGACTATAGCATTGATCATTTTATTATTGAATTTGAATCACAGAGAAGAGAATTGAACATGGTTACAGAAGAATTAGCAGAAGTTAAGAAAAGTTATTATAATAGCAAAATACTAAATGATGAATTAGCCCTTGAGCGGAATCAACTATTGAAATTAAAGGATGACTATGAAAATAATATAATAAATTTAGAGAAATTGAATCATGAACTTGAGCAACAAAAAGTTTTGCTTGAAGAAGAATGTTCATTACTCAAAAATCAAATCCCTACTAAAGAAAACTTAAACCAACAAATAAGAAGCACCAACCGAAACGATGCAGAATATGATTCATTATTGGACAATTATAAGCAGGAAACAGAAAATTTGACCAACGAGTTGAAACGTTTGAATGATAGTTTAATAGAACAAAATAGAAATCAAGGAACAGAAATGAAAAAAAGGAAGCTGAGAAATGGTGATCATATAAATATTAATTACTCTCAAAGATTGAACGAGTTACAACAGAACAATCTATCATTAGAGAAAGATAATGAAAAACTAAGACTGGTAGTAGAAAAATTAGAAGGTAAGCTTGATGATTTGAGAAAGACGAAACCCAAAAACATAAGAATCCTACAACAAAGGGATTCACCATTGTTAAAGCTACAATTTGTCAGAAGAAAGGAAAATGAGCTACTTAGAGAAGAGAACCAAAATCTCTTGACGATGATTGAGAATATTACAGAAAATCGGAATGAGAGCTTTGACAAAATACCATTGACATCTTACAACTCTTTGAAGTACCAATACGAAATTTCAATGGATACGAACAAGAAACAAGAGAAAAAGTTTAGCAGGTTGAAACAAATTTTCAATAAGAAATCATTGGAATTTATCGATGTTGTGAATTCACTTTTGGGTTTTAAACTAGAATTTCAGCAGGATGGCAGAGTCAAGATATACTCATGCTACATGCCAAACAAATATCTGATAGCCAATCTAGTAGATAACACATTGAAATCGAATTTAGACACAGTAATATCTGACTGGGATAGTTTACTCAATGATTGGGTTGTCGAAAAAGGTCAACTACCTTGTTTTCTTGCATCATTAACACTCCAACTATGGAAAATGGAGAATGACTCATGAAACACCAATTTGCATCATATACACATTTTTATAATATTCTGAAATCTTGTAATTAATAACTAACGTACATATTAAATGAACTTCGGGATTAACCAGTTTTTATAACAATTTTTAAGTTCTTTACAAGTCCGATGAGCCGATCAAAAAGCACAGAAAATTGCAATACGTATTGTTGTGATCTCAATTAGTGTGCTTCGATCAAAAGAAATTGATCCCAAATGACTAATAGATCACAGGATAAACATATACTGGTTAACCGAGATGCCCTTATTGACGGAACTATAGTTTCTGTGTTAGTGACTGGGAGTGCTATCACTTTATATAAAGGTTATACCTGTTACCTGAAGCAACTAACTAATGCAAGTCAAATACCCACAAAGGTGTTTCGGAGAAAGTGGCTATATGGCAAGGTGACGTCTGTTGGAGATGGTGATAATTTTCATTTCTTCCATATGCCTGGAGGTGTACTTGGTGGATGGGGATGGATTAGAGCTGTACCAAAGTTGACTAAGAACGAGAAGAAAACAGCTTCTCTATCGTTTCATTGGGGCACCAACAAGTTAAAACAACAAAATGCTACCTATAAAAACAAACGTAATCTACCGACAATTTCTGTTCGTGCTTGTGGCATAGACGCTCCTGAATGCGCACATTTTGGAAATCCTGCTCAACCGTACAGCGAAGATGCCCTAATATGGTTACGCCATCGCATATTAGGTAAAAAACTATGGATTAAACCGTTGAAAACTGATCAATACGGAAGATGCGTAGCCAGTATACGAATATGGACATGGTTGGGCTATTCAGATATATGCTTAGAAATGATAAAAGAAGGATTAGCTGTAGTATATGAAGGAAAGACAGGTGCGGAATTTGATGGTAGAGAAGGTAAATATAGACGTCATGAATTTATTGCCAGAGCTAAAAAGAAAGGCCTTTGGTCTCAAAAGAGATTACAGACACCAGGAGAGTATAAAAAACGATATCAATGACCAAATAGATTTAAGATATCACAATATAACGATAATTTGGTATTGGCTAATAATCAATTTCATTTACATAAAACTTACATATTCACTTAATAAAATATTCATAACACCATCAAAACTATCTCAGCACTTCAGATCTATTCCTTTTCTCTTCTCTTCTTCTCTGATTTCAAACATCAACTGCACTCCAATGAAAAGGCTACCAAATGATAATAGCAGGAAAGTTAATCCATTACAAGTACCGAACATGTCAGCTAACAATTTTTTCATTCCATCAGATCCCAAACAGAAACCAAACAAATTTGCTATCATCATCAGGTATATATTTAGAGCACCTCCAAGTGCACATATATGTCTATACCACCACTTCTTACTATACTGCACAAAATATTGGGTAGCAAACATTTCTGGTAGCAAAAACAATACCACAATCCAGCCCCATAAAAGCAATCTCAGTTCAATATCGTGCCAAATAGCAACAAAAGAAAATACTGCTAAGGACGTAACAATTCTACTTTTGGAGCCTCCTAATGGAATGTAAATATAGCGTATAACCCATTTATTATAACTTCTATGCCATGCTCTCCAAAAAGCGAGGGCACTATAATTATTGTAAACACATCTTATCATGTTTTCAGGTGTGTCAATACCGTCCAATAAACCCCACAATCTAAAAAATCTCCAAGGAATAGCTAGCTTAAACCAAATGATATTTAGATTGATTAATCCAATCATTGCAATTTCAAAAGGTGAATCACCTTCCCACGCTTTCCTCTTTGAAATAGCAACCACATAGAAGAAGTGCAAAACCAGTTCCATTAAAAATAATGTGCACAAAAATCTTGCTGCATACCACAGTATAAAATTTTTGGTTAATGAAGGTAGTTTATTTCTGCTTTGGAAAATGTAATCATTGTATGTTATGATTGGCCCTGCTATGAATAATGGCGCGTAAGTTATATAAGCAATATGATTTAATGGATTATAGTCATTTACTGGCAGTATCACATTCATTCTGGCCTTATCATCATAAAGAAGCACTTCTTTCATTTCATTTTCTTTTTTCGATTCAATATTTTCTTCTTTACTCTTAGATGTAGTGGTATTGTATCTGTTTAAAAAATCAATATTATAACTAATCATCCTTAGGAGTAGAAAATTGTAAAAAACATCCCATCTTGGGATCAGTCCCTTTGAGTGTTCATCTAAAAATCTTAAAGATGGACTGAAGTTGCTAAAGGCGTATGCATAATACTTATCATTTATGAATAAGGATCCAATACCATATACCCATGTGAACAAAATTGCCAAACGTTTACTATTTTTAAAAATATGCGCAATGGAGAACATAATGTAAACGTGAGCTAGCACTCTTATGGAGTTAACACCATAAGCTCCATACAAAAATAAGACACCAAATATGGTATCAAATCTTATCTTAGAGATGGGGCATAAAGCTAATACAATACGTTTTATAGTAGTATGAAGTACCAACAATGCCGCCAATTCAATCAAATGTTCTCTAAAGAATCTATACTGGGCATCTGAGTTATCAACCTTCCTTCCAAATAACCATCCAGAGGATAATAGATCTTGATATTTGTAGTAATTTATGTTGTGCTCAGAGCTAGTTCTATAGCCGGCCCATATCATATTGGGAACAACAATCACAAACATGAGATAGTAAAATTTGAACTCCATACTACCCCAACGAGAAGGACCAGCATTCTGAATGATTGTGTTAGTCTTCGTGGTTTCACTCTTCTTATTGCCCTTAACCGGTCTTGGGAGTACTCTCGAATCCAGATGCTCCACATCAACAAGTGGCAATATCTTCTCAAGGACCATTTTCAATGTTTAATTCGATTTGTAAGGTGCCTCGCAATTTTTGTACACTTCTGTCAATAGATTTATTGGTATCCATTTTGTATGATTTCCATTATTTTAAAGGTCTACTTGAACTTTAGCGATTTCGAAACTCACAGAGAACGGACAAGCAATTTCAATGGTAAGAGATCAACTTCAATTGTATAAGATTAGAGTGGTCTCTATCAAGATAAACTCATTCTTGTGACTGGGTTGTTAACAAAACTCATACTAAAGGATCACATAGTTATATCTTTACTTGTTTCATTGGTGGTGATCTGATCCTCATACGAGAACCAGCTTCAGTATTGACAGGAACGCGTGCTATCAAAATTCCAACATGGTTTTCTGGTCATCGAAAAGTGGTATTAATTCGAAATATACGTTCTCGTCTTCACCAACGTTTACCTCTGATCCATGGAGTGTGTATACAGGTAGGCCGAAGAGCTCCTCAGCTCTGGGACGAGTATCACTGTTCCAATTTGACAAGAAACAGTTTGAAAACTATCTTTTGAACTATGGTATCATCAAATCGAAGTCTTCATCGCAAGACAAGATGTTAATACAAGAGGCTTATCAAATATTAAAGAACCAGGTGAATAACCTGACCAAACTTAAACATCCAAATATTTTAACAGTTGTTGAACCCATAGAAGAACATAGCAAGACTTTCTTATTTGTCACAGAATATGTGACAGACTGTCTGGAGTCCCTATACAATAATGATAGCACGAACTATGGTAGATTTTCCGACAGTGGTGAAAATATCCTATCCAGTAATGGCGCTTCTTTGCCCGATAATATCCTTATTCAAAGAGGAATCCTACAGATTGTCAATGCGCTCGAGTTTATCCACACTAGAGCAGGTTCTGTACACCTAGATCTACAACCACGCTCTATTTTTATAAATGAAAACTCAGATTGGAAAGTATCAGGCTTAGGGCATCTTGTGAAGCTAGGTGACAATTTGCAAGGCGGCATGTCTACAGATTTCTTTTTACCAAAATACGACCCTAGAATTCCTTCCTTCATGCATATTAATTTTGATTATTCTGCACCGGAGTTGATTATGGATAATACTGTCTCGTTTAAGAATGATTTTTTTTCATTAGGTTTGCTAATATATTTCCTTTACTCGGGTAAATCTTTACTACACATTGAAAATTCAGAGAGTCAATATAAATTAGAATACAATAAATTTGAGAGGAAAATAAGTACAATGTCATGGGATAATGTATTTTCTAAGGTACCGCCGCAACTGAGGGTTTTGATACCAAAATTGATGAGTAGAGATATTATATCGAGATATGATACATTGGGTGATCTTCTTGACTCTGAATTTTTTGATAACCCATTATTAAAGATGCTGAACTTCTTAGATGATTTGCCGACGAAAAATAATAGTGAAAAGTTGGTATTTTTAAAAGGTTTGGATGAGTATCTAGATCAATTTCCTTCTTCATTGCTCCAAAAGAAATTTCTTCCTATTTTATTGGACCTACTTATACAGTTATGTCAGGATAAAGAGCTAGATGGAGAATGTATATCACATGATATCAGCTTAATTATCAAAATAGCATCCAATCTGTCACAGTTATCATTCCATGAAAAACTATATCCGATTATTGTTGGTAATAAGGAAAACTTCAATATTTTGCTAGAGAAATCAAATACAATCTTGATCGAGAACATGAAGATACTACAGGAGAAATTCAAAGCCGCTGATTACGATCAAAATTTCTTGAGACCTTTATTAGTCTATGTTCTACAAACTATGCAATCTGAATCTGCGGTTAATTCTCAGGAAATGTTATTGAATCAATTGGATCTAGTTTTAAAGACATTTGATTTCCCAACAGTTAAGAATTTCTTATTACCATTGATTGCGAAACTGTTTGTGAAGACGACAAGCTTGACTATCAAAAATAGTTGTGTGACATCATTCCAAATTCTAATTGAAAAAAAAAGTATTGACTCATACACTGTAACAGAAGATCTTTTGCCATTATTTAAGACTATGAAAACAAGGGATCCAAGAATTTTAATGAAATGCTTATCTCTTTTTAAACTCGTACCGTCGTTAGTGAAAGACGAGGTTATTTTGGTTGAACAGTATCTTCCATTGCTATGGAATTATTCTATGGCTTCAACTTTGAACAAGTCACAGTTCACCGAATTTACCAAGGTTGTTAATAAAATATCAGCTGACATTCAATCAATACATATTAATAAGCTTAAAGAAGGCAGCAATGAAAATTATGAACATGATAACTCTGATAAAAATAAAGCATTCACAAAGATCATCGAAGCCCAATCCCAACCAAAGCGTGAAGACCGTGATACTACACTGGCTAAGAGTATCGCTACGCCTGCAATTCAGCCAAGAAGAAAAGAAACGCCACCAAAACCTTCAATTTTGGACAAAAGACCGATTACTTGTAGTATACCAGCCAGACGGACGAACCCATCATATAATAAATCTATACCTACAGCAAGTATCACTTCACCGCCAAACGATAGCCAGCCACAACAATCATTGGATGACGAATTTGATGACTTTGTTTCTGCTGCTACAACACCAAAACCTCATAGTATCAACAATAACACCAGCCCTGTAGTCACACCAAGTGCACCAGGTCTGACGTCTTTACCTCCTGGATTTAGCATTCCACTACAACCGAAAAAAAACTAAAGGACATATGATTCGAATAGAAATTTGTACAAGAGATTACCTTTATACCTTCTTCATAAGTCACTAACTAGTAAATAATGTAATCAACATAATTAACATATAGAAATTCTCTACTGGGCTATTAATTCGAATAGTTTCACAACGCTGCTTTGGTATACCATGAATAAACGTATATACTTATATACGAATTACAATGAAAGTTTTCATGAATTAGTGAATCCAGTGGAGCAGACCCTCAAAAATGATTACAGAAACAAGAAGGCCATCGTAACGTAACTTAATTTGCTGAGATTTCTGTAGGAACTCTTACCGATAACTCTATTATTTAGCTTTATTACTCTGATCAAGATCTTTTTGCAAAAAAACTTCAAAGTTTTGGCACCTATTCACATAACCAAATATGAGTGATACAGGTTCTGTAGAAAGTGAAAAGTCTGACTTTCAAGATAGTCGTGAGACTCCTATGCCAGAAAGTAGTGAAACACCAATCCCAGATAGCAATGAATCTGTGGTGAATGATGTATCTCATCAAACTTCTGTTATTGAAGAGAATTCAGTAAATGAGCATGAACTTGAAAACGCCATGAACCAAACAGAAGATAAACAAGACGAACACAGAAGTAATTTAGAGGAATATCAAAGTATTAACCAAGGAGAAAATGTGCACAACAAAGAGGGAGATTCAGACGAAGATGAAAATAAGGATGAAGATGGAGACGAAGACGAAGACGAAGACGAAGAAGCTCTTGCTAGAGATTTGTATTCAGATGATCAAACTATCGGTAATAATGGATCCTCAGCTACAACTGGAAACAACGAGGATCAAACAGTAAAGGAGCAAGATAATGAAAATGAAACATCACAAGAACAATATCTACAGCCATCCTCTGAAGATGAAGAGGAACTAAAAAATGATGATGATGATGTGGTAAACAATGAACCAACGGTACTGGAAGACAACTTAGAAAATACTGAGTTCGATGGTGATCATGTTAACGAACAAGGAACTGAAGATCAGAATTCCAGTGAGAGTAAAAGTACCTCTAACGAAAATGAGACCTCTGGTGATGTTGAACAACAGCAACCTGCCAATGCTAATATTGTCGCACAAATATTATCAGAGTCATTTGAAAAAGAGAATGTTGATGCTAACTTGATTGAAAAACAAGTTAAGTTTATTGAAGATAGTCATTTATTAGAAAAAACACAATTTCAAAAATTAACTGATACGGAAAAGATTACAGTAGTGTTAAAACTATTAAACTCAAACACAGAAACTAAATTTCAGGCTACAAATAAGAAAGCTAATGCTGTTGTGGATAGCAATGGCTTGAGATTGTTCCCAAAACCAGATATTACAAAGCCAATGACACCTGAGGAATCAGTAAGATATAATGATTATCTAAAAGGTGAGAACAAAATTACAGAAATGCACAGTATTCCTCCGAAATCTAGATTATTTATTGGTAATTTACCTTTGAAAAATGTTTCTAAACAAGATCTATTCCGATTATTTTCACCATTTGGACATATTTTACAAATCAACATAAAAAATGCGTTTGGTTTTATTCAATATGATAATCCAAAAAGTGTAAGAGCTGCAATTGAATGTGAATCTCAAGAGATTAATTTTGGTAAGAAGTTGATTCTTGAGGTTTCTAGTTCAAATAATAGACCTCAATATGATCATGGTGATCATGGTACCAATAGCAGTTCAACATTCATATCTACTTCTAAACGTCCTTTCCAACATGAAGACGAGGAGCCTGTTGATATGTATGCCGAAAATAACAATGCCCATAAAAAGCCAAAGCGTAGAACACCATCGTGTGTTATATTCGTTAAGAGAACAGCTGATAGAAATTATGCTAACGAAGTTTTCAACAAATTCAACAATATGACTGGACTTGAAACTGACATGGTATTTTTGAAACCGAGATTGGAGTTGAGAAAACTAGTAAATGACGCTGCCTATGAAGGTGTTTGGGGTGTTATATTAGTAAACAAGACTCGAAACCTAGATGTTCAAACATTCCATCCTGGTCCTCGTGGAGAAACAAAATTTGATGAGTATGTTAGTGTGTCTGCAGATGACGCTGCTGCAATATTCAATAACTTGAAGGTAATCAAAAATAGATCAGGTGGTATGCCGCCATTGGCGGGACCTCAATCAGGATACCCGCAACAATCTGTGCCAAATATGATGCCTCAACCTCAACAAGGATACTATGGCAATTATAATTATGGTCAACAACCCAAACCACAGCAACAGGCGAACTTCTATCCTCAAATGCCGACTCAAAATACCAGCTATGGTCAACCGGGGATGGCTCCAGCTGTTCAAGGTTATGGGGCCCCTACTTCTCAACCTCCAATGAATATGGGAGGTGGAAGCTACAGCCGGTATGATAATTCGAGCATGCAACAACCCATGTCTAATAATCAACCCATGAATCAGCAACAATTGTTAGCTGCAATTCAGAATCTGCCACCTAATGTTGTATCAAACCTACTTTCTATGGCACAACAACAGCAACAACAGCCTGATTCCCAACAACAAATTTTAAACATGATTCAGTCAATGCAAACACCCCAGCAGAACCAACAGCAGCAGCAACAACAACAACAACCAGTAAATATGCCACCCCAAAATAGCTTTGGTGGTAATGTTCAACCTTCGAACCAACCCACAAATCCCGTATCGCCATCTGCTGCTGCCAACCAGCAGGACCAACAACCTGCTAACAATGTTCAAAGTCTTTTGGATAGTTTAACTCAGCTCCAAAAGTAAAGCAGGATAACTGAAGAATAAAAAGACATCTTATAAAATATAAATTTCTTTGTGCTATTTTTTCTACCTTTCTTTCAATGATTCTCACACATCAATTGCTAATATGAATGTCTTAATTACTCTTATCTCTTAATGATTTTTCTACTTATCAAATGAGTTTCCTTCTACCTTCTATTCCTCTGAGAATATACTCTTACACATTGCCATTTCTTATATCTGATATCTTATCTCTTTAATCTCATCATAAATATAGTACAGTCAATGTTGTATGTGCACCGATATCTAACTTGTGCCTATCATACATCACAAATACTCTTGTATAATCAGTCTACTATTCAACCTCCATTCGAATCTCTGCTGGAGCTCAATTTGCACTTTCAGTGATTCGCGAAATCCAGTTTGATTAAGGGGTGTGTAGGCTCATAACGAGCATGATAGAATAAAAGTCTATCACACAGATTAGGCATATATAGCCTGACATAAGCAGACAAAATATCATTGTAGTAATAATTCATTATCTAGAGGTCTTAGAAATTTTGGATTACCGCAGAGATTGCAACTAAGAGGAAGCTGACGAGTAACAACCTGCTTTGTAAAGAATATCAGAAACAGAATGGATGACTATTACAGTATCAAAAGCATTGAATTCAAAGGGTATCATTGTCGGATACTACTAGACCAAGATGAAGACTACTCTGCATTGGTAGCGTTGACTAATGCCCTAGTGTTGTCGCAGGGACATAATAGGGTTACGAGCCAATTGAAGAGTATATTTGACAACTGCAATGAGATAGCTGTAGAAGATCTTCTCGATGAACTTGCCAACATTGGACTGCAATTAGGTGTGATGAGTAACTATGGGCAAGACAAGGAACAGTTAATAGCTACATTGAAGGAGTTTAGAAAAGGTTTGCATATTAATCCTAAATTTAACGGATCATTTACTGACAGTTTGGAAACTTCTGTATTTAGTGGATTCAATGTTGCTTTGGTTCATGGATGGGTGGTTGATGGTGACAGAGATCCAACGAGTTATTACCATCTATCAAAATATTCATACGAGGAAGCACAAAGGGTTTTAGTCCAAGCATATGAAATTAGGAAGGACCAGAACGGGGTTGCGCTTAACACTAATGCACAACAAGTATTAGACGACTCTGCATATATTAAATCATTTCTAGCACGGTCTGCTACTCAATTGACTGAGTATGGTTTACAACATTTAAAGGAAATACTTGTTGAGAAATCATTTGCTGTGCTATTTAGAAATGATAGATATTTCACTCTCTACAAAAATGCTGGTGAATTATTTATTCTCGTTACTAATCCATCGCAATCACGTAATAACAACATTGTTTGGCAGTCATTACATTCGGTAAATGGTGCTAGGGATTTGTACTATAATGGAGTTTTTGTTGAGATAAACCCAGATAATGACCAAAATACATTTGATGATGTTGTTGTCCCACAAAGTAATCCATTCAGTGACCCACAAACAAACCAAGAATTCCAAAACATTGACAGAAATGATACCTTCGATGCTCAGCAGGTGGAAGATGATGAATTGCTAGCTAGGCAATTGCAGGAAGAAGAGGATAGACAAGCCGCTGGTCTAATGCAGAATGCTTACAGAAGAAATGGACCTCGTAATAAGTACCAAATAGATGACGAGTCAAAGAAGAAGAAGAAAAGGAACAGTATAATTCCAAAAATGCCGTCTCTAGGAAAAAAGAAGAAAGACGGTAAGGATAAAAATTGTATTATAATGTAACATGCCACCTAGACATTTGAAATAACTTATGTATTATTTGAAAATTGGCCGTGGGAATGTCCATAACACCTCAACTTTTCATTTATGCGGCGTAAAATTTTAGTGACTCATGGTCCGTTCACCTCATTTGCTTATCAATTTTTCATTGTTCTTGGTATATTATATGAAACATGTACTATTATAGATGTATTATACAACTATGATGTAAGTAAACAAAATGGTCCCACTTTTTGTAATTGGTTTTAATTATTTAATCATGCTATAACTTGGCTATAATCTCGGACTTTTCTACGTTATGTGACAGTATTTAGAAATTGAAAACTGGAATTAAATGGCTATATAGAATATTCTCAGTTTATAGAAAGTAATAATAAAATAATAGACTACTATCATTGCCTAAAATATTGCAGCTCGTAACCATATTTTCTGTAAAATACTAAAACTCGAACAATGCCCTCTGTGATAGGCATCATTAGGTTTCAGATTAATAAAGGGGGAAAGAAGCAAAAGGTCGCGCTGGTTGGCAGATCGAGTAAGTCTCGATTAGTTAAATTTAATGGAAACAACATCCCAAAAATTTGTATCGATGATCCGCTTATCTCGTCCCTACATGCACTGATCTCGGCTAAATTACAAACGAGGAAGACAAATATTACTCAACTAGATATAATTATAAAGACTATTAGTCATTCAGCCATACTTGTTGATACAATAAGCCACAGAATTGTGCCTAAGCTAGTCATACGGGATGGGGAAAGATTTGGATTGATTCCAGGACCAGCAAGCAATAATCAAATAGAACCCAAATATATGGTACAGATCCATATCATTCTTGTGGATAATGAATATGGCATATATGAACTGCAATTGTTTGATGTTTCATCAGGTATATTCTCGCCGATTCAGTTGGGTATTGCTGCAATTAAAGGTCTGGAACACCATTATGATTCATCACCTAATGCATACTTATATCAAAAACAAACTGCTAGACTTGCAACTAAGAAGATGACCAAGCATGTACAGAAACGAATAATCAAACTACGACATCAAAAAAATAGGAATTTACTGAATAAACAAATGAAGCATATGTTTGTCGGTACTTTGGTCGGAACAATACTGGGTTCATGTGGAGTCCTGGGATTAATTGCTTATTTTGGGGATGAGATTGAGTCATTTCTATAATATGCTTGCTTTAATATTGTGAATACTCAAATTTGTGAAAATATTCTTAATATAACGATAAATTTGCGATACTTAAATGGGAAATGTTCATAGCTAATTGTTATGATAGCTATAATTCTAATTAGTATTGAGCAACAACTGATTATGGTATGATCATGATACCATTTTGGGCTATTTATTAGGTAGTTATTCTATGATCTCTGACACAGTACTTAATATTACTTATCTAAAAGATCATTAGGCCACAAATACTTATGTATAAGGTTTGCCGTGGATTATAGCAAGTAAAACAAATACTACAAGTTTATATAAAATGGATATCTAAGAATCTTACTGTAGTGGTTATATCAATTCTTGATAATTTTATAAATATTTCTGTATAACTATATTACTTTTATGAACTGTATCGCTACGATGAGCAGGTATGGCTATACACATCAGCTCTAACGGTAAAAAAGCGGATGTCTGCTAAGAGTCAGCCCTTCAGCTGTCAAGCTCCAATTTAGTCTTATCATAGGAGTTAATGGGTATTTAGCTATAATTAAAATGGATGTATTTTTTATATTCCTTTTATAAAAGGCTGTCTTTATACTATAAATTGTTTTAGAATTGCACAACGACATAGAACATTAATCATAGAAATAAGCACAATGTCTAACATGTCTCAGCCAGTTCAAAGAGCTGCTACAAGGTCCATAATCCAAAAGTATATCAACAAGGAGACATTAAAGTATGTGTTTACCACACATTTCTGGGGACCTGTTTCAAATTTTGGTATTCCAATTGCTGCATTATATGACTTAAAGAAGGACCCTACGTTGATCTCTGGTCCAATGACACTGGCTCTGGTTGCTTACTCTGGTGTGTTTATGAAATATGCTTTAGCTGTTACTCCTAAGAACTATCTGCTGTTTGCATGTCATTTCATAAACGAATCCGCTCAACTGGGACAAGGTTATAGGTTTATTGACTTCAATTACTTCAAGTCTGACGAAGAAAAGAATAAGATTATTGAAGAATACAAGGTAAAAGCTGAACAAGCTAACGAAAAGAAATGATTTGTTTATTCAAATATTATCTTAAACAATACAATTTCCACGATTATGATTTAAGTCAAAAAGAAGCATTTGATTCATATTGTAAGTTCTTAATCCATGACTCTTTTCTATATTTATTTTCATATCAAACTGGAGTAAACTATTCGAGCATTATTTTTTCTTCCTCTTTGTACAATATCTTTTTGGAATCCAAAACCCATTATTCTTTCTCCCTAAATAACTTCACATATATCTACATTCTATTCTGTAATGCATCCACAATTATTTTACAACACACCCACAGAATACTCAAATTTTAACTTATCAATCCTTTCAAATCGTCATTCATTCTATAGCTTTTTCAATTTGATAGAATTGAAACATAACTGCAATGCAATACGATAGTATAGACACTGATTACAAGTAATACAATACCGAACTACCACTGTTACAACTGCTACATATAATGTCGGATGAAATTGAGGATCGTCCTAGGACCAGATCTCGAACACCATCAGTAGACACACAATCATACACAATTAATGAAGAGGCACATCATATAATTACAGATTCTGATAGTAGTTCAAGTGAAAATGAAGATGGTGAAGGTAATGAAACTAATAGCTCAGATGATAGCTCAGAATCTGGATCGGTAGAAAGATTTTTAGATGAAATTGTACCGACTACAAGCACTTCATTTATACCCAATGATACACCGGATCCGGCTACTCTGTTTGATATAACAGAGTATATTTTTGATTCAATTGTACAATCTACAAATGCCTGTGATTTCTCTGAAGCATTTGCACTACAGGCAAAGACATCAGCGGTGATAAACTCTAAAAGTATGGAACTGAAGAACTTGATAGAGCAAACCAAGGTACGATTGCCTGAACTTCAGGCAAAGTTTAAAAACGGAACACAAACGTTGAGAACCATCAGAAAGAATTTGGATAACGCTAAATCAAGGATACAGGTAATGAATGATGTACTTCAAACTGATTATCCAATAGAATTTAACCAAGCACGAGATAAGATATTGGAAAGGACACTTGATTCCGATGAAGAAGTTATCTAAAGTATTGGAGATGTCACTCATATAATACTACTTGTCATACATCGTCAAAATAAGGCGCTTTTAAACTTGCTTGCCTATACGTTTGTGATTTTAATCTATTTTAAAGAAAACTATTATACATGAACTATATTCAATTTAATTATAAAAAGCCAAAATTGGAAATGAAGTAATTTTTTATTTTGTTTATGAACTAATACTTGAAGTTAATTTCAATCAAAAGTAATCTTCTTTGGCTTTTTGCTCATATCAATATCTTTAAAGAATGCACCATAAGCACCATGTTCTTTACGTTTAGTATGGGTACCGAATTTGATCAAATCTTCAGGAACTGGTTGGTTAGCTCCATTCAGAACATTAACTAGACCACCTGCTAAGTGTTTCTCTTGCTCAGTAAAGAGTGTGTGGGCAGTACCAGTTTGGCCGGCTCTACCGGTTCTACCAATTCTGTGGACATAATCTTCTACAGTCAATGGGAAAGTTAAATTGATAACAGTTTTAACATTAGGAATATCTAAACCTCTGGCAGCAACATCAGTAGCTAGAAGCAAGTTTGATTTCCCAGACTTGAACTCATTTAATGCTTGAGTTCTTTGCTGTTGAGATAGGTCACCATGAATAGCAGCCACTTTATATCCATTGTAGTTCAAGTTTCTCTCAACTCTAGAAGCTTCCTTTTTGTATAGTGCAAATATAAGAACTTTGTCATTCTTTTTTGGGCCAGATTGGTATTTCTTTAATAGATCCAAAAGCTTTCTTTCCTTGCTACGTGGATCAACAACCTCAACAATTTGTGTAATACGCTTGTTGGCACTCAATTCATCTCTGTTACCGATAGAGACTTTAACTGGTTCCTTCATGAATGTAGAAGCTAATTCACGAACCTCCTTTGGCCATGTAGCAGTGAACATCAGAGTTTGTCTGTCCTTTGATTTTGTCTGACCGATAATTCTCTTGATATCTTCTTCAAAACCCTTTTCAAGCATTCTATCAGCTTCATCAAGGACCATGTAGTCGACAGGAGATAAATCAACAGAACCTTCTTCGATTAAGTCCAATAATCTACCTGGAGTAGCCACAACGACATTGGATTTAGCAATTTGACGTCTTTGGTCATCTTTTGGAACACCACCGTACACAACACAACAATCTATACCAACCTTTTGAGTAAGGAGAACAAGATTGTCATAGATTTGAGAAGCCAGTTCTCTAGTTGGTGATATAACCAATACCTTGATGCCCTTTGGCTTTGAAGAACTAGTTAGCAAGTTATTAATGGCAGGAACACCGAACGCAAAAGTTTTACCTGAGCCTGTTTCAGCAACACCAATAACATCCTTACCAGAAAGAAGATATGGCCAAGAAACAGCTTGAATAGGTGTAGGCTTGGGGAATTTAGCAATCTCATTCTGGACTTCTTTGTCAAGGGATATTTGGTTGAAAGCTAATAGAGGACGCAAATTTAACTTGCTTGGGTCCTCGACAGAAACTTCATTTTCTTTAAAAAACTCATCAATAACTGACTGAGGTTGTTTAGATAGTTCCTCATTTTCGACATAAGCACCAATCTTAACTTGTTTGCTTGGTTGCTCGGTAGTCTCAGAAAGTTTGTCAACTTGTTCAGCCTTCTTATCCTTCTTGTCTTTCTTGTCTTTCTTGTCATTCTTCTCCTTCTTCTCCTTCTTCTCCTTCTTCTCCTTCTTATCCTTCTTATCCTTCTTATCCTTCTTGTCCTTCTTGTCCTTCACCTTCTTGTCCTTCTTAATCTTCTTCTCATTTTGCTTGATAGCAACATCATCGGTAAGCTTTCTCTTCTTTGATTCTTCGACAGTCATATTAATAGATGTACAGTATATGTGTATCTCAGATGTTGTAAAGGTAATATAATATCACAACCTCAACAACTCTAATCTAGTTATATCATTGATGAGTTTATTTTATAAGTGCTAATAGAAGGCGATGAGCTAGCTCATCGCATCAATTTTTCGAAAATTTTTCAGTTTTTAACTGCCGAAATTGTGTAAGCCTTAGAAACAGCAGTAGATCATTCAATCAAAAGGGAAACATTAAGAGTTTTTGGAAAAGAAAGAAAACCATATTGATCACACAGATCCTCGAGGTTCACAATGTGATTAGGATTCATGGAGTGGACAGAATTGAAGCAATAATATTATTACAGATATAAAAGAGTTAGAATTGGATTTAAGGTGCAATAAATAGTAGGAATATTTTTAGATGAGTTTTGATTTTATTAGCTAGAGAGAGGACAGCTAGTGAAAGTTGCCAAGTGTATGTTTTCGAATGCATGCAACATATGACTCGAGTGTCTGAGAGTATATGCCTTAAGTCTTTTTTATTTTGATCTGCGAGAGAAAATTGACTATATTGACTGCATTTTAGAGCAGCCGTAACTTCTTTTTAATATTTTTTAAATTGTGTGCGAATTTAATAGATTTCTTTCAAGGATACTGTGAATAGCATCTTCTATCTTTAGATCTTAAAAATTCATCCGGTTAAAAAAAAACGGTACATGTAAGGTACAGTTGACTCTGTATTTCAATCGGGTTTCAATGCTTGGTATCCAAACCCACCTTGTCGTAGTGATGGTGAATAATATTATTGACAGAGTTTGAATCGTGGTAATCATTGATAATTTCAATGTTAGACTCATTGACATCAATATCATCCTCACTTTCTTCTTCCTCTACAGCATGGAATTCCTTCTTACCCTTGAACTCCCAATATGCAATGGCATATACAGTGTAGCCCACAATTACTACCGACACATAGTTCATATTATCCTTTGATACTGGTAGTACTGGTGGGAATGAGAAGAACACTATAGCAAATAGTGTCCATCCTAACAGGACAATGTTTGAAAATAGACCGAATTTCCCTAGCCAGAATGGTCCTTGCCTTATTTGACGCTTACGCATTAGAAGGCAAATGACTGGTATGATATATGATAATAGTAAGAAGGCGATGCAACCTGTGATCAATGAGTTGAAAGCAGTAGTGGAGGCTAAATACAAAACACCAATAAGGGCAATCAAAGCTGAAGACATTAAGTGGGCATTTAAAGGTACACCAGCGTTAGGGTTAACTTGAGACCAATACTTGGAGTAAGGTAGACCATTGTCTCTAGCAAATGACCAACCTAATCTTGCTTGCCATGTGTGACAGGCAATGATACAACCAAATGATGTTATTAGCACTAGACACCCCAAAACAATGGCTCCAGCTTTACTGTTGGTGGCTTGTTCATAGATATTTAGGATTGGAGCACCTGTATTAGAGGCTAATAGCGCATCCAAATCACGAATGGAGAAGAACATGGCAATGACATAGCAAAACGATGTCAAGAAGCCGATGGCAATTGTACCCATAATAGCAATTGGTATCACTCTTTCTGGTTTCTCAACTTCAAAGGCCATATGAGTAGCACAGTCCAAGCAAGAGAAAGACCAAGCAGGGTTAATTAAACCAACAATAAACGCTATGACACTATTCTTCCAGCCAGTTTCGTTATAAAATGTTGCAAATACGAACTTGGCATCGTTGAATTTACCTGATGAGCAAGCAAGAACTGTAACTGTAATGACAAAAAAGGATGTCAAGGAAATGTATAGCGAAGATGCGGAAATTAGAGGTAAAGATTTACCATAACAATTAAACAACATCAAGAATAGATGCAATAGTTCAAAACAGACAAAAATATGCCATCTCTTTGGTGTGAATTCTGGGTGAGTTAGCACGTACATACCAACTAATTCAGTAGCAGCAGACAAGGTAGTAGAAGCACTTGTAAATAATGAACCAGCATATGCAAATGAACCACATAAGTAAGCTGCAAATCTTTTGTGTTTTGTTGGGGCCAATTTCAATGACCACCAGAATTGGCCACCAGCATGCGGGTATGCAGAGGACAATTCACCAAGGGACACACCAATACAAACTGATATCAATGCAATGATTATAATACCATAGACGATCATCATAGGCCCACCGGAGTTGATACCAGTAACCATAGATGCAGAAATACCGAACCATGAGTTTGTTAAGCCAAAACCAACACCAAGGATTGACCAAAGAGAGAAGGATTTCCTCAAGTGGACTTCGCCGTCTATTGATTGCTCTTGTTCTATTATTTTTTTACCATTTTTGGCTTCAAATTGGCCATCAAGAATAGAATCCTGTTGACTTGTTATAGAAGTCCGCTCAATATCTCGAGGTGACATATTCTTTATATTTCTTCGGTATTATAGAAAGAAGTTCAATGTAGCAGTTATTCTATGGATTGAAATTTAATGAAGTCTAAAAAAAATCACGATAGTTTATCTCTTTTGTTCTACCTTGATGTATTGACTTGTTTATATAAAAAAAACTCTCCAGAAAGTCAATATACACTTGTTAGACTAGAAATGCATTTAATCAAATAAATGGCACAGCATATAA
Organism: Nakaseomyces glabratus; assembly: GCF_010111755.1. Lineage (NCBI taxonomy): Eukaryota > Fungi > Ascomycota > Saccharomycetes > Saccharomycetales > Saccharomycetaceae > Nakaseomyces > Nakaseomyces glabratus. The sequence continues at coordinate 320,970 of NC_088958.1, forward strand.
GAAGTTTGTCACTAACGCAACTCTTCGGTCTTCCTTGATAAATACCGGTGTCTGAAGTTTCTCAGAAACAGGTTTCTCAGTTAGAAGAAACTCGTGGAATTTTGTTGAGATAACTGCTAGTGATAACAGGCTCGATTCGGTAACGATGATCCTAATTCCGTCTCGAAATGCAAGCTGTGTCATTACATATATTTTTCAAGATTAGCATGTGAAGAGGTTAAGTATATGACCATGTGAATATGATGATCGTTGCTATCATTGGTTTCACGAAATTGATACAACCATAGCCCATGTGAAATATAGTTTTTCGTTTCTACTTCAATTTGCAAGAATTCGAATAGCATATTCAACTACCATTCCTTTGTCTTTATTTTAATAAAAGTCAGTCGAAAGATGGTGATAAGTTTACGACAGCATTGTACGTTGTACTAGTCGAGTATTGTATATTGGGATACAAAAGGTCTTCATCATTTAAAACAAAAAAACAATGGATAGTTGAATATGTTTTGTTTTTTAAAACATCATGAGATCAACACCTTTACCACAACAGTATCCATACTATATGCAAAAAAGGAATTGATCTCTATTCTATAGGCACATCGCATACAAATGCGTGGATATTCTCTTCGCACTCCAGTCCAAAGAAGATAAATAAGTAATATCAAATTTTAGCATATCTCATTTGTTCGAGCTGCTTTTATACTTTTTTTTTTTTTGATGAAAAAAAATTTTCTCGCATGCTGAAGCTCATCTCAGCAATAGAACAGAGTACAGTTAGGGCTTTTTCCCTGTCCGGATAGCAACTGTCAGAAGCATTCACAGTTCAAGTATCTTGCTGTTTCGATCTTGTTCTTTCAACAGTTTACAGCTTATTTACTATTACAATATATAATGGAAAGGTGAATTGGATCAGTCCCGAAAGATGGTGTATTTTAAGTAGACAACATCGTGTTAAAAACACTAGTCACTTTATAAAGCTGTCGAAAAATCGACTGTTTGTCATCACTTTCAATTTCTTTCCTCTTTAAGAGTTTTACTATCAACAAAAACCGATCAGCCTAAGTTTAGCGTATAAGTGTACTCACGTATACATTCAAACTTCATTCTCGATTGCAGTTTGATTACATCAGCTCTTTCTATTTAAGTTTTATTTCTTTTACATTACTGTGAACAAAAGCAGAAACTCTATAGCAATTCATAAATTGTAGTTTTTAACTCGATGCCCTTTATATACTTTTTTTTTCTCATTCTTGTTCTTCTAGCATTCAAATCGTGAGGTATGCTGGCTGATCAAAGTAGGGTTCAGTCAATGGTCATATTAATGTATACCAAAGACTTTGTCATAGGCATCGGACTCCAAGAATTTCGCAGAATCATTTGAGAAGACGTCCCTGAAATACCACGCCAGCCTGCTGGCAAGGTTGTTCCTTTCCCACCAGGGGAGAGCCATTGTTGCATCGCCGATATCTTCTTTTGTAATAAGGGATCGTATCACAAATATGAACAGCAAAAATGGGATAACATAGGCTATAGCTCCATTGAAAGTATTATTTTTGCTCTTGTTATCATGCACTCTAGTTTCTCTCTTAAGTTGTGGGTCAAATTGGATCTGTTCTTGCAAAATTCTGATTAGCCGGTTCTGTTCTTGTAGCCTACTCTTCAATTCGCCAATCACTACATCATGTTTTATGGCAGTGCCATTGTTCCCTCCATGTATATGTCTTTGTTCATATTCTTCCGACAATAAGTCATATTTCTCCTTCAATTTGGATATGGTTGATCTCAGCTCTGTTAAGTTGCGTTCATTATTCATAATTGTCTTCTCTTTATCTTCTAATTCTCTTTTCATAGATTCTAATTGCAATTCTAGACTCTTATATTTCCTATTGATACGCCTTGGAGTTTCTGGTTCCTCTTGTGGTTTTAAGTTTCGCAAAAGATCAACCTTTATCGGACTACCGAGGCTATCCGCTTTACTTCTAGGAGACGATTTGACATCAGCTTTCACTTCCAGGGCACTTATGAAACTTGCAGGAAACCCATCACAATCCTCAAATATTTTGTTGATAACGGTTGAAAAATTATTACCTGTTAGTTTATTCAGCATATCAGAGAAGGATTCCTTGTAGATCTTGTAGTATGGAGTCTCCTTCGCAAATGCATCGATAAGATCCATATGCAACTTTGGTAAAAGCGGCAGCTTCAATCTGTTCTTGAACCGGGTCATATGAAAGTCGGTTTTATTGGTATTAACAGTATCCTTTATGACCTGTTCACACTGTGTGATAAAAGATGGCATCTGTTTGGCGTAGATGAAGCCATCGCGGTCGCGATCTACCTGCAACCACACGCGTTCAAACAATAGCTCTGGAACATCTACCTCAGACATTTGGCCAAATTGTGTATATCTTGTTTATCTACAGCACCGTAAATTGAGTTAGTATCTTTCACGTACATGCAGGGAAACCTTTGAGATGTATACCTCAACGCTTACAGTATTGCATTGTCCTTATAAGATACAGTCCTGTTTGTTTTCTAAAACGAGGGCAGCTCGTTGGAATTTTTTGCTTCCGTACGAATAAGTAATAGCGATGAGGAAATAAGAGTTCGAAGAGGTTCCATCTTCAAGGAAGTATGAGAAGAGCCATTACTCATATACCAGTAATTTGACACTGACAATCTTTTTAGAAATTGTACAAGGTGAAAAATATTGAGTTGCAGACATACTAAGTATTCTGTCTGAACAAAAGAGCGGACCCCCATAGTTTCCCGGACTTAAGATAGAGGAAAGTACGACAGGAATTGTTGAATTTGTGAAATTATTAGAGCAATATAGTACTGGAGAGATACGTTTTATATCAATTGAATTGGATTACAACGTTTATCAAGGATGAGCGAACATAATAACGAGAATCTGAATTTACATGAAGGATTGAATCTTGATGATGACGACCTGGAGAATATGTTGAAGAACCCAAATCTATTTACGACTTCACCAGGAATAGATGTTGAGAGCATTCCAAGTGCCACAAATCAGAACTCTGTAAATGGCCAGGATGATAAGAGTGGTATAAAAAGCCAAAATAGCGACACAAATGAAGTCATTGAGGATATTGTCAACCCTTCCATAGATCCGTATGTCTCTACACCGCATAACGATGAAATGGCTTCTCCAGAAGACGATATAGATAGTATAAACAACAAAGATAGCAACAAGCTTATGACATCGTTGGTGAGACAGAACTACGGGCCTCATCTTGGTAGGGACAATGCGGACATTAACAGTTCCAATTTTAGGTCGCACTATCAAAACTTATTTGATGATAACTACTTAAAGACGGATATGGGCTCACCAGTTAATAAGAACAAGCGTAAGAGAGAAGATGATGATGATGACCAGCTTTACAGCTCACAGATTCTCCGAGGACCATTATCTCCAGGTGGCAATGCACACAAGGTGGATAACCGATTAATGTCGTATGGTAGTAATAACCTTAATAGTCGGCAGCAAACGCCTGGGATGGAAAATACTCCATCAGTATTAAACCGTCGTTTTCAGAATAAAACCAGACCTGCGTTTGTGAACAAAGTTTGGAGTATGATTAATGATCCAGTAAATTCACATCTAATACAATGGTCTGAAGATGGACTGTCCTTGATTGTGGTAAATAGGGAAAAGTTTGTGCATGAGATCCTCCCGAAATATTTTAAACATTCCAATTTTGCCTCCTTTGTGAGGCAATTGAATATGTACGGATGGCATAAAGTCCAGGATGTGAAATCAGGTTCTATCCAAAGTAGCTCAGATGACAGATGGCAGTTTGAAAATGAGTTTTTTGTTAGAGGTAGAGAGGATCTATTAAACCGGATAGTAAGGCAAAAGGGCACATCCGCCAACGCAACGCCTGGGACACAATCCAATATGAAGTATGGCAATGGCAACCAGATACGTGGGCTTCCGAACGTGAATGGACAAACTTTGAGGTTGATGAATGAGGCCAATATGGGTAATACTATGGATATTACTGCTGTTCTTGGAGAACTAGAGCAAATCAAGTTTAATCAGATGGCTATCTCTAAAGATTTGATGCGCATAAACAAGGACAATGAGCTACTGTGGAAGGAGAACATGATTGCCCGTGAGAGACACAGGACCCAGCAGCAGGCACTGGAGAAGATCTTTCGTTTCTTGAGAAATGTTGTTCCGCATGCGGACCAGAAATTGCTTATGGATGTTGCTGAGCCCGTTTCTAGTCGGATTGAGGAGGCGCAGGATATATCAGACGCACCCAGTGTGTCTTCAAAGAGCTTTGACTTTGATGACGGAAAAGAGGATAGGTCTAGGTACATACCACTACAGGATGAGGATGGCAAGCGTCCTTTGTATTTGTTAAAGAACCGAACTATGAGTGAGAACAGCAACAAGAGCAGTGGTGGTCGTTTAGCCTCTACACATAACGATAGCAGTGGTCGTATCTCAGAGATACCGTTTGAAGAAGACGATCTCAGTCCCCCTCGCCATGAAGTAACTGACGTGGGGCATATCTCAGGTCAAAAGAATGTAGCCATTGATAAGTTAAAAGCAGATCTACACGAACAAGAGGCACGGATCAAGTACTTGGAAGACATGGTAGAGAATAAAACCTTGGACTCGCATCTCAATGACTCGATGACAATGCCAATGATGCCCAGCCCATCAACAATGCTAATGCATGATATGGTTGAACCCTCAACGATAGCATTAGGTAAGGAGGCCACAGACACTAGCGAAGGGAAACACCATGGTCATGACCAACAAGGCCAAGTGCAAGGCCAGGACCAAGTGCAAGGCCAGGACCAAATGCATAGCCAGGACCAACAAAACGACATGAGTGCAATCGGTGGGTTATCCGAATTATCCCCCGGGCTGTCTCCGGGACTGTCCTCGGGCCTTTCGCCAGGGTTCGATATCGGTGACTACCTGAACTCATCGCAGAACCACATGACACCGATGTACGAGGATAAGAAGTAAGCCTTATGTAGTTTAGTTATATATCAATAGCTTGTCCATAGGAACTACTCACATGACTTACGTGATCGCCAACGATATTTGAACAAAAGTGCACCCGAGAAATTGCCCGATTGAGATGAGATGAGCTGCCGTTGTCCGTCAACTCTTGAAAATCAACTACTTTGGCACAACTTCAAACTAATTGGCAGGCCCTCCCACCGCCTATATTTGTTACCACTGTTGTGTGTGTGCCTGTCATTGCTATTACATCCCAGTTACGGGCCCTCGTTCCCTGCATGCGAACAAGGAAGGAAAAAGGCCAGGAAAAAAAAATTCAGAGCTCTTGTGAATTGTTCACTATCTTTAGGCCAAGCAGATAACGCTATATATATAGAACATATTGATTTGATATTAGAAAAATATAGTGGCGCAGGAACTTATACGTTGAAATTACTCCCCCCCGAGAGACGAGAGTTTGTTTTGTTTTTGAGCGAAGAGCGTTTTGTGGGTTATAGCGCTAGCGCGAGTTACTTATAAGGAAGGAAAAGTTAAGACGTTGTGAAAACTGAATTAAGACTGGGAAAAGGAAATTCTTACTCGAGTAGTGGTTTTCCTTTATAAGACAGCAGGCGAAGCGTAAAACACTTTCAAAATACAGTTCATTACTTTAATCAGGAAGTTGTCCGGCGATAATTTAGCTTGATTTGTATAATAATAAAGGTATTATTTCTTACAAGTCTGGTTATTTTATCTCAAAGACCTTATATTCAGGGCAAGTTTAGGTTTATATTAGTTTTTTTTCAATTTGAAACAGAGAGCTGTTATTTTTATTTGTTTTATTTGCTATTATTTTGAAATTTGTTTTCGTGCTACTATTCCAACTTTTTAATACTGTTTTATTAATATTTTGTTGCAGAACAGAAATTTATTTGTTTTTTTTTATTGTTAAGGCATATATCTCTTCGAAGAGGAAAGAAAATCAAGATATTACCTGCTTTTTTTTTGTGTTTCTTATTGAAATATTGAAATGCTATGGATTCCAACCAACTAATACACTTGGATTCGGTTCCTAATTTCAAGGATAAGAATGAGATTAAACCATGGTTACAGAAAATTTTCTACCCGCAGGGAATAGAGATCGTCATTGAGAGATCAGACAGTCTTAAAGTTGTATTTAAGTGTAAAGCTGCCAAGAGGGGCAGGAAGAGTCAGGAAGAACTTACCGAGGAAGAACGTTTACGGCAAGAGGCTTTGGCTAGGGAACATGAAATGAAGAGGAAGTCTATGGGTAACAAGAGGTGTGTGTCGCGATATAATCACTGTCCATTCCGAGTACGGGCAACTTATTCGCTAAAGAGGAAAAAATGGAGTGTAGTGGTGTTAAATAATACACATACCCATCCTTTAAAATTTAATCCTTTATCTGAGGAGTATAAGAAATTCAAAGAGAAACTTCGAGCCGATAATGATGTCGATGCCATAAAAATGTTTGATGAACTAGAATATCGAACGCAACATAACTTACCACTTCCAACATCGATCATTCCTTGTGATTGTGGTCTGACTAATGAAGTGAAAAGCTTTGATGTGGTATTACCCAAAACTATGGTACCAGACGAATTATCGGTTAAGGCTAGCGAAATCTCATTAAAGAAAGTATTGGAAGAAGATGAAAACTGTACATTCTTGACAAATCTGAAAAAATCCAGTGCAATCTCAAAGAATAAAGGAGTGAAGCGATTGAAACCCAAGCATTCGCTATCTGGCAATACAGAAACTTTAAGAAAAAATCTTCTTTGGAAAAGTAATCAAATTTACTATAGTGAGACTGCTGTAAATTCGCCGATGTTAGATTCTTCTCCAAATTTATTTGGAAATCAATTATCTTTGTCTACACCAGATTTGGTGGCAGCAGATGCTGGCAGTAATGGCAGTCAAATATCTACCAAAGCCTTTAGTGATTTTATAGATGATCCATTTACAGTGGGTACTAATGGCAATGGTGCAGACTTCCAACCATTCACAGCTTCAAATACAGGGAATGCAATAACCAATTTGGACGAGATTGATTTTACTAATATTTTTGCCAGATCGACTAATAACAACCACAAGCACCCTTATAACTCTACAGCTATTGATAGGAATGATTCACCAACATCAAATGCTCCTTTATCAGTAAAAAATGCCTATGATGGACTTGATGATTGTTGGTCAATATACATGTCACCAAACACTACCCATGATGACACACCTGTTGATATTTCCCCTGCATCCTCTAAACTACATAACAAGATGCCTAGAATTCCAGAGCAAAGGTCAGATTCTTTACAACCGAATGTTCGGTTTAATGATACAGCTTTAAAACATGAAAGTTTATTCACAGATGACCTCATAAATAAGAGTAGTCCAAGACATGACGTTGGAGATGAATTCTTGTTTGATAAGATGCTGAATAAAGAATTGACGTCTTTGAACGAATTTACAGAGAACAAACATTCTGACTATCCTGTAAACGCGGGTTCATTTAATCTTGATGTCTTTGGACCTTCTGTCGATAACAATGATTCTTTGTCCACTTTAGATTTTACTAAGCCTATGAACGATAACTTTGTTAAATTAGAAGAAGATCACATAATGTGAATATTGATTGATATGAGATGTATTGTGTCTTTGTTGTTTTCCAAATGTCTATATTCAAATTTAGAACTGATTAAATTACTCTGGCTTTCTTTCCATTTTGTTTTGATGACGATTTTCCATTTACGTTTATTTTTTAAAAGGGTTAGCTTACCAAAATCCGATCATCTTTTATATATTAATTCCACATGGTAAACTTTAACCCAAGAGTAAATAGACACTATATTTTATATATAATATTTTAGATGAGTTGATTTTATTCTATTTTCTTCTCTAAATGGGCATATAAGAGCAACCGTTCCTTGTATTGCAATACTTTATAGCAGCAATGGACGCCAGTAATTACTTCCAAAGCTAGCTGCTGAATTGATTTTTTTTTTGCAGCATTAACAGGATATTCGCAGTTATTCACTTTTATTTTATATTTTGATATATGTATATGAGATTATCTATCGCGTATAATACAGATTCTAATAGAGATTGCATATAAAAGATGGTACAGAACAGCATGTTTTTGAGGTCAAAGCACTGGGACAGTTTGTCCTATGGTTACCTTTGGCAGTTAATAGGGAATTCATAAATGCATTTCTTATATTCGTTCCATTAATTTGTACTGAGAATGAGAGGTGGGTCACTAGATTGAATAACAATTCAAGAGAACTGGGTTCTCTTGTTCTTTTGATCAGAAGTAAATATATGTGAGCATGCTAGACAGACAAAGAAAAGAACCATACTTGTATCTTTCCTTCTCTGCTGTGATTGGAAGAAGACATTCTCTCTCGAGTGGCACTTTGGACATTCACGGTCAGACCTCGGAAGCGTTGGATCAGAACCAATATCCTGCACCACACCGGCGGTTTCACCAATATTTGTAATCAATTCGTGTCTATAGACCAAGGGAGAACCAGCTTCCTCAATATACGAACATGTTCTGCATTCGAAAAGTAGTCTGTTGTTCTCCTTATCCTCACGAGGGTAAAGCATGTTGTTGCAATCTCGGCAGAAACGGAAAGTAGTCATTTTGTCTTTGTAATAATTATTTGTTGACTATAAGTCGTTTTCAAGTGTTCTTAGCTGGGTTAGTTGCTTAACCAGTGCTCTAATTACCAATTTATATTTTATTATTGTCAATAGCTCGCTTCCGCAGATAGATATCGTTTCCACAACCAGTTTTCGACCTCACAGAAAAAACCACCGTCTACAAACTTCTCGACGCCAAGTTCAAGTAATGATAACAACAACTAGACTAGCATCCAGGATTAAGTGCCATCGACTTCAAACTGCTATTTGGGCTTTATTACTTCGAAGTTTTGAAAAAAAAGCTTCAAAAATTGCGAAGGCTAGTGAGTTCGTCTAATCAGCTTTGTCACTGCAAAACTGGAAAAATGCTTCGAAAGTCTCAAAAAAACTCGAATTTGGGAAGGAGTTGTCCAACGAATATAGACCTGGGAGAGCAGACTAGTACTTTAGCCCATTGTGATAGCTAGGTAAGACTGCTAATTTGATTTACTTCAGAGGTAAGTGCTACGCGGGAGGGCAAACAAGAACTGGTATTGTTTTTCATCCAATTTAAGAGAGTTAGAATTAGCGAAGGTATAAAAAATGTCGTTACGTTTAGTTGCTAAGAGGTCTATTGCTGTGCCAAGGGTGTCTAGACTTGTGGTGCGTCCAATGTTGACTCGCTTTAACAGCACTGCTGCTGAAGCTGGTGTGAGCGAAGTTGACCCTAAGATTTCGAAGATCGTGGAGGATATATCCAAATTGACATTGTTGGAGACATCAGCTCTAGTGACCGAATTGAAGTCGAAACTGAATATTCCAGATATCTCGTTTCCTGCTGCTGGTAGTGCTCCAGCTGCTGCACCAGCTGATGGAGCTGCTAAGGCTGAAGAAGCTGAGGAGGCTAAGCCTGAAGAGAAGACCGTGTTTGGCATCAAGTTGGAATCGTTTGATGCTAAATCTAAGGCTAAGATCATTAAGGAGATTAAAGGCCTGCTAGGTTTGTCCCTGGTTGAAGCCAAGAAGTTTGTTGAAGCAGCTCCTAAGATCCTAAAAGAGAATGTTGCTAAGGATGATGCTGAAAAGATTAAGACTACCCTTGAAGGTTTAGGTGCCAAGGTATCCCTAGAGTGAGATCCTTCAAACAACCCAGAATTGTATGACGGATTTGGTTTTTTTTGATTTTGAGAATTTTAAATGCCCCACCAATCTCTTTCCCTTTGCATTGGACTAATCATATTTACAGTGGAGAAAGCCGGTGATTATCTCAAAGTGCATTTTACTTGCACCCATCCTACACTTCTGAATTCATGTTTTATATAGTTTTTATTCATTCTTTAGATTTGAGAAAAGAAACCTGTAAATATTAGGCTCTCATTAATATATTATCAAAAATAGTATTGATTTTTTGTTAAATACGTGGAATACAATTATATGCAGTTATGTGCTATATCTAGAGTATTCTTGGCACATGTATTTAAACAGAGCCAAAGGCAAAACAATAGCATTCAGGGCAACACTAAATAAGATAAATTTGTAGTTTTTTAATAGATATATAATTGCTAATATACCCACGTAAGTTCAATAAAAAATAATAAAATTAGATGAATTGAGGAAAATCTATGCAGATTTATCGTTGCTATCTATAGGTCGTCACTACAGGCACAATAGAGGGCATTTTCTAGTAGTTATTGACTCTGATTTTTAGATGACCCAACAGTTATTGTTCAGATGTTAATCTATAACCAAATGGATGAGTTTGCGTATTGGAGTAGAAGTATAGCGGGTTAGAAATTTTTTAGATATCAACCTGCTTGTATGTATTTATGACCAGACGATATTCTGTAGTCATTATCAATTGGTTTCGTGGTCTGTTTCTTCTCTATACCTGAAAAAATGATCCTAAGAAATACTTCACTGTTTGTAATTTCATACCCTAGATTCTATCTTTAAACATCTACAAAGCAGTGGTACTTATGATTATCTTTTTTTTCCTTGAAATGCTCCCGTAAATTTTGGATGAACTTCTTTACTTCAGAATTAATCAGAGCCATATATTATCACCAGAAGGTTTTGGATTTTGTGGAGAAATGTTTTGCTGTTGAACTTGTGGCATATTATTTGTTTGAACGTTTGGTGGATAGTGAGTGGCTCTGTTTACTGGTTCCTGGGTAGGAACAAACTGCCCTTGAGTTTCTTTTCTTTGTCTCTGTAGTAGTGGTTCAGGACCTTGTGGGGGTAATTGATCCTGGTTCAGTTCAGCAGACGCCAGCGGTTGCATTTGAACCTGTTGTGATTGTTGTTGCTGTTGATTCTGTTGTTGTTTTAGATTCTCCATGCCTTTATCTATAGCACTTAAGAGCTCTGGAGGAAGGGATGCGGCAGCATTGTTGTTTTGGACTGTTTGCTGTTTGATCTCTTCTGGTGTTGGGTAATGCTTATCGTCATTCTTGCAATAATGGAAGTGACTAGCAAACTTTTTCATGGCCAATAGTTTAACCTTATTGAAAGAATCGTTCTTGCTGTCCTTGGTATTGCTGGTTGTGTTTGATTCGTTGTTGTTGTTACCACTTTCCTTATTGGCGTTTGCAGTGGATGATGTGTCAAGCATCAGTACGTCTTTTTGTTTTTCTACCATGGCCTTGGTGTATCTAAGCATGGTCCAGTCAAAGAGGTGATCGTTGTGGTATTCCAATTTAATGCTTAGGTCTTTGAACAGTCTGGCTAAGTAGAGATAATCTGGTCTTTCATCGAACTTCAAGTTTCTACAGTAGTTCATGTACTCTGAGAATTCCAGTGGTAGCCCTGCGCAGAGAGTCTCTACGCTAATGCACAGTTTCTTCTCCAGGATACGGTCGTATTTTTGTTTCTTGGTGGTGGCCTTCAAACCTTGCCATGGTAGGGATCCCTTGCAGAAATATATCAGCATGTATCCTAGGGACTCCAGGTCGTCTCTTCTGCTCTGTTCGATACCCAGGTGTGTATTTACACTGGCGTATCTGGCTGTACCTGTCAGGGACTTGTTCTCTCTGTATGGGATGTGACGGTGCGTGTTGAAATCTCTGTACTTCTTGGACAGACCGAAATCTATGACGTGCACGGTAGAGCCGCGACGGCCCACGCCCATCAAGAAGTTGTCCGGCTTGATATCTCTGTGGATGAAGGACCTGCCGTGGATGTACTGCACGCGGCATATCATCTGGAGCGCGAGCATGATCACGGTCTTGAACGAGAACTTCCTGTGACAGTAGTTGAACAGATCCTCGAGGGAGGGCCCCAGCAGATCTATGACCATAGCGTTGTACTCACCCTCGCGGCCAAACCAGCGGATAAACGGAATACCAACACCACCACTCAGGTACTTGTACACACGAGACTCATAGTCCAACTGCGGGTGCCGGGACCGAATCGACTCCAGCTTGATGGCAACCTCCTCGCCACTGATTAGATTAGTACCATGGTAAATATCACCAAAGGAACCACTACCGATCTTCCGACCTATCCTAAACTTCCTGCCCACACGTAGATCCATCGCTTATAAATATTTTGTGAGTGTGCGAAAGTGCGAGTGTGCAAATGTGCAAATATGCGAGTGTGCGACAAGAAATAGACTCAATATTTCCTTTTAGCTCACAGTTATCGAACTGTCTTTCAGTATTACCAACAAGATCAATAAGACTTTTCAAGAGTGCTTTAAAGTCCACAAAAGAAATTTTTTTTTTCCTTCAGTGTGTCTTCAGTGAGAGCCAAGGATACCAAGACACCAGACAAGGCGAAATACACAAAACAGCGTAGTTGGGGAGAGCCGGGTAAACTTCAATTCTTAGTGCTTTCGGTTGCAGAGGAGGCATCGCACCTTGCATTCACCTTCTGTGCATGTTATATCTATTGTATACTTGCTTGTAGGTATAGAGATTGGTACTTTCAGCTGCGTTGGTTCAGTTCTGTGTAGCACAATTTGTAGGGTTATATCGCAAAAACATAAGTTGAGACTACACGAGACTTTGCGACGGACGCGAGGATACACCTCAAGCTGTGCAACAGGGTTGTATCAATACCAGATGGGTTGCGTATATACAGGTGTAGCCTGTGTGTGGGAGAAGGACCAGTAAAGCGTATAAGCGTTAGTATATATATATAGTATAGTCACGTGTTTGAACGTACGTTGTGAGTTTCACGTCTTTTGTTTTTGTGTCTTGCGTATAGAGTTATATGTCACATGATTTGTATAGGCCCGCATACATTGGGGGGGGGGGGGGCGGCAGCGGCATACAAATTAGCTATTATTCTACTATTTCACAGCAAAATGCAGTCCAAGAGTGTTCTCTTGGCTAGCGTAAATATATTTCAATGGTAGAAAATACGCTTGCATACAAGTATACTCTCTGATACAGTCTGTGAGAATTTTCCTTTGTGGGATGTTGGTGGTTTTTCTACTTGCTGTGGCAAGTGCCCTGACCGTGCCCTATGAAGTGGCCTGTCCCGAGTATTCGCTTGTGAGAAATGGTACCATGGGCCTGTGCCACAAGGAGCTGCATTACTTGAGCAAGAAGTCTCGTTTGAAACACGTACAGCTGGATGAGATACTCGCGCGTACCCAGGTCGGCGCTAATTCATCGGTGGTGCACAGATATTTGCCCCGGGTAGCAATTGCTTTATCTGGGGGTGGTTACAGGTCAATGCTGCTAAGTACAGGGTTCTTACGAGGTCTGGACGCTATGGGGCTCTACCACTACTCGGATTATATTGCAGGCATATCTGGCGGGAGCTGGTCGGTGATGGACCTGGTGGTAAACAAATTCCAACTTGGTAAATTAATTTCCGGTTGGGACTTATCTACGTCGATGCTTCCAGGTATGCCCGACGTGGACATAGGTGATGATGACACTGATTTCATATCAGATATGCATCTGGATCACTTGTTGCAACCAAATATAGCCACGCAAAAGAGAAGCCTGTTCAAGAGAGACAACGTAGTTCCTTCCCCTTTGCTAAAGATAAAACAGATACTGTTCCCGAATAATACACTCGCATCAGAAAACTTATTTGAGAAGCTTAGTAAGTTCAAAAACGCCTTGCAATTTTACATCGACTTGCATTTGCATATAAGATCTAAGAGGATCAATGGGTTCCCTATCTCGTTCACGGACTATTGGGCTCAGGCATTGGTGCAAAACATAAAATATCGGCAATTACCAACCCACTTGACATACAGCAAATCTGTCAGGACCAGCAATTATTTCAAAAATTACTTGGTACCAATTCCAATTATAGTGGCTAATTGTAGAAATGGCTTTTTAAAAAATGTCATATTCGAATTTACTCCATGGGAGTTTGGTTCCTGGGAACAGGTATTGGGTCTCTTTGTTAATATAGAGTATCTGGGTTCCCGAATTATAAATGGCGTCTCTCATCAATGTTACAAAGGCCTAGACGATCTGGGTTTCATCGCTGCCACATCGTCTTCGATATTCAATAATGCATTGATCTATGTGTGGAAACTAGCTTCAAAATCTTCAAAGGATGCTATCGCTGCTGTAAAAACCGTTCTGGCAGTTTTTGGGTTAGGCACAACAAAATTTGAGTCTGCTCTTCAAACTTCATCTCAGATTACTGCAGCTTTGGACACAGACTATGCGGTTTACCGCCATAACCCATTTTATAAATACAGTAATATAAAAAATGAATTAGCACAAAATGATTACTTGTATCTAGTTGATGGCGGTGAAGATGGTGAAAACATTCCCATCAGAACACTGGTCCCAAGAAATGTCGACATGATTATGATCATGGATTCAAGTTCTGACAAGAAAAACTATGCCAATGGAGATAAGTTAAAGATAGTCCTGAATCAAATGAAGGAAAAAGAAGGAATTTACTACAGGTATCCAACCAAGATTGTAACTAGTCAAAAGAGGCCCACTATCATTGGTTGTAAACCACCAAGAACCTCAGACACAAAACTTGCACCAATCCTAGTATATTACCCAAACAGTGAAAGATCATCCACCCAGGTAACAAACACATCAACTTTCAAGATGATATACACCTCAGAAGAACAGCAGCTTCTGATAGACCATGGGTACACCCTTGTGACAGGCCATGGAGAACATGACTACCAGAAATGCATGGCGTGCATACTTGTCAAACGATCTTATGACCAAGCATCTATAATACCACCAAAGCAATGCAGCATTTGCTACAGTAAGTATTGCGATAGTTAGTGTTTTTTCATGATACAATGTATCTTGAGAACTGATATATCATTAATCATATATGTCGTTAGGTCTAGTCAAAGCAGTAATTTTGATTTTGATCCCCTTATGAAATTCACGAATTTTCACTGAAAAATTACAAAAATAGAAATTTGAAAAGTAAATACTTCAGAGAATATTACTTGATACAAGGGCTATCTTTGATCTTTAGTATACTTCAAACTCTACCAAATATCATATTGTTACAGATAGAAGACGAAAATGAAGTTTAGCAGATCTGTATTTGCGCTGCTCGCTGTCTTAGTGTCGGCTAATGCTGACGTCAAGGCTAAGGATGATGTAAATGTCGAAGTTGAGAAGCCACCAAATGGCATGTCCTGGGAAGAATGGCATATGGACCATGAACACGAGCTTAAGAAATATACGCCTGAGCAGTTTTTTGCTCTTCATGATGTTAAGAAGAAGGGTTACTGGGATGAGAACGATATTCTGGGTCTATATGGTCTTAACCGTGACGAAGTTATTGGTGCAGGTGACGGTATGGGAGAGCATGATAATTCTGAAAAGATAGATGAGACCACCGCTAAGAATGTGGTCAAGTTCATAATGAAGTTACTTGATGTTAATGATGACACTAGGATTCTGAGAGATGAATACCTGGAATTTGCTAGGAGGGGTAAGAAGCTTCCTGATTTGGGTGTTGGTGTGGGTCATCATTCAGATTTCGAACGTGAATACGAAATCCATCACTGGAATAAGTACCACAAGGATAAGGATGTAAATGTCAAGAATGTCCATAAGGAAGATATTGAGCATGAACTATTACACCATGAGCACGATATTGAACACCAGGAAAAGATACAAAGAGGTGCTGCTAGGGGAACTGTTATTACTGATGATCAATTGGAAGCTAGAATTGAATTGAAAAATATCCCATCTAGATTCAAGAACGGTTACTTTTAAATTCTAACTAATTCACTTCATCAAAGGATAATTTCCTTGGGCTTAACGAAATATCAAGCTTTAATTTAGCATAAACATGCCTCTTCATTTGTTGAGGTCCATATTTACATGCTAATTATCTAGCATCAATAACACGCATACTATGTAAATCAATTCAATTACTTCAAGAATTCTTTTTATCTTTGTGCTTATTTATTATTTTCTTCATCAAGTTGATATGTTATTCATTTTTTATATGCGGATTATGGGCACTAGCAAGTAGCTAACAGCCAAAATAGTCTTGTTGTAGACATGTTTTGATAAATAGCATTATAATTTATGTATTTTCTGCAATATATTGGTCAGAATTTCATTTTCCATTTGTTTACCTTTCACTTCGTGGCATCTAATACCTTTCATATTTAACTGATCTTCATTAAATTTAATCTCACCTTCAGATAAATACACAACATCAGTGATCAGATCATTCCAATTAATGTGGATTGATTTCCGTTCTGTTTTACTGGGATCTTTCGAAGTGCGGTAAACTTCAATCGCACGGCGCATAGAGTCAACTACCATCTTAATGTATGAAATTCCAGACAGAAAAAAAGTCTCTCTATCATATTTGTTATTTATCAAGAGCACTTTTTTCATACTTTTTGTCTCTGAAATAACATCAGCGATATTACCCAATATAATGATGGGTAGTAAACTAGTCATTAAAGAACCAATTGAGTACACCAGCATGTCAGCTTGTTTAATTTCTGCAACAGCTCTTGGGTTACCAACTGGTCTTATTTCTTCTCCATAAGGATTTATATATAAAATTCTTTTTATCGGGGCCGGTAAAGTGCAATCATCCATCTTATCAAAGTTTATCTGAGATTCCTTCAATGCTGGTAGAATATATATAGGATTTGCAAATTCTTCCTCTTCTGTATCATTTATATCTGTCCAAGTGTTTCCTGACTCTTCAACGGAGTCAGTTGTGTCTTGGTTTAAAGAGCTTGATTCATCATTATTTTCGAGTAATTGTACAAATTTATCCTTTGTGATAGAAACTGAGGAGCCTCTGTTCGATGATAGAGTCTCTTCAGAAATATTTTCGTTGTTTTTCTTTGCCTCTACTTTATCCTGTGGCTCTTGTGGTTTAGAAGGGTGACTAATCTGCGACTGTCCCGTTATTACTTCACCATTGGTAAGAAGCGCTGAAATATGGTGTGTATGATTTGTGTTAATACAGGGGATGACATTTAGGTGAGTATTCGCCCTTCCAATTCTCATCATTAACTCTATGGATGCATCAACTGAACCTAAAAACAACCTCACACCTGTTAGAAAGAAATTTCCAATAGAAGCTTTCCCAAAATGGAATGGATTTGAGTTCTTACTCTTCTTGAGTAGTTCTGACTGGACATTTATCAAAAATGGTCTAGCCATGTCTCTAGACTCTACAGGAATGTTTTTCCATATAATGTGCGTACCTTCAACAATCTTGTTCCATTCGTCCTTCGCAGCTTGTGTGTCTTGTGGCAGTCTGTATCCAAATAGCTTTGTTAGTGCTGGGTCTTCGATCAATCTGACGATCCTGGACCTTATATCACCAACAGCGGGACCACCCAATACCCTTAAGATCTCGCTTGTAGACCCACCATTATCAGAGATGGGTAGTACATACGTCAGGTCCTCGCCTTGGTTTATTGACAATTCATTAAAGCAAGGCGTGAGTGAGTTGGTTGCAGTGCCTCCTGAAAATACAACAACTTTCATTTCAAAGTACACTTTCTTGGTTGAATATTATCTATGTTATCGCTTATAGTGTTTCTTACCACCGCTAGATTATATGTTTATATATAGTCTGAGCGTATCAGGGGAAGATTCTTTACAATAGCAGCCCCGCAAAAATAAGAGCTAAAAGTACTAATAATAGCAGAGGCAGGACGTGAGGTTAATTCCACTGAATCTGAAGGCCAGTTCAGTGACAAAGTAATCTGTGCATCGAAGGTTCCCATGTATCCATCACTTGTAAGTGTCTGAATGGCAACACTGGCTAATAGGACCCTTCCACCCCCCCCCCCACCCCACCTACCACCCACTAAATTCTCGAAGAAGAGATACATCCAAGGAAATATTAGCAGCAGAAGCCAAATGAAAACATAGTGGGGCATTCAAAAGTACGTACAACTGGGTATGCTGCACCTTTGCTCTATGATTTTCAGTTTTTGTTTAGTAGGTTTTCTTTCTTTTTTTACGACTAGGAGCTCAGAAAGTTGCGTACACATGCCCATTTTCATAGGTACTCGAACATTGTGTTGAAGGATCTCAGAGATGCATGGAATGGGGGGAAGGGTAGCTACTCCTTTGTTATACACTAATTTCTGTGGATCACAACAAAGAAATCTTCGCAACATGTTTGTATATTGTATTGAACGTTGGTATTCGATGAAAAGAAGGCAGAGGTGACGTATATTGCATTTATTGTTATTATAAACTGGTACGGTACATGGGCTTTGGGACTCATGTGATAGCTATAGTGCCGAGTTATAGTTAACTCTTTGCAATAGTTGGTGATGAAAAATTTGGATAACAATGGGAAATATATATAGGTGTTGTGGTATAGCACAATTTGCATTAAATTGCCAATTGATTTGTGGTTGTCAAATAGCATAAGCAGAATTACGTTTAGAAGAACGATTTGCATTAATACGCCATGGTTAAAGCTGTTATTTTCACTGATTTTGATGGTACTGTCACCAAGCAGGACTCTAACGATTATTTGACCGATACTCTAGGTTTCGGTAAGGAAGAGAGATTGAAGGTCTTCGAAGGTGTTTTGGATGACACCAAGTCCTTCAGACAAGGTTTCTCCGAGATGTTGGAGTCCATCAAGACACCATTCCCAGAATGTATTGAAATTCTTGAGAACAAGATTGAACTGGATTCTGGTTTCAAGGACACCTTCCATTGGGCCCTAGAGAACAATGTCCCAGTTGTTGTTGTATCCAGTGGTATGAAGCCAATCATCAAGGATCTTTTGACTAAGATGGTCGGCGAGGACTCCATTCACAAGTTGGATATTGAATCCAACGAGGTTGAAATTAAGGACAACAAGGAATGGAGAATTATCTACAAGGATGAGTCCCCATTTGGTCACGACAAATCTAGAACCATCAACGCTTACAAGAAGAAGTTTGAGGCTGACTTGAAGGACGGCGAGGAAAGGCCTGTATACTTCTACTGTGGTGACGGTGTATCTGACCTAAGTGCTGCTAAGGAATGTGATCTTTTGTTCGCCAAGAGAGGTAAGGACTTGGTCACTTACTGTAAGAGACAAAATGTTCCTTTCCATGAATTTGACAGTTTCTCTGACATTTTGGCTAGAATGAAGGAAGTTCTAGCAGGTGAAAAGACCGTTACCGAGCTAATGCAAAACTGATAGAATTTTCCCCCAAACTACAAATACCAGATGACCATAATATTTATGAACTGTATATTTATGTCTTTTTTTTATATTAACTAGTTGTAGAATGGTAAAACTAATGAATATTGCAACTCCATCGATGTCTGAACGGCTTAACTCCGAACGGCTTAAACAAAGCTTGGAAAAGAGGGGAACTGCAGGTTAACTCTTACTGACAGTAGAATATATAAAGAAGGCATGATATGAATGGTACTCCAGCTATCAGTTCTAAGATATGTAAAATGGGCTGTAAGAAAACCACTCTAAATTGCAAATACGTTATCTGAAAATGGCAGGGAAGATCAAAGTTAAGAATCCCATTGTGGAGATGGATGGGGATGAGATGACGAGGGTTATCTGGGGGATGGTGAAGGATAAATTGATATATCCATATTTAGATGTTGATTTGAAGTACTACGATCTGTCTATTCAGCACAGAGATGAAACTGAGGATAGAGTTACTGTAGATGCTGCAGAGGCCACCTTGAAGCATGGGGTAGCAATTAAATGTGCCACTATAACGCCGGATGAAGCAAGGATGAAGGAATTCCATTTAAAGAAGATGTGGAAATCTCCAAATGGTACCATAAGAAATATCCTAGGTGGTACAGTTTTTAGGGAACCGATAATTATCCCACGTATACCTAGAATTGTTCCTACATGGAATAAGCCCATAATTATTGGAAGGCATGCGTTTGGGGATCAATATAAAGCATCAGATGCAGTCATCAAAGAGCCAGGGAAATTAGAGCTAGTCTTCACTCCTGCATCAGGTCAGGGCAATCCCAAGACAATTAAAGTCTATGATTATAAATCCCCCGGCGTAGCGCTAGCGATGTACAACACTGACGAATCAATAACAGGATTTGCAAGAGCTTCGTTTGAGCTAGCCATAAAGAGGAAATTACCATTGTTTTTCACTACTAAAAATACTATACTGAAGAAATATGACGGTAGGTTTAAAGATATCTTCCAAAAGATGTACGATGAAGATTACAAGGGTAAATTCAAGGAACTAGGTATAAGTTATGAGCACAGGCTTATTGATGATATGGTTGCGCAAATGATTAAATCCAAAGGTGGGTTTATCATTGCCATGAAAAACTATGACGGGGATGTTCAATCTGATATAGTAGCCCAAGGTTTCGGATCACTTGGCTTAATGACATCGACATTATTGACTCCAGATGGTAAGATCTTCGAAAGCGAAGCTGCACATGGCACAGTAACTAGGCATTACAGGCAGTATCAAAAGGGCAAAGAGACCTCGACAAACTCAATTGCTACAATCTTTGCTTGGTCCCAAGGTATAATCCACAGAGGCAAAGTGGACCAGACACCTGATGTTAGACTATTTGGAGAGATCCTAGAGAGGTCTACAATTGACACTGTCCAGATAGACGGTATCATGACTAAAGACCTAGCTCTAATTCTCGGAAAGACTGAGAGAAAGGACTACGCAAGCACAGAAGAGTTCATAGACGCTGTTGCAAGAAGACTCAAGCGTGAGTTCAATTCCCATTTCAACAAGCCATCGAAACTATAAAAATAGCTCACGCATTTATATATTCAGTAATAGTTAAATAATATTCAATCAATCAAAAAATACCGACGGAAATATGAGACTAGCTTAGCTGTTACGACAAGTCCTTTCCAAGAATGCACAAACCCTAATGATACCAGCCCTAACGATTATCACAGGGGCTGTTTAAGCCCTAGGTCTGAATTTTCAATTTTCTATGTTTTCACTTTCTTTCTGCAAAAAAAAAATTTTCGTCGATGAGCTTGCTTCCTTCTTTGAAAATTTTCACTTTTGATGCGATGAGAGAGGTGATGAGCTTGTAGTAACTAGAATTATAGATACATTATCCATCTGTATTGATTGGTGTACATAAGAAGTAACACTGTTATTACCTGTATTTAGATAATACACAAGTCAGCAAGTGCTATACAGGAAAAATGTCTGAAGAGCATATTATCAAGCCAGAGACTACCAGTCCATCTACCAATGCCAGTGAATGGCCATTGTTGTTGAAGGACTACGACAAGCTATTGGTTAGAAGTGGTCATTACACTCCTATTCCAGCTGGTAGTTCACCATTGAAAAGGGACTTGAAGTCCTACATTAGTTCAGGTGTTATTAACTTGGACAAGCCATCTAACCCATCTTCCCATGAAGTTGTTGCATGGATTAAGCGTATCTTGCGTTGTGAAAAGACAGGTCACTCTGGTACTTTGGATCCAAAGGTTACCGGTTGTTTGATTGTCTGTATCGACAGAGCCACCAGATTGGTTAAGTCCCAACAAGGTGCCGGTAAGGAGTATGTGTGTATCGTTAGATTGCATGATGCTTTGAAAGACGAGAAGGACCTAGGTCGTTCTTTGGAGAACCTGACTGGTGCTCTTTTCCAAAGACCACCTTTGATTTCTGCTGTTAAGAGACAGCTTCGTGTCCGTACTATATATGACTCTAACTTGATTGAGTTCGATAACAAGAGAAACTTGGGTGTTTTCTGGGCCTCCTGTGAAGCTGGTACTTATATGCGTACTTTGTGTGTTCACTTGGGTATGCTACTAGGTGTCGGTGGTCACATGCAAGAACTGCGTAGAGTTAGATCCGGTGCTCTATCAGAAAACGATAACATGGTCACCCTACATGATGTTCTTGATGCCCAATGGGTTTTCGACAACACCAGAGATGAATCTTACCTAAGAAAGATCATTCAACCACTAGAGACTCTATTGGTCGGCTACAAGAGAATTGTTGTCAAGGACTCCGCTGTCAATGCTGTTTGTTACGGTGCCAAGCTAATGATTCCAGGTTTGTTGCGTTACGAAGAAGGTATTGAACTATACGATGAAGTTGTCTTGATGACCACTAAGGGTGAAGCCATTGCTGTTGCCATTGCTCAAATGTCTACTGTCGACTTGGCTACATGTGACCACGGTGTTGTCGCTACTGTTAAGAGATGTATAATGGAGAGAGATCTATATCCAAGAAGATGGGGTCTTGGTCCAATTGCTCAAAAGAAGAAGCAATTGAAGGCTGATGGTAAGTTGGACAAATACGGTAGAGTCAATGAAAGCACACCAGAAGACTGGAAGAAATCATACGTCCCACTGGACAAGAGCGAAGCTTCTGAAAGCTCATCTGATGCCAAGAAGGTTGAAGAACAAGTAAAGGAAGAAGTTGAAGAGCCAAAGAAGGAAGAGAAGGAAGACGAGAAGGAAGACGAAGAACCAAAGAAGGAGAAGAAGGAAAAGAAGGAGAAGAAGGAGAAGAAAGAAAAGAAGGAGAAGAAGGAGAAGAAGGAGAAGAAAGAAAAGAAGAGAAAGGCTGAGGATGAAGGTGAAGAGAAGAAGAAGAAGAAGTCTAAGAAATAAACAATCATGCATACCACAAATTATTCGTGAGAATTTTATTTTATATTTGTTACACTATATTTACGGTCCAAAACTGTTGACCATTTAGCACTCTATAACATTCTGTATTTTATAATCTTTAAACATAGAGGATTTCATCGGTAAAATAATGTTGATCTCTTTATGAAGAGATCATTCTTTTTGGTCTTTTAATATTTAGTTTTGTCATTTATGACATAGAGTGATTTAAGTTCAAAGCGAATTTCTTGTACAAAAGAATGTTATAGTACGGTCAACTGAATGAGACCCAAATAGCAATCAAAACCCATTATAAAATATTAATATGTTTGAATGTATGCGTCTATGTAATAGGGATTTTATAATCTATATAATATACAATAATTGAAGAATGCCAATGCCTAGTAGAATAAGAATGGAAGCATAGAATCGAATAAGTAGCTCAAATTATAGAAATAAGAGGTCATTAAAGCTACTGCTGTCATTAGAGTTTCGTAAACTCACCAACTGGAAATGAAAGGAAATATTGTCTATCAGTACTCATCATAACTTTTCATTTTTTTTTTCTTTCTTTAAATTTGGGAGCGTATATTGTGTAGATATGTTTAGAAGTTCTCGTCGATGGCCTGTCTTTGTTTATCTGTCAAGGAGATAGGGTAGTCGACCTTGTAATTCACGATCATGTCACCTCTTTGACCTGGAGTTTTTGGAATAGGCATACCTTGGCCTGGGTAGGTAGATTTCTCAGATGGTTGAATAGGTTGGATTCTTGATACAGGCAGTGTTCTACCGTCGATAGTTTGAATAGTCTTATTGAAACCGAGTAGAGACTCCTTGAATGTCAATGGCAGTGTGTATATCAGGTCGTTACCGTCACGAGTGAAAAATGGATGCTTCTTTTCCTGGATGATAAACTGCAAAGTCTTTCTGCGGCCAGTGGCAGGGTTATAGTCACCGTAGTTCTTGTAGGTAATCTTTGTACCAGCTTTCCAGCCTGGTTTCAACTGGATATCGACCTGGGTCTTCTCTGGAGCACCATTAGGGCCCTTTCTACCGATCATGAAGGTCTTCTTCTTACCAGTGTACAGGTCTTCCAAGCTCACGGACAAGTTAACTGGGACGACTTCTTCCTCAGGCTGTGGGCTAGAGGCAGACCTGAACCCGCCTGGCATACCACCCATGCCACCCATGCCGCCGCCCATGCCGCCGTGCATTCCACCGCCCATGCCTCCGTGCATGCCACCCATACCGCCAGGCATGCCTCCGAACGAACTGTAGCTGAAGCCATCGTCGGCGGCACCAAACGGCGAGCTCCCACCGAAGAACTGCGAGAAGATGTTGAACGCGTCGTCGTTGCTGAAGGCGTGCGCACCGCCAGCGCTGCTGAACCCACCACCTCGGAACCCACCGGCTCCCCCGAACGCAGGACCACCGTTTCTGGCGGCCTCGAGCCCGTACTGGTCGTAGACCTCTCTTTTCTGCGGATCGCTCAGGATCTCAAACGCCTCGGAAATCTCCTTGAACTTCTCAGTGTCACCAGTAGGCTTGTCTGGATGGTACTTCAACGCAGCCTTCCTGTAACCTTTCTTAATCTCTTGCTCATTGGCACTTGGGGATATACCCAATAGATCATATAACTTTGTCTCTTTAACCATTGTCGCTTGTAGTCTTTAGGTATCCGTTTGGTGCAGTCAAGAAATAGAAGTATTATAGAATAGAGTTATATATATATGTAATTGGGATTTTTATGAAGTATCCGAGTATATATACTGTGCCCAACTGCAAGGGAGTCGCACACTAGAAGCTTCTAGGCAGTTCTACCTGTCTCTCTGTATGTACCTTATTAGCAGAGGGGGGCTCCCACTATATAACCTCTCTAGCTCTCCCACCTAGCTCTCCCACCTAGCTCTCTGCCCAGCAATTGAGACCTGGAAGTACAAGAGATAGACAGAAGCCTTTAATCCACCCCCACGACCTTCTAGAACATTCTCGAACACACCAAATAAGCGAAAACTTGCTTTGCGGCCTTTTTTGTGATTGTGCTACTGAGTATGAAGTGATACGGAGCATGTTTGCATCGTGTATAAGTATATGTGAGTATATACACATGTACGGGTATGTGATCATGTGATTTTGAAAAATAGTTATACCCAAAATCAGCTCTCTCGATGTGTGGTCCTTTGGTTCAAGCTACTCTGTCTCTCTCTCTCTATGACTATTGAAATAGTGGGTTTAGGTAGTTACAAAAGTGGGCTTTATCTGGTATACATTTATATCCCCGCCAGATTTGTGCTACTCAAGATAGGAATAGATACAGTCCCTGATGTCTGTTTTGCTGGTTTCTGCTGGGTATGACCACACTATAAGGTTCTGGGAAGCACTCACCGGTGTGTGTCTGCGGACTATACAGCACCCTGACTCGCAGGTGAACAGGCTGGAGATCACAAACGACAAGAAGCTGTTGGCTGCTGCTGGGCATCAGAACATCAGGCTCTATGACATAAAGACGAGCAACTCCAACCCTGTGGCGTCTTTCGAAGGGCACAGAGGGAATGTGACCTCGGTTTCCTTCCAGCAGGATAACAAGTGGATGGTGACTTCGAGTGAGGACGGTACTATCAAAGTATGGGATATACGATCGCCGTCTGTGCCCCGCAACTACAAGCACAACGCGCCCGTGAACGAGGTGGTCATCCACCCGAACCAAGGTGAACTAATATCCTGCGATCGCGACGGGAACATAAGGATATGGGACCTAGGGGAGAACCAATGCACCCACCAACTCACACCAGAGGACGATGTGCCCTTGCAGTCGCTGTCTGTGGCTAGTGACGGGTCGATGCTGGTGGCCGCTAATAATAAAGGTAACTGCTACGTTTGGGAAATGCCAAACCACACAGACGCTTCGAACTTGAAGCCCGCAACTAAGTTCAAGGCGCATCCTTCTTACATTACGAGGGTGCTGCTTTCCTCTGATGTCAAACACATGGCGACGTGCAGCGCTGACCATACGGCAAGGATATGGTCCGTGGAAGACAACTTCAACCTGGAATCCACACTAGATGGCCACCAGAGATGGGTATGGGATTGCGCTTTCAGTGCAGACAGCGCCTACCTAGTCACTGCATCATCTGATCACTACGTGAGGTTGTGGGATCTCTCAACAAGAGATATAATTAGACAATACGGTGGCCACCACAAAGGTGCCGTTTGTGTCGCGCTCAATGATGTATGATCCCACATCTAGGCCTAAGAATAGGACAAACGAGACCATATATACTATTTAAGATATTCTTCAAAATACTCCCATGACTTAATATACTATAATGCATACCTGTTCAAAATTTATACCGTCATCCTTTGAAAAATCAAAAAGCATAACAGGAATCATATAAGCTGCTATCTATTATGCACTTCTGTAATAACATATTTCTTATATATAAGTTTGACATTATGAACTATCTATTGTGTCATAAACGCTATACAAATTTAGATAGATCCGATAAATAACCAGTCAATTGTGTGGAAAATGAACCCAACAATAACCATGCAGGTGTATAACTCTCTTCATCAATAACTAAATTTCCAACAGTCTTACCAAACAACTGGGATGTGCAATCAGCTAGCTGAAATGTTGTGACCCCATCCATAGACTGATAGAAGGCACACAAATCGTTGAAGAATGTCTGCATTCCATGCTGATCTGAGTTGTCCGCGTTTGGTAACAACGTGAGGATATTCTCTCTGAAAAATTTGACTAAATTCGATCCGATGTTATAGTTTTCATTACCTGAGATCAGCTCTAGCGATTCTAATGCATTTGGGAGTATTTTTTCTTCCCAAGACCTCTCCAGTTCTTCAGTGTTACAATTAGCTCCGAAATACTTGTCATCTAATGAACGCAACGTTTGTAAAAGTTTCAATTGCTGTTTCAACAACCGAAGAAACGTTGTCACGGTTTCCAGCTTCTTGTTGACAAGAGTCGATGGCAAATCTATGGTTGACTTTGAGATAATGTCATAGAAAGTATTGGCGAGGATTTCCCATTTATCCTGGGTTGTTTGATCAATCGACTTGAATTGGAGGAGCATACGGGAGATGTAATTTAGTATGGCCACATATGTCAGTGTGTCACACTCAATTATCCAGTCATACAACTCTTCGGAGATCAATAGGTTATACATCTGTGGGGATATTGCTCCAGAACTTGAGAGAAACAAGTTGTTTGCAAGTCTTTCGAAGTTCAAGAAGCGCACATTCTCAAACAATGTATTGCAATGAATGTGATACAACGACTGTAGAGCAGCTGTGATATCTGTGTCGGTACCCGCGGGTATAATCCCAAGGGGTATTTCTGGCAACCTCCTCCCAGATACAACAACGATACCTGCCTCTAGTGTGCTGTCAGAATCTGATTTCACGTCAGGCTTCTCATCATGATCAACATCCACCCCAGACACTGGTTCTCCATCCTTGTCTTCTATACGTGTGTCTTCAGTCTCAGTGATATTACCTGTAGCTGAAGATGAGTTTTTGTTCTCACCGGAAACACTAGACTCTTCCTCACCACCTGGCAACCAGTCCTTTAACAGGTCGCTGATAAACAACCATCGTTCAACAGATTTTGACCAGAACAGGCCGGGCCTTCTGGATTCTCGTTGTTGCAAATCAAATTTTTCAGTCTGTTGCGCACTAGCAACGTCGCCGTCATGGTGGGAGTGAGCATCGGAGACAACAAACCTTGACCCTGGAGTTGATATAAAAGAAGAGAGGTTCTTTGTTAACGGGTTGTAAAAGATATTCCCATTTTCGAAGTATGTGGCTGAGCCGCCAATGGGTAAATGGAAGTCACTTTGCGCTGTCGAGCTGACAGTTGTTGCTGAGCCTGTTAATGACATGGGGGAGTCAGATAAACGAGGGGAATCTCTCGAGGGTCCTATTATTGTTGGAGCAGAGTAACGGGTTACACTTTTAGTTGCTAAGTGCCTTCTTGAATTGATTTGATCTACGCCGTTTTGAGACCAATCATCTTTTAATTTCGTCTTAATATCTCTATCATTGGGGATAATTGATGTTGGGGAGGGACTATTTCTATTGCCACCTGGAAGAGAAGAATCAGAGTAATGCCTGTGAACCACGTTACGTTTGAGTTGTGGTGGTCTAGAAGAACTCGTCTTTTGTTGCTGTTCCAACAACATCGATAATGAATCGTCTGTGGTTAATTTTAACCCACAATAATGGTATTTGGATTGGCCTCTCATCCCCAATCTTCTTGTGGTTAATTTTGGATACAAAGATCTTATCAGCTTGCCGAGAGTGGCCTGTGATAAAGGTTTTAGGCCGTTTTGTGCGCAAGATGAGACGTATTGAGCGAATATTCTCCCCCGACGAACGTATGCACCAGGCTGCAAGATACAATTTTTCATTAACCATAGAGATGCAAAAGCCTGTTTAGATCGTTCACGAGCCTGTTCCGCACTTTGCTTTTCTAGCTTAGATCCATTTTGATTATCCAAGTTTAACACTTGGAGTTCAGCCTCTCTTACCTGAACTGCAAACTCCCCTACTGTTTTATCTATATTTTCCTCTGCGATCTTCTTAGCTACAATTTCTGGAGTTGTGTTATGTTCGGAATGATGACCACTATCGGTATTTGAGAGTAAAGACTTTGCATTTTTTGAGTTCGGTTTTCTACCTCTTTTACCTTTTGTTGGTTTGCCGTCTTGAGATTTCCCAGAATGTGGTTTTGTAATCCGCATGCTCCGCTTACCTGAATGAGTTGAGGTACTTGAAAGAGGCGTAACAGCACTCACAGAGGAAACTGGAGTCGATACACTCGTTATTGAAGCAGAATCAGATATACCTCTCAAGTACCCACTCGTACTTCCACTACTACTGCTGCTACCAAGATTTACCTGACCTAGGAAGTTTGGATGCTGTAGTGCTAATGAACCTTCAGAAGCAGCTAATGCTCTGGCATTAGAATCATCTATTAAATGTTGTTCCTGTATCTGTGATGCATTGATATACTGCTGTTGCATGGTACTTGGAAGCCTGTTAGGCACATGCTGTCTTTGTTCCAAAATATAAGGTAGTTGGATAGGTACCCTTTGGTAGTGTATATTTGATGGTGCCATAGGATTTGTGTTTATGATACCTTTATGTTGGTCACTTATTAGACTGGGCAAAAATGGTCTCTGTTGCTGTTGCTGTGGTATTTGGTGTCGTATCATCGTGTAGTCATGCTGCTGTTGCTGCTGCTGCTGCTGTGTTTGGTTATCTATAACACCATAAGGTATATTTGCATTTGGTATATATTGTGTCATCTGTGATCTGTCATATATCCTTCCTTGATTAGCGTTCATGACTTGTTGTGAGTTATAATCTGGTGTTGGTTGACCCGCCGTAAGGATGTTCATCTGTTGTCGTTGTCGGTTTTGGTACTGCTGTTGCTGATTCACGGTAGACTGTGTATTGCTACTTGGAATAGAATCATCTCCAGTGTATCGTACGTATGACCCAGCTTTTTCGTTGCTGTCTCTCATGATTTGCGTTTTTCTTCACCGACTCTTCTCGATTTAGATAGTACCGTCACTAGGTTCAAGTAACCCGATTAAGATTGTGCCAAGGTAGGTTAGTAAAAAAGGTTAGTGCTATTCGATGTTTGTCAAAATCTGATCTTACTCAATGTATATCAGTCTCACAATATCAAATTGGCTTTTATTCCAATAAAATCGATGGCTTTCCCTTGAAAATTGCTTGCTCTTGTTCGGTTGACACTCAAAATATTCGTGTAGTGAATACTTGCTTACTTAACTCTCTTCGAGGTTTTTCTGTTAGCTAAGACCCTGTTGTGAAATTTAGTCGAAAAAGACCTTGCCTTTCAAATTTCTTCAACTAGAAAAAGTAGCGAAAAAGAAAATAGTGAATTGAAAAAAAAAATCAATTGAAAAAAGGAGAGAAACTGATTAGGTAAACCAATCGATAAATGGGAAGCGTAAATCCAAACTATTCTATTCACTAGAAATGCGAACACCTAATGATTATTATTCAGTTAGTCTTTTTGAATAGAAATACTCCTTCAAAAGAAATAGTGTGAGTGCTTTGGAGATCTTCTTACGTCTGTGGATGACTTCTAATCAGTGTTGGAAATGATCACAGCTTACTACCAGGATAAGAAAGTGTAAAGCTGCAATATAACAGAAGTAAGAACCAAAAATATCAAGCCTCTCTTATTCTGATTTGGTTTTAACAGTTCAGTTACAAATGTATGGAACAATTTTTACTGCTCTGGTGGAAACCGTGGTATATCTAGAGAAACACAATTCAAATGGTGCAAGAATGCTTGATGTGTCTTGTTTCTGTTGCAAATTGTCGAAGTGAATATCTTGACGAATATCAACCCCGTCCTTAAATAAATTGATGAGGATTTGATATAATATTACCCTGATATTACTAGAATCTGTTTTGTACTTGCCGATTTATATTGGCTTTTAAAGATAGGTCACTTGGAAAGGAGAGAATATTTTATTGAGAAAAAGAGTATTTGTTGAAAGAATTCGACAGACTTTTATTCCTTTTTAAAAGTAATTTTCTTTCTTTCTTCCTCCAAGACTATTTTATAATTCAATTACAGTCTCTCGAACCTAAGAATATTTGGCAATTGCTTACTATTAAAATCTTAGCTTCCCTTTTGCCAAAATTCAAAAAAAAAATACCCAGTCTCCTCTTTATTATCAACAGGAACTCACAGAGTTAAACTTGTGAATGTTCTCACTAAAAATACGTAAATCAGTATCAGAAAAACGTCGATCTTCTATGCCTTCTTTTCTGTGATGATGTTCTTTCTCCTTTTGCTGAAATTCTTTTTCTTCGCGTTTTCTAAGGATGTCGAAGCTTTTCCTTTTTTTTTTTCCTTCTGTATTCACTGTCAAATTCTTCTACGGTATTGTCTGATAAATCAATACAAACGACAGTAGAAAGAAACTTCGCAATGATATGCCGGTGGGATAATTCGAGGATAGCTAAACAGAAAAGAATATTTTCCAGGTGTGGAATACGAATCTAATCTCTTGGAGTAAAATTTCGAGAACAAAATAGTAAGCAGTTCTCGAGATGAAAAGATAGCTGAGAAAAAAGAAAAAAGACAATCGAGAATAGCTTAAACAAAGGGGGTGTGGAGAAGTCACTAATATATGAAAAGCAGCGGTCTTCTATCCTCTTGCGCTTTCTTTTAAAATTAACTAGAGTTATAGGTCTAGAATCAACGTGCTATGATATCTATTGCCTGAAAGTATTGTAACTCTAGCTATAAGCAACTCCTAATTCTCAAAAATCGAATAACTAAAGTTTTTGTCTTAACTCTTCTTGGATAGAGATGTAATAATATTCAATCAGCAAATTTTTTGGGATGTGAAAATAACCAGTAGAAATAACTTGACTTGAATGTTATTTGGTTGATGTATTTGATTTGGTGTTAGTAGAGTTGAGGCAACTTTTTTTAAGAAGTTGCAAATATTCTTAATATGCTTATGGATAGAAAAAACAATTTCTTCTTAATATTAATATTCAGTGGAAAAAAATATGATAATCACTACTGTGTTTCAATAGAAATAAAAAAATAAACTTGGAATAGTTTTAAAAATTTAGTGATTTATAGTAAAAGTTGTTACTGAATTTTCCACTCATATATTTATATGTCAAACTTCAAAATCAAAATAAAAATGGGATGAAGAAGAAAAAATGTGTGCTATAAGCTGCGGTAATATGATGTGATGGCCTTGATAATTAGTAAGTTAAAATTGAAAAATAAAAATGTGGGATGAAATATTTATCAAAGTTCCGAATTTTCTTAATCGAATTATTGTTAAGTATTTATTCCAAACTTATGGCGTCTCTATTAGTATTGTTGCGATGATGCAATGAAATTCTTTAATAGAGTGCTTCTGGCCTTTTCTTGTTTTTCCTCCAAAAAAAAAAGTGGGGTGTTATACTTATAGTATTTTAGCTGATTTAATCAATGCGTGACTTTCGATATGATAAATTTTTTTTTGTCTATTGTCTTTCCCTTCAATTCAATTCAATGACTTGGCATATAATGCACGATCTCGGATTAGTAAAAGAAGGTGTAAATAAAAATAGACGTATTCCCGGTCAACGGTAAATACAGTAAGATGAAATAACGGTACTTAGTTCTATTTTATTTTTTGTAATATCTTTCAAGTGAATGACAAGGGAAACAAAGAATAGTCTATCAAAAAGGACAAATTAAGGGAAAGTAAAAACTATTAGGAACCAATCAATCCATCAAAAAAAAATACAAAAACTACACAAAGGGAAAATAAAATGACGTTATTGAAACAACTTCTTATAAGAACTAAAAAAGTCACATCCCGGGAAAGAATGTTGGCTATAGAAAATGGAAGTTTGACGGTAATGTTTGTATCCGATCGCCAACTGGAAAACCTTATATAACAATATGAATTTGACCATTTAGTAATATTTTGGATGCTTTTCATCTTTTTTTTTTTTCCTGGTATAGCATTAGCAAGAAGGAGGGGGGGTCCAATATTCTATAATTTCATATGAACTCTCGTATCTTTCTAGAAGGAGCTACGTAGGATCTTCACGATTTCATTTATCTTCCGAGTATCTTGTAAGGTATTAGCTAAAGATTTCGACTTATCCATTTTGGTCCTTTTACCTTTGTTCATTGTAAATGGTTAATGAAAATCCATCTTTCTCTATTCGTAGTTTCCAGGCTACTTTCAAGGGGAAGTTCTTACTTTTCAGATTTTCATCTTCTCCATGGCCAACAGGTCACGCAGAGACCAAGAAGCACCGTAGCTCAATCTTTTCTTTTACAGAACGCGATTTCCACTGAATTGCCGTAGCTTTACTAATATAATGTAATGATCAAGTAATTTGCAATTTTTTTCAGTTTTTTGTCATTTTGTTTTTCTTTCTTTTTTATCAAGGCTCCCTTATGCTTTGTACAGTGTGTTCTGAGTAGGAATTAGAAGCCAATCTCCTGCTTCTCAACTTTCACCTGGATCGAATCATTCTTCGAAGGAATCCCAGACACAGAGGAGAACTGGTGGAAGGGGGAGCAGCTGAGAAAAGCCTGATGTTGCTGCGGGATTATTGCACGGGAGAAGAGGGGATGGATATTACTTAATTTATTTCTAATGTTCACACATAAGGAGGATTCGATGCATAATCTTCGGCACAGTTGGGGTTGTACGGTTGTCCTTACTCTTCTGTTGTTCTCTACCCCTCCATCCCCCGAGAGTTCCTCCTTCGAAAAGAGGGCTCCCTTTATGTTTCATTGCTATGAAAAACCAGGAAATCATCCATGGAAGCTTCCATGGAGCCAGAAGGTTTCGCTTCAGGATCGCCTGTTTCGGTGTTCTTGGCGGATACTTACTGTAAATAATATTGATATCCGGGTATAGTACTGTTATGTGCGATCGGTAATTTTACTACTTCATTCAGACAAGATAAACCTAATTCGCTTTTTCAGTTGTTTCTTCTGTAACTTGTTCTTTGTATTGTGCTATACTTTTTTTCTATTAGATGTTCTATTTGCCATATGATAAAACTATGAAAAGTAGGATTTTTGTGCCTAATCTATTTTGATAAGTTGGTGCTACGCGTCGGATGGAGAACAATGGGAGGAAGACCGCGTTAGGATGTCCCCCAACACTGATGGAATAGAACACGTAAGAGTCACGAAACGCAGTCAACGGTGTTAAAAAAAACCCATCCAGGCGTCGGTGGGAGAAAAGTTAGAAAAGGAGCCCCATCAAAGAAGAGCATGTGTGAGAATCCCTGGAGGGAAAATACGTAAAGATAGAGAAATTCGAAAGAATGAAAAGAAACGGTCACTACGTTACAACTGTTGGATCTGATCACATATCGGCCAATATCTGCCTACCAACACTTTACTGTATATGGATTTAAGGTTCGTGGACAAAAGCTAGGTTGAATTCTCTGACAATTGTCTTTTACGTTGATAATAGCATTCTACCATACTTCTGGTATAGTTGTACGGATGGTATATAGTATATATATTTTTGATAAAATAAGCTTTTAGTTACTGCCTTCTTCAGCGAAACTATCTAAGAAACATCAGCACAGGACCAAAATTTTATCAATTTTTATATAATTGATGATAAAAAGCCAACGAAAAAGAAATAGTTTGATTGTGCTGAAAGACAAAAAGAAATGACGTAGCAAGATCCCCTTCCTGTGTGTGGACTTGTCAATGTTGTTGTTCTAGTTGCGTAGTGGGAGCGAGGGGAAGGGAAATGGTAGACCAGCAGTTACCTGAACAGGCGTTCGCTATTTGTACGACGTTTTCTAGTAGATTCAGTGTATTCTCCCTTTTGAAGAGGAAAGGTCCAACTGGGCTGGTTGACATTAAGGTTTCCACCCTTGTCGTGCGAAGGTTTCTTGGGATATTTATATTTTCCTAGTCTGTACGGGTTTTATTCTCTGCTGGTTCTCTCGAGAAGGATGCAGTACAGGAACTTGTCATACCCACTGACCATCTTCTCTATCAAGTCTGATCGCAGCGAAAGTTGCGATTCCCTTATCACTATCAAGCTACCAGAACCTATTGAACTTGAAAAAATGATGGGTACTTCTTAAGTCTCACGTTGTAATGAGGGGACAAAATATTACAATATCTTTCAACCCCGATCTGAAAAATTATGTACAAGATGCAGGCCGGTTGTCAGACCACGATGTATGTCACGTACCTATCAATACTGGCGGTGAGTTATTCTAGAACTTTCTATGTAAGTTACAAATGGTGAGCATTTCTTGGCGACTCCAATTCTCTTTTTTTGATTAAAGATTATTGTGGTCATCTCTTCATCGGTCGAAGATATTTGATTGTGAGGTTATAGCGAGAGATACATACAAAGTCAATTCCATATTTAAACACTTGTGATAAAGTTTAGCATGGTGTGATCTAAATCAGAGCTCAAAAAAGTGTGTTGGCTTGTCAGAGGCGTATCAGACTTTGAGTTCCTCATTACATTTACTTGACCCGAACTTCGTATAGTTCAAAACTACTTGTAACAGACTCTTTATACAAAATTGTGTTACCCTTGACCGGTGATAGTACGAGAAATTCCCATCTTCAAAAAATGATGTTTTCTAGTCCTTTTCTTCAATGGTAAAAAATTGGGTAACTGGGTATTTCTTCGGTACTGTTCCTATGCGGCAACAGTATCAGAGCTGTGGGAAAAATCATAAAGGGTAATATGAAAGTTAAGGCACTTTCCTAAAACTACGTAAGTGTCTTAGTAAGACATGTCAAAGGACCACTCAATTCACCTCTTGGCAACGCAAGAGAGTTCAAATGAATGAAGGAATCCTTATTGAAGGCAAGATATGAAAGTACTACAGTGAACCTCAGGAGCAAACAATGTGCCGTATGATTTCTATGCAACGGGTGCTTCATGCGCACTTGTTGTTTACTTCCATCTTCCACTTACTCTATCGTACAAAAAATATTGAGCACAGCACGCAGAAATAAGAACAAAAAGGGCAGACTAAAGCCGGGAAACGAAAAAATGTACGTAATGCATTATTAATAAAGCAAAGAAAAGCTACAAAAAAAGAAAAGGTAAATTAGCAAATCCACAATTGACAGAAAAAGGAAAGAGCTATTTTGCTTATTATAGAAGTATTTGTAATTGATTTGACATAATTTTTTGACAACAATTTTCAATTTTCAATTTTCAATTTTCAATTTTATCCTTTTTTTGAAATTCTAGATGATTTGTGCGGCCACTACTGGAGGAGAAGAACTAGAAGGCAGATAAAGTATTCGAAGATAACGTTGCGGAATTTGTATCGCTTACTCTTTCTGTTGGGCTTGTTTTCTAGGAGAAGGGTTGAATACAACATCGGTACGGGTTATTCTAGTAGGAGAAATGGCTCAACAAGGAAGAAAATCGGGAGGCGACCGAACAATGGGGCAATGCCCCTTCCCAGTCAAGCAACTCGAAACTCGAATTTTGCTGATAATCACATGCATCTTGCCCGGGCCTGTGTGAGTCTCTTTAGTCCCTACCTGGCCTTCCATTGTTTCATCATTTGTTTGTGCCCATTGTTTCCAACAAGACCTGCGTCATTTGTTATAGGATAGTATAACCTAGAAATGAACGGTAGATAAGAACCGAGCAACTGAGATGCCATTGTTCTCAATTTGAAACAATGCTAGTGTGCTAAGTGTTGTAAATGCCGGAAGAATTAAGATTCACATGAAAGAGGAAATTTCTGTTCTTAGTCATTGCTTTATAATAGCTAAACTAGAAATAAATGCGAATAAGTGCACCTCCCTCTATCTCTACATCTTGACACCTTTTTTTATTCCATTTCTGGTCTTGGACCTTCTAATTGTGGACCTTCTATTGGTCATTTAGAGGAATCCCATGTTATAAAGTGGTTGCTTCTTCTGAAAAGCAGCCATATTTAGAACACGTACTGCTATCTGTCTTCAATTTAAAATAACTACAAAAATAGTAGTGTTAAGAAATTGGCGAAACAAAATACAACTGTTGCAACTAAAAGCTCTAATAAGAACAAAGCGAAAATCCGATTCTCGGTTTTTGAAGGGGGCGGCCAAGAGATTTCAGTATTGACCTAACAAGTTAGTAATGGTTTAGTAAGTTATGTATATCCCTTCTTGTAAATTTCTCCTAATCTTTAACACACATGAAAATCATGTAGCGCCCAGTAATTTGCCTGTTTTGTTCATTTTGCCAATACTAGCGTAATACACCTTGAGTGAACACAGCCATGTGAAAGAGCATGGCAAGAGGCATCATATAATTATTCCAATTGCGCATAAACAACCAGAAATCTTTAGTTCTATAACTAGCTTCTTATTTGTTTTCATACTATAATGATGCGATTGCCAACACTCGCCTATGCAAAGCCAAACGCTGTTCTGTTATCACTTCAAAACTAAGAAGGTCACGTCCATACGTCTACAGTGAGTGTATATGAAATTTTTTTTTTTTCAAAATTTTGAAAAATTCCAGCTTTCTTAGGCGATGAGCATCGCAATCGATGAGATGATTTAGAAGCACTATTAGCATGCCTTTATTAGCTGTGATCTCGTTTCTTGCCGAAGTGTATTTATTGTTAAGTTAGGTACTTTCTTTCAAGTAGCAAAGCCCTATAGATCAGGAAATATACTTCGCCATGTCTGATATCACTAACGAAAAGAAGCCGCTAAACAGCGACCCAGAGATTTTACTACGTAAGAGAAGAAATGCTGATAGAACTAGACTAGAGAAGCAAGAGCTTGCTCGTCAAAGACAAGAACAGAGAAAGAAGGAGCAGATCAAGAATAAGAAGAAGTTCATCAGAGCTGAGAGTTTGGTTGCTAACTCCCTTGCTACATCTAGAGAGAAAGAGAGAATCAAGAGAATCTCCAAATTGGAGCACAAGAAGTTGAAAGGAGATGTGTCACATTTACCATCTGAGAAGAATTTCTTCTTGAAAGTTACTGAGAAGCCACAAAGTGAAGAAACAGATGACTTGATCGATGAAGATGAAGAAGATGGATTCGAAAGGGAGAAAGTTGCATACAACGGTGAAGAACAGTTACTGTTTGTATTGAGAGTAAAAGGCCCTGTAGCTGCAAGCATCCCACACAAGGCATACAGAATTCTAAGTACTTTAAGGCTTGAAGAAGTGAATACTGCTGTTTTTATCAAACTGACGGAGACTACTTTCTCACTACTGAAGATAATTGCCCCATATGTTATAGTCGGTAAGCCATCATTGAAATCTATTCGTTCCTTGATTCAAAAGAGAAGTAAAATTGTGTACAAGAGAGAAGATGAGGAAGAAGCTAAAGAAATCATTCTAAATGATAACAACATTGTTGAAGAGAAACTGGGTGACTGCGGTGTTATCTGTATCGATGATATTATTCATGAAATTGCTACACTTGGAGAAAATTTCACTAAGTGTAACTTCTTCTTGCAACCATTCAAGTTGAACAGAGAAGTATCAGGTTTCTCCTCTCTAAATAAATTGAAGAAGCTGGAACAAAGAGAAGTCGAAAAGAAAACCAGAAAGGTCTCCAATGCTTCTACCGCACCAATTGTCCAAATTGATATTGATGCATTGATTGCTAAGATCAACTAGGTCTTTTTCAGTAATTTTCTTCCTTTATTTCTACAGGTTTTAATTTCATTGCCTTTTTTGGTTGAAATTCAACAGTAAAGTACACTTTAGATTTTAACATCCATTATTCACCAGCTTTATAGATACATTTTATAAGGCTTCAAGTCATATAGCGTTTAAATTTCCATATGTATATTAGAATACACTAAGAACTTTCATTTTTACATATAATTTTTTCCAAATTCCCATCCTTTTTACCAATAGATAGCGGTTTAATATAAGGTTTCAACAAGAAATATTTTGTGAAAATCAAAAGTTAATAGTTTCACTGTCGAAAATATGAAAGTTTAAGTTTTCAGTTCATCCCATTGTAGTTATCAAATTTCTGTGTTTCCCGTATATGTGTGCTCTGTATTCATCGCTATCTTGAAACTGGTTATGATCGTTGCGCATGTGACCTGTATCGCTCAAAAGAGCCCGGCACCGGTACCGGGCAAAAGCCCCTAGCAAGCTAAAATGATTCAACTTTCGTAGTAATTTGTTCAACCGGTCACAGTAAAGTCAATGACTAACTTTTGAATCGAGGATGTATTTCCAATTGAAAGCAATGTATATATAAACCATTGTGTTGAAGCTTGTCTTACAGTTTTCTTGTATCCTCCCATTGTTCATATAGTACTTAAAGTACCATAATCCTTAAAGAACAAACTTGAAAGAGAATACACTATACACAACTAATAAATAAAGAATAATCATGGCTGTGACCAAGACAATTGTAGTTCTACCAGGTGACCATGTTGGTCAAGAAATCACTGAAGAGGCCATTAAAGTTTTAAATGCTATTCAGGAATGTCGTCCAGACAAGGTCAATTTCAAGTTTGATCATCATTTGATCGGTGGTGCTGCAATTGATGCCACTGGTGTTCCATTACCAGACGAAGCTTTGGAGGCCTCTAAGAAAGCTGATGCCGTGCTTCTGGGTGCTGTTGGTGGTCCAAAATGGGGTACTGGCGCTGTCAGACCAGAACAAGGTCTTTTGAAAATCCGTAAGGAGTTGCAATTGTATGCTAATCTAAGACCATGTAATTTTGCATCTGATTCCTTACTAGATCTATCGCCATTGAAGCCTGAAATTGCAAGAGGTACAGATTTCGTCGTTGTTAGAGAACTAGTGGGTGGTATTTATTTCGGGGAGAGAAAAGAAGATGAAGGTGATGGTGTCGCCTGGGATAGCGAAAAGTATTCTGTGCCCGAAGTTCAAAGAATCACTAGAATGGCTGCTTTCATGGCTCTGCAACACAACCCACCTTTACCTATTTGGTCTCTAGATAAAGCCAACGTTCTAGCATCATCAAGATTATGGAGAAAAACAGTGGAAGAGACGATTAAGAATGAATTCCCACAATTGACTGTTCAACATCAATTGATTGATTCCGCTGCTATGATCTTGGTTAAGAACCCAACTCATCTAAATGGTATTATTATCACAAACAATATGTTTGGTGATATTATCTCCGATGAAGCCTCCGTGATCCCAGGTTCGTTAGGATTACTTCCATCTGCCTCCTTGGCATCTCTTCCAGATAAGAATACGGCATTTGGTTTATATGAGCCATGTCATGGCTCTGCTCCAGACTTACCAAAGGGAAAGGTTAACCCCGTAGCAACAATCCTATCTGCTGCTATGATGTTGAAGTTGTCTCTGGACCTGTTCGAAGAAGGTGAAATTATAGAACAAGCAGTCAAGAAAGTGTTGGATTCTGGTATCAGAACAGCGGATCTAAAGGGTACCAACTCTACTACTGAGGTCGGTGATGCAGTAGCGAAAGCTGTCAGGGAACTATTAGCTTAGACTTAGTAGATGTACAGTTGCATACATAAGTCTGAACAGAAAGAAGTAAATATCATATCTAGTTCGGTTTAGAAATCAGTGACTATATTGGTTTTGACCAGATCGCAATCCTTGCAAGCATTTAGTAATGACTATCAAACCGGTGAATCATCTGATAAGGCTATATTAGCTTGTGCATTCGCATGTATCGGGAAACGAACTTTACGTAAATCCGCATAATGACTATTAAATAAAAATACGTATTTTTATAATGATTTATTAGATAACATATCAAAAAACTGTTATTTTAGTGTCCATTATTATTAACATGATAGGGAATAAAACGCTCAAATATGATCCTATAGAAAGGATGTCTTGAAGTGAAAATGACAATGCTGTTTTATCGATTTGCTTTGGAAGCCTTAGTGACTGTAATGTAAGATGTTATGAATAATTAATCTAATGGCCAGACCATTGGATGGAATTCAAATCGATACCTTCTTGTACCATTTCCCATAGAGGAGATAGTTCTCTCAAGAACTTCACTCTCTCAGTGATGGCTTTTAAAACGTAATCCACTTCCTCTTCGGTGGTGAATCTACCAATACCGAAACGGATAGAAGAGTGAGCTAAAGCGTCATCTTTACCCAAAGCATGTAGGACATATGATGGTTCTAAAGATGCAGATGTGCATGCAGAACCAGATGAAAGTGCAATATCCCTCAAGGCCATTAGTAAAGACTCACCTTCAACGTAAGCAAATGAGACATTTACACAACCTGGATAACGCTTTTCAGCTGAACCATTTAGTGAGGTATGTTCCAGACTCAACAGACCGTTTACAAGTTTTGATGACAGTTTGTCAATGTGCGCTATGTCGGCATTGTATTCTTCGTGCATTAGTCTGGCGGCTTCACCGAAACCGGCAACTAGGGGAGGAGCTAAGGTTCCCGATCTCAAACCTCTTTCTTGACCACCACCAGACAGTAGTGGCTCAAGTCTTACTCTTGGTCTTCTTCTAACATACAGCGCACCAATACCCTTTGGACCATAAATCTTGTGCGAAGACACGGACAGCAAGTCAATGTTCATTTCATTAACGTCTATTGGGACTTTACCGTAAGCTTGAGCTGCATCTGTGTGAAAATATATTTTGTTCTTTCTACACAAGGCACCTATCTCTTTTAATGGTTGCATGACACCAATTTCATTATTGACAGCCATAACTGAAACTAGACAAGTATCTGGCCTGATGGCCTCTTCAAGTTCTTTCATATCGATGAGACCTTGGTTGTCGACACTCAAAAATGTCACATCAAACCCTTCGTTAATCATACCTCTTGCTGCTTCCAATGCGCACTTGTGTTCCGTCCTTGTTGTGATAATATGCTTCTTGGTCTTCTTATAAAACCTTCCTACACCTTTGATGGCCAAGTTATTGGATTCAGTGGCACCTGAGGTGAATATTATTTCCTTTGGATCAGCGCGGATCACCTTGGCTACATGGTCCCTGGCGGTCTCAACCTCTTTGTTGGTCTCCCAACCATAGGCATGCGTGTTAGAATGAGGGTTACCATAAAGACCTGTGTAGAACTTAAGCATCACGTCCAGGACACGAGGATCCGTAGGCGTCGTGGCCTGCATGTCCATATATATAGGCCTTGTACCGTACCCACTGTCCTCTTTGTAAGCATGGTGTAAGACTGTCTCCCCGCTCTTCAACACCTCAT
The DNA here is from genome assembly GCF_010111755.1 of Nakaseomyces glabratus. NCBI lineage: Eukaryota > Fungi > Ascomycota > Saccharomycetes > Saccharomycetales > Saccharomycetaceae > Nakaseomyces > Nakaseomyces glabratus. Next base: position 362,314 of record NC_088958.1, read on the forward strand.
CTCCAGACTGACCTTGAGCAGAAGCCCTAACATCAGCCTGCTCCTTTGCAGCAGCTTGAATATCTGTGTGTGTCTCAAGAGAAACGTTGTCAGTCATCTTGATAGCCTTCGCAGCTGCTGCTGCGGCACCCAAAGTAGCACCCGGGGTATACCTTCTGACATGTCTGCCCGCAGCAGACATCATGAAGGGCACAACTCTTAGTCTGCTAATCATGTCTTCTGTGTTATTAGTTTGTACTTTCCAGTTGTAGTTTAGAAGAAGCGTTGCTCTGTAATCGAAACTCGCTATCTAACCTATGTGCGCTGGACTGTTTTCTTGCTTCCAGCGAAAAGGTATCAAACTTATGAAACTCAGTCCGAAGCCTATTTATACTCAAAGAAGTTATTAATCAGCAAGGGCCCAGAGTCCCACCAGGACAGAACGAACTCCAGATGTGATGACGAAGAACAATTGTCATCCCAAAGGGCTTCAACTAGGTGATTCCTGCATCGGTTTCCCCAGTTGTGAGTGAAAAAACTAGCAAAATGACAAAAGTTGCTGGAAAATTGTGATTTGAGACACCCCCAATCGGACATCAAAATTGTGCAGTTAAAGAGCACTGTGGGTGCTCATCTCGAAGTTGCAATGATGAGACCAGTGTGGCGATGCTGAATGGGTTTCTTATATCGTTGCTGAGCGGTGCTGCTGCCGGTACTTCCACCGACCTTGTGTTCTTTCCGATTGACACTTTGAAGACTAGGTTGCAAGCTAAAGGCGGGTTCTTCAGGAACGGTGGGTATCGGGGAGTGTACCGGGGTCTTGGGAGTGCTGTGGTTGCCTCTGCGCCTGGTGCGTCGCTATTCTTTATCACATATGATACTTGTAAAGCTGAGACGCGGGGCTTCTTTAGAGGGTTGCTTCCATCTAGCAACGTTGCCGATGTAGTGACGCATATGTTCTCTTCCTCGATGGGTGAGATAGCTGCCTGCATGGTCAGAGTCCCCGCCGAAGTGGTCAAGCAGAGGTCGCAGACCCATGCGTCGCACTCCTCTTGGGAGACCCTGAGGGAGATTTTGAAGAATGAGAACGGTGAAGGTGTGCGGAGGAACTTGTATCGCGGTTGGTCTACCACGATCATGAGGGAAATCCCCTTCACTTGTATTCAGTTCCCCTTGTATGAATACATGAAGAAGGTCTGGGCCGAATTAGACGAGAGTGATCGTGTAGAGCCATGGAAAGGCGCAGTATGTGGTTCCATTGCCGGTGGTATTGCCGCAGCCACTACTACACCTCTGGATTTTTTGAAAACTAGACTAATGCTATGCAAGAAAAGCATACCTCTAGGGACACTGGTCTCTACCATATATAAAGAAGAAGGGTTCAAAGTGTTTTTCAGTGGTGTTGGGCCCAGAACTATGTGGATAAGTGCAGGAGGTGCCATCTTCCTTGGAATTTACGAAACCGTCCATTCTTTGTTATCCACAAATAAGAAACCTACTAGAAATGAGGCGTGAATAAAAAAGCAAAAAAAATAATTGCTCTAATTGATCTTACCGCTGTTGTTCGACTCATAAATTTGTCTTTAGTATTGATAGATCTAAATAGTCTTTACGATGTATATTCTCTAATGATTTTGTAAATATTATACTTTTGCATATTTGATTTAGGCTTGGAATTACAGGTATTTTTTTAATGCATAGGGGGTGTCAAGTTCAAGATCTTTATAGTCCAATTAAGGAGAACCCCATGAATTCAATTTATACGTTCACTAAATAGTATTCAACATTTGATGTTTTTGAGAGGTAAATTAACCATCTTAGTATGTGGATATCGTGGGAAAAGTGCGTACAGTTCTGTCCCACACCTCCTAATAGTCAATATTCTTGTCCTTCACGTATGATATCTTCAGATCACAGCCACCATAGTTGTAGCCTTGTAAACGACCGTAGCATACTTCTGCGTCATCCTGTTCATTGTAAATTACAATAGCTGATACTGTCTCTCCTGCATTGTCTGTATTGATAAAACCTGCCGTTTTTACTTTACCCAAAGTTTCAAACAGGTCATATAGATCGCCTTCTGTGGTAGCACCTGGTAAGTTATCACAAAGTATGATTTTTGATTTATCTTCTGTTTTTACATAGTCGTCAGATGAAAACTTATTTTGAGCACGAGCTCCTCCATCGCTAGAAACATCTGCCTTCAAAGCTTTCTCATCTCCACCCTCAGCTGTATCAATGTCCATTTCAATATCTTCGTTATCCTGATTAACTGTCAGGTCATCTGTCTTCCTGGTAGATGAGATCTGTGTTGGGTCGGGTATCTGGCCACGTACTTCAAGCACTTTACCTTCAATCTCAAATCCATTGAAATGTTCATAAGCCTTCACCATATCTTCTTGGTTCTTGAATATCACGTTTCCAACACCTATTGACATTCCTGTAGAATCTACTTCAACATTAGCTTTTAGAACATCGCCAAATTCCTTGAACATCGTTTTGAGCGTTTGCCAACTAATAGAATAAGGCAGGTTTAAGATCATTAATTCGTAACCTTTCTTCTGAGGCTTTACTGCTTTTTTGGGCTTCGTTACATTGGTGGTATGCCCACTGTTACTTCCAGAAGAGTGAGTAGACGACGACTCCGGTGGAGGGTTATCCTGTCTAACAAATATCTGACGGTTCATCAGGTATGCTCCATCAAATTTTCTGATCGCCTCGTCTACTTCTTCGCCAGACGTGAATTCGACAGTACCCATCCCTCTGTGGTGACCTCTGGAAGTGATAATATCTGCCCTGACAACTTTCCCCACTTGTGAAAAGAAATCTTTCAGGTCCTCTGGAGTGCAGTCGTAAGTTAAATTACCAACAAAGATACTGTTTGTGTAGTTCCTATTTACTTTCTCCTCATAAGTGCTATCGAGCTCCCTGGCTAATCTGGGCCCAAAGTCGCCCTTTGTGCGAGCAGCTTTCTCCTTGTCTCTTCTAAACTTATTTACACCACCGCGCTCACTAGGTCCCGCTCCATTGAAACGTCTCCGCTCATGGCCTCTACCACCTCGGGAAGACCCCGGACGCGGCCCACGCTCCGCCGGTGGCCTCCCGTCATTCGAGGGCCTCTCAAATCCTCTCCTAGTGGCATAACTACTCAATGACCTACGGACAGGCGACCTAGACCGACTCCTCTGTGCTTCAGACATTCCCTAACCGTTTCTTTTTATCACGCACGTCCTACAAGCTCTTGGCTTTCACTCCTCAATTCTTTCAGACTAATTCAACCGCTTCAACCAATAGCTAAGGGTATATTCCTCAATGAGAATGCATTGATTCAGCAAGTTGATCTTGCAATTCCCAAAGGGCTTTATTCCTTCTAAATTCTGTTCTGAGCAAAAAGTCTGTTTCCCCTTCTGCCCGTCTTTGGTGAGTGCAATTCTACTTCTCGAAGTTATAAAATATAAAAGGACTGGCAACGTTTGCATCACTGTGCTCCATCTTTGAACTTAGTGGTAAGGGCAGTAGAAACGGTATAAGACGCAGGATGTTTAGCGGGTTGCACACTAGTAAGTATGCGTGCCAGGTAGTGGTGCAGATTCGTACTGCTACGAAGAGAGCTGCTGGTTCGAGGACGTCTATGAAGGACAGTGCTGGTCGGCGTCTGGGTCCCAAGAAGTACGAAGGGCAGGATGTGAAGCCCGGTGAGATTATAATGCGTCAGCGTGGTACCAAGTTTTACCCCGGTGAGAATGTGAAGATCGGCAGAGACCACACTATATATGCGGTGGAGCCAGGTGTGGTTAGATACTACCTGGATCCGTTTCATCCCTACCGGAAGTTCATCGGTGTGGCGTTGTCTAGGGATATGAAGCTGCCTAAACCGCATTTTGAGCCAAATGTGAGGAGGTTTGGGCGGATCGAGCTGGATAACCCGAAGGCCATCGCCAAGGAAGAGAATGCTCTTTCGAGAAAGGAATACCTGTCGAGAGATACTCTCTTGAAGGATCTCACAGAAAGGGAAGCCAAGAGACATGAAATGATGGACAATTACTGGAACTTCATTAGCAGCGAGCTGAAATTGAACATAATACCAGAGAGAAAAGAGATGGCCTCCAATTATCTGTTGAGATATAGGACCGGATTGAAGAATGGGTTTGACCTGCAGGAGGCCCAGTTTAATGCCAAGTACTACTTGCAACAGATGCTGAAGTTGAAAGCCAAGAGGAAAGAATGGAATGAAGAGAAATTGAGTGAGCAATTGCACAATTTGGATGAAACCACAGCACTACTAAACAAGTCTGTTTCTTTCAGCAATAAGTGGGTCATAATCCCATACATATCTGAAGAAGAAAAGCTCACAAGAAAGGATGAGTTGATCAAGAAGCTGACGGAGCTAGGCACTGCAATCAAATCGAAGTCGGACAAAAAGGCTGTTCTGGAGTTATTTAAGGATGCCTCCCACTTTTTGACTCAAGCTCAAGAAGTTCGTTTACGTCGTCAATTCATGAAGCCCGTGCAACCAGAGATTATGAATGTTAACGTTGCTGAGAAAGCCGACAAGAAGACTACTGTCATTAGAAGATTTAATTACGAAAAGAGTAAGATTGATATTATTCCAAGAACCAAAACAGCTTTCTTTAAGAGACTATGAAAAGCATAGACCAAATCATCTGTGTATATAGCAGTATATAATTTAAATAGAATGTCATTAATCCTGTACATATAGTCTACATGAAGTTCTATGATTTATGCAACAAGTAGTAAACTTATTGACTAGCCAAGTCACGAAAATAGTAGCTAGCGTATGTGAGAATGAGTTAAAATATGGGTTCTGCTGTACAAATATAAGTAATTAGACATTTCGCAAGAGAGAACAAATATAAGTGTTATCGTTGTATGAATGACTATTGTCAATTATGTAGCATTATTTATCATTTTTTGGATGAATGTTTTCTAAAGTTTGAATAAATATCATTTAACCAGGTGGTAGTTGACTGATATCAACGATGTCACTGATTTTGCCGTCGATATCTTCTTCATCGACTTCAGTTTGCAGAGGAGTTCTTGGTAAAGCCATCATACCACTTCTGGCGCATTCCAGCACACCAAATGGTTCAACTAGCTTCAAGAAAGCGGAAATCCTAGATGGCTTGGCAGAAAGTTCAACAATACAGCTAGTTTCACCGATATCGACAATCTTACCCCCGAAGTTCTTGGCCAAGTTGGTGATGTCGTTCAAATGTTCGTGCTTCAATCTCAAGACTTCACTTGCTTGTAAGTTGGATGGATGGAATTTCTTCTCTCTGATCTCAGAGACAATTTCGTGAGAGTCCTCTAGGTTGGCTGTAGATTTGTGGTGGTGGACTAATAGATCTTCAAAGTACTCAGAACCCAATAGAGAGACTCTGGCCATAACCAACTCTCTCTTGATGATCTCGGAGTTTGAGTAATCAAGAACAGCGTAAACTGGAATCAAGTCCTCGATTTGTCTTCTAGCTTGTTCGATAACTCCATCTTGACCCTTCAGCACGATAGTCATTCTACTCAGATCCTTGACCTCGGTGTTGCACACAACCAAAGAGTCAATGTTGAAGCCCCTTGCGGCCAAAGTACCAGAAATCCTAGATAACACACCAGGCTCATTCTGGACCAGACAGTTCAGCACATGCTGCTTTCTAGGTTGACGGGATGGAGCTGGTGTCTCATATAAAATCGAAGACACAGCACTATTAGCATCCCAAGCCGGAGTGTCCACCACTGGCAAAGGTGGTCTAGCTGTATGCTTGTGTAACTGCTTGTATGTCATAGCAGATGTTGAAGAGGAGCTATGACGCACCAAACTCCTCTTCACACTATTGCTCAGAACAGTCCTAATCATATCCAATGAAGTTTTCCTATTCACGATACCGATCCTTTCTCGAACTGTAATACCCAGTTCTATCCTTCAAAGGTACCACAAAACAAATATGGTTATGTAACGGTAAAAATATAAGAGACAATTGTCAAAAGTATCAGTTTCCGCTACTGGCAAGCCCCATTCGTTACTTCACTTTTTATTTATTCCTTTGCCATTTGGCAAACAAGATTTTTTGCTTCATTGGATGACAAAATTTTTAGTTTCTCTGAGTCATCACTGGTCTAGTTGGGATTACATGAAAGAGGGCAGTCCTGGAATGCTAACTTGAACTACATAGGGAGACTAGTACTGTCTCGCTGAAAATATTTACTCTGACTATATTGCTTATGTAGATTGTCTACAAGTTTGAAAGGGCCGTCGTTACGCAATGTTATCGACTTTCACTCCTGGAGCAATGCTATGATCTTACGGATGTGGAGTCTGGCCATGAATTGGTCCCTGGCCAACTCTCTGACTTTCTTGATAAATGCATCAAATTCCAGTGCACCGCAGTTTAGTAGACGCGCCAAGACCTGTATCGTATCCGTGAGGGCCCTATCCCTTGCCACTAGGGTATATAATTGGTCCAACGCGGGAACCTCAGTGGTGTATACGGTATTGGAGTCCAGAGTTGTGCCGTTCTCAGCAATAAACTTCTCCACAAGTAAGGTCTCTTTGTCTACGTCTTCTATTCCCTTTTGTAAGCTTTCTCTTGACTCTATGATTGAGGATTTGATCCAGTTTAATTTTTCTGATTCATGGTTGTAAAGATCATCGAATTGTTTTATCGCGGTTTGTAACTGTGGAATGCGTGATTCAATCTGTTCTTTCTTGTAATTCTGATCCAATGTGGACAATTCATGGATGGTCATTTTCAATTTTTCGAGGGATTGTGTGTATGCATCTGAAACAGGTTTCTCATCCATTGAATCCAGTAAATCCACCATTGGCACCTCGTTAGGGACCGCATTCACAAATGTTCGCTGTGTATTTTGCACAGGATTTGCATGGTCGTCATGATGTGGTGGTTCTTGTAAATTCAATTGGCGTAATTGGTCGTGCAATGCATTGCTCTGTTGGGGTTTCTCGGGCAACGGTGGCGGCCCCATGGTACCATTTCCCGTTGGATTGATGGAAGCCTTTGATGGTCTAATTGTTGTATCTGTCTCTTGTGTCGGGTTCTGTAATGGCATTCTTTCTGGTATCTTTGGAATGCCATTTGGTCCCGGTATACTAGAAGTTTGGCCAGCAAACTTGATTGCGTTGTCAGTAGTCTTTGGAGGTAATGCTGGCTTAGGTGGTACGGGTGGAGACTTCTCAGCGTCAGTTGTTCCTGGCGCAACAGTACTCGAGAAAGTTACTGGTTGTATGGGTGCGATTGCATTGCACATATCTGCTAAATCCTGTATCACATTGAAAAGATTGGCGCTCTGTGGGTTCCACTGTCGAAGCAAGCGGGTGTGTACTCTGCCATCGGGTTCCACAGATTCGTTAGTGGCTAACTGTAGATCTTTATCCAGCAGCTCTAAATCTATAAACAATAAAGGTTTCGCTATGGGATATGACTCTGGGATCCAGATAAGCACAGGCACGTCAAGACCTTGCTCAATAGGTATGCCACCGTATAGGCAAAGCAGCAACCGCGGAGAGCCATCCTCATCCGTGAAAACCCTTGTCCTTGGCCGCAAATTCTTGAATTCTGTCAACGTTTGTACAGCATCATGAAACACCAGCTTCGGCTGCTTGTATATGGGCTGAATAACTTTGAAAAGCCATTGTACCACGGATTCTGGTAAAGGCGTCGACATCCCACTCAATTGAGCAATGTAATTCACTATAAATCGACGTAGATTGTAGGTTTGGAGTCTCGAAATCTGTTATGTTGCTGACTATTCAGTCGAAACCCATATGGACAAAGGGCCGTTCTTATGATGCTTTTCCCGGGAAATTGAAAAAGTACGAAGAGATGAACTTACTGGAGCTTAAAGTTAGACATCTAACAGTATAGATTCAAGGGATTCCCATCAAATATACTGTTTGTAAAGTTGGTGTTCCATTAAATTGCGATTACGGTTATAGAATCCAGAATAGCGTGTGGCAAATATGAGTTTGTATGTGTTTCTTCCAACTTTTTTGTTAGGTTTTGCGATAAGGATAGACTTTTGGATCAGTTATACTAACATGGATTGCAACGAATACATTGCATACCTTTGACTTTACCAAATAGTTGCAAAGTTATATTCTTTTTTAAGGCATGTGGCTTGTTGAGGGGTGTGCTGTTTTTGGTATTAGACGTTGATTTCTTTACAGTTATACGGTTTTGAGTGTTTTATTGGTTGTTGTACTTTTATGTGTAGGGTTCTGGCAGGTGGCGCCAAAGGAGGATAGAACTGTGTGGAGAAGTACAGTAATACTGACACTTTCTATGATGTTCCTGATGTGGGCTATCACATACCTCGCACAGTTACATCCACTGGTGGTACCAAGACGTTCGGATTTAAGACCTGAGTTTGCAGAATAGAGTTAGCAATCACAATCACAGATAAGTAGTACTGTTTTAGGTTGTGATTTATGGGATATTATACAATAAAAACAAAATAAAAATAATAATATTTACTTTCTTTTTCCAAATTATCTACCATTGGTAATTGAAATTATTAGGGATGTTGGTCTTTAGGACCTGATATACATCCATAAGTAAAACATTTGGGCATTATAGTAGTAATATCATATCGGCGTATAGAATATCATATAGCTGATAACATGTGGGATATTAAATTTAATGTTTTTATCAGCATTCCCTTTGTGTTATCAGCTTAGTTTAGTTTAAGTCGAATTTTCATGCCATTCATGACCGATGCAATTTGAACTAGTAAGAAATGGTGTTTTACATTTGATTATTGGCTCTACTGAATGCATTGCTGTAGTGTAACTACTTTCTGCTAGAGATCTATCGAGGTTGATCAAGATGTCAACCTACTGCTTATAATTATGTATAGTTGCATCATTTTGTGCGATGGTTTCTGTATGAAAGAATCATAGCCCATCACTTCAAGTAATTTTTTATAGTGAAAACTGAATAATAGTCCAACTCAAACTGTTGCAGTAGTATAAAAGTAGTGGTAATTGATCATTAACACTGCCATAGAATTGAGAGCGAGTGTCAATTGAAATATAGCCTGAGAAAAGCTGAGTGAAAATATTTAGGTAGTATAATGAAAATTATTAGCATTACGAAGGACTCTGCAAACAAAGAAGGTGCTACCATCGTGCTTTTACCAGAGGATAAAGAGGATCTATTCACTGTGCATCAAATTATTGACAAGGATGATGAAGTAATCTTCAAGAAGAAGTTCACCACTAACCTTGATGAGGCAGGTAAGAAGAAAAGTACCGACCTGGTTAAATTGAGACTGAAAATAGTCTCATCTGAGTTCGAGATGAGAGATGAATATTTGAGATATAAAGGTGTCACTGTTGCCGATGATAATGGAAACTCTAATGTGGATATACCCGTTGGTAAATTCTTGAGCTTTACGGTTAATTACAGCTTCCCATTTACTATTATAAAACAAAACTTTGATAGCTTTATGGAAAAGACATTGCAAAATGCAGCAAATCCTGAATCTAGGTCTGATACTGCAGCTATTGTTCTTCAAGAAGGTATCGCACATGTCTGTTTGTTGACTGCATCATCTACCATACTGAAACAGAAAATTGAATATAGTATGCCAAAGAAAAAGAGAGCAACAGATGTTATGAAATTTGATGAAAAGACAGAGAAATTTTACAAAGCTATCTATGAATCTATTAAGAAATATTACGATTTTTCGAAAATCAAGTTGATCCTGTTATGTTCACCAGGATTTTATGCTAAGACATTGCTGGAAAAAATTACCCAATACGCACAAGAGGAGAGAAATAAATCAATCATTGATCATCAATCATTATTCCTGGTTGCACACTGTTCAACAGGTTATTTACAAGGTATTAGTGAAGTTCTCAAAAATCCACTATATTCAACCAAGTTGAGTGATACGAAATATGCTAAAGACGCTGCAATTATGGATGAGTTTATGGAACACTTGAATAACGACGATTTCAAAGCATGGTACGGTGAAGCAGAAGTAGAAAAAGCAGCGGAAATGGGTGCCATAAAATATTTATTAATTACTGATACCATGTTGCATAATGATGATATCAAAAAGAGGAAGAAATTCCTTGCTTTATATGAGAACGTCGAAAGTTCCGGTGGTAAAGGTGTGGTTTTCAGTACTTTGCATTCTCTTGGTGAAGAGCTAGATAGGATGACTGGTGTTGCATGTATACTAAACTATCCATTACCAGATCTGGACGAAGATCTTGAGGATGAAGAATCTGAGAACGATAATGAATTTGAAATTTAAAATAAGTTTAATTTTGCTCCGATAACTACTTCCATAAATTCCCGTAGATTCAATAGCATGAAAAGCTGCTTGTGCTTAGATTAGCATAATCCAGAATACATTGAATTAGGTATTAATTATTTATTGGTGGCCCATCTATTTATAGTTTCGAACTAACTCACCTATTTATTAATTAATCTTTTCGCTAAGTCTCGAAACGTTATCAGCTTAATATATGTGTCATATATAATACAAGTCAGGAAGTATAATTTTTGACAACGACTCACAATACAATAAATGAAAATTAGACAGTAATACAACTACATAATAACACAATTTTTACTTGGATTGAATTTGGTCTTTTCTTTTGGACGTGTTTCTGTAGGTTTCTGTTGAGTTGTTGTTCCAGAGGTCTTTACTTCTGCCTTGCCAGTAGCGGATGTATTTTGCTTGGCGGATGGCTTACTGTCCATATTTTTGCTAGATTTAGTAGAGGGCTTTTTGTCGCATAGCTTAGAGGCAGTTTCATAAAAGGTTTTACCTTGTGTCTTTGCCATTCTGAGTTCAAGAGAGGAAGGCTGTCTTGAACCGTCAGCACCAGCCAAGGTACCAGCACCCCAAGGACTACCGCCGTGGATGTCCTCCACATTCGACAATTCTGCAAATGTGTATTTGTAGCCCAATGGAACAAATACCATACCGTGGTGGACAAGGTAGTTCATACAAGTCTTGACTGTGGCTTCTTGGCCACCACCATAGGTACCAGTGCTGACAAATACACCTGCTGGTTTGCCCCATAGGGAGCCTTGAACCCAGATAGCGCCTGTTTTATCCCAAAATTCGGCCCATTGGGATGGAACATTACCAAAACGAGTGGGTACACCAAACAAGAAAGCATCATAATCGGTAAGAGTTTCGCCATTAGCAATTAGGAAGTCCTCTGGCTTTTCAGCAGCGTTCATTTGCTCCAGAACATCATCGGGAAGTGTCTCAGGAACTCTGAACAAAGTTACTTCACCACCAGCTGCCTCAACACCTTTTTTAATCTCCCTTGCAATGGTAGTTATATGACCATAGCAGGAGTACGTAATAATTGCTACCTTAACCATTTTAAATTATTGTTTTTACCTTGGCAGTTGTATTCTGTAATTACCTCGATATTACGCTGATAATGTGTAAAACTATCGAGTTGCTTCTTTCAGAATGCTAGAATAGATAGTGTACATGTTATATATAAGAAGCATAATAGCTGTGTTTATATCCTCAAAGGGTGTCCTATGTAAAACCTATATCCAATAGAGGAAATTTAGGGTCAATAAGGATAATTGGTTAGATAGTGTTTACGAATACAATGCAAATATGAAATGAGCCATCCTATCAAATGCGTGAAGAGAAATTGAACCAATTGTTTGGCTAAATGGGTCTCTAAGGCCGGGCTTATTCAGTTAACTGGTGAGCTTCTATGGATACTGAGTTCTCTTGCAGCACCCATTATGTAAATGTGCTACTACTTTTAAAAATAAGGTCAAAGGAATTACAGGGCAAGTCAACAAAACACTCCCTCAACTTATCACAGGTGAGACTCAATCGATGAGGTTTTCCCAAGAAGAGAAGCAAGACGTCAAGGTAAGCAGGGCAGACAACAAGCAGGCAGCGAAATGTCCGAATGTGTTTCCAAAGCAAAAACTCTCTTTTGACAGACCTTGAGAGAGACACATTCACCATCATTTGATAAAGAGCTCAAAAGGTAAAGATAAAATTGTCCCTTAATTATTGGTTCGAAGTGATAACTGTTTTCTTTCAATTTATCTCGGAAGCTGAATGCTGGTGAGCTGTTGGCGAACTGCTGGCGAACTGCTGGCGTACTACTGGGAAGTTGCAACCTTTTCAGCTAGGACAGCATACTGGTACCAAAAATAAATAAGCGAAAATAGTTATCCATGATATATCCATTAGATTCATCCGTTAGAACCTATTTGGGACCATCAGAATAGAGTCAAGTTAATCTTGGGAGTTAGTAAGCTGTTATATTCAAAAACTGTTACTTAAAAGTAAAGATAAAAATTATACAAATGATATGTATTCATCAATTCATTATAAAAGGACAGACATGATAGAGTAATAAAAAATGAATGATACTGAAAAGAAAAAGCTATGTGTATTGATTGGCTTACTTTTCACAAAATCACATATACAGGGCAAAGTATGCAATGCGCTTATGAGATTCTCCTATATGGCATGCAATTAATTTTTACAATATGAACCTCCTTAATCCCTGACAAAAAGTCATCAAGAATAAAAAAAAGGTGTTGTTTGGCCTCCTTTTACATTTTATCGAGCTGTATTTCAGATTGTAGGAATATAAAAATCGATATGGTTGCAAGTATTTTCTTTCACAAAAAATAGGAAAAAAGCATTATAACTTAAAAGTTAAAAACAAACAGGATTCATCACAGCTGATGATTAAAGCTGATTTCGTATCCTGCAGTAAAAATAAATAGAGCAAAACAGGAAATTAAGAATATTAATAATTGTTAGAAAGATCCCATTTCATCCTATTTATTTCTTGCTTTCAATAGATTTTACCAATTCCTTGAACTTCTCGGTGGAGAAAGACTTTGGTCTTTCAATTGGAGCACCAACAGCTCTGTCGATGATCAATTGTGGAAGAACACCGAATGCTCTGGAAACACCAAACAATACAGTGTAGAAGGAAGCTTCAGTTAGGCCGTAGTATTGTAATAGAACACCGGAGTGGGAGTCAACATTTGGCCATGGGTTCTTGGTCTTACCGTGCTTGGTTAAGACCTTTGGAGCAACGTCGTAGATGGTAGAAACCAACTTGAACAACTCGTAGTCTGGGAAGTGCTTTAGAGCAAATTCACGTTGAGCAGTGTAACGTGGATCTGTCTTTCTTAGGACGGCGTGACCGTAACCTGGGATAACTCTACCACCGTTCAGCGTGTCCCATAGGTACTTCTCAACAGTTTCCTTTGAGTAATCACCCTTGACCTCTTCTCTGAAAGTGAACAACCATTCCAAAACTTCTTGGTTGGCACGACCGTGCAATGGACCAGCCAAACCGTTCATACCAGCAGCAAAGGATAGGTAAGGAGAAGATAGAGCGGAACCGACCAAGTGTGTGGTGTGAGCAGAAACGTTACCACCTTCATGATCGGAGTGGATAGTCAAGTACAATCTCATCAAGTCGACGAAATCTTTGTTAGTGTAACCCAATAGGTGGGCCAAGTTCTTACCGTAGTCGGCGTTAGGGTCGACTTGGCAGATCTTACCATCCTTAAAGATGTTACGGTAGATCTTGGATGCAATAACAGGCAACTTACCCAGCAGGTCTAGGGAGTCTTCGAAAGTGTAGCTCCAGTATTCCTTCTTGTTAACACCTCTTGCGTAAGCCTTAGCGAACTTGGACTCTGTTTCTAAAGCGTTAACGGCAATGGACAATTGAGCCATTGGGTGCAAATCCTTTGGTAAGCTGTCCAGCAACTTCAAGACATGTTCTGGAACTTCAGATCTGGAGGCCAAGTCAGCGGAGAAAGCCTTAACTTGAGATTCGGTTGGGACTTCACCGGTCAATAGCAACCAGAAAAGAGCTTCTGGGACTGGTTCGGAGCTGCCACCAATGGTAGGCAATTCCTTCTTGATTTCCGGAATGGTTCTACCTCTGAATCTAATACCTTCCTCAGGGTCTAGCACGGAACCTTCCCAAACGATACCTTTGATACCACGCATACCACCGTAAGCTTGTTCCAGTAGTAGTTGGTCAATGACGGTCTTACCATGTTCTTTCTTGAATTGCTTGATCTCTTCTGCTTGTTTTGGGAAGATGTCAGCAAATGTGTCCTTCAAAGTCTTTTCGGAACTTATGGAAGTGGCACTGAATGCTCTCGTAGAAGTGAGAGCTTTGTAAGCTTGTGCCCTCAAGGCTGGGGTAGCTCTAGCTGCTGAGGATAAAGACATAGCTCTTGTAGTTAAGATTTGTTTGTAATAATGACTAACTGTGAATAGCTTTTCTCCTTTTCTTTATTTCAGTTAAATTAACGAAATAAAAATAAAATGCAATGTTTCGAGAGAAAAAATTAGGGATAGATTTTTCAAAAGAAATAAAAATCACAAAAGAATATTATGGTTCAGTAAAAATTCACAGAAGTTAGAAAGTACAATAGAATTTATAACAAAAATATGATAATTCTAATATATTCTTTCCCTTGTTCTGTCAGTGGATATTATATTTTTAGATTTTCCTTGTCAAATGTTATTGCAGGGGAAACAAACTAAAAATTATCAAATAGAAATAAAGTGTAAATTAATTCCTTGTCGCTAAAAAAAATTAATCGATTTAGAATATTGATTGCTCGGTACTGTTTTTCTATTCTTTTGTAATAAGTATATGACACAAATTTTTACAAAAGAAGACGAGGAAATATAAACTACTCTTGAAATATAATCTTCAAAATCCCAAAAACCGAACTGTCCGATATATTGCAACAAGTTGCAACACTTATATATAATTTTTTTTTTGTTGTCTGCTCTTCAAAAGAAAATCAAAATAAATTATCAAGAGCCTGTGCCATTCCTATTTTTTTGTCTTGAAAACACCACGTCCGTGACCACACAAATAGCAATCCTATTGAAATGTGTGTGCTAATATCCGAGTTTATTGTATTTTAGTGGTTTCCCGTAAATTTAATATCTACAAGCTTGTAATAACATCATGATGGTCATTCTTTTTTTTTTTTTCCTTTGAGTTTTGCGACTTCTGTATCTTCAGTTTTTTCATAGCTTGCTATTTGCTCTTTAAAAAGCATGCTACTCTACATGTAAACTTTAGTATGAACACTTCACTTCACTTCCACTTCGCACTTCACATAAAACTGGGAAGAGGGATAATATAGAGATGGAGGGGAGAAAGGACTTCCAAAGAGAAAAGGTAATAGCAAAGAAGGCCCAAAACAAAAAAAATTAAGGGCACAAATTAGATGTTACCAGTAAAACCCCGTTGGAAGGAAAGGAGAGGAAAGGGAGTCGATAGGCCAGCGCAAGGAAGAGAGAGTAGAGATGTAGAAGAGATCTTCTTATTCCAACATACTGCGTAATTTTGATTTGTTGTGATTGGTAAAACGGGAAAACGTAAGGAAATCCCACCAAATGCTAACAACCCTCAGCAGTAATAGCCATGGGAAAGCTATACGTAAACTGTTTTTACAAGGTAAACAGGAGCCGCAAAGCAGAGTTTAACACTTCAAGAAAGAAGTTCCAGCACAACGAGATCGACTTCTCCCCTCTCCTCCCTCGAGAAAAGAGAATTAGGGAAGCACGAAAGATTTCGAAAATGAATGTAGTCTCTCTAATTGCACTTCAAGCATTGGCTGAGAAGAGAAGAAGAAACAAAATGAGAGAGTTACGGAGAAACGCTACAATGGCATTTCATTGGTCAAAAGGGTAAGCCAAAAAGTTGTAATTCTCGGGATTGTGATCATGTACTGTACCAAAAGTTGCAAAAAAAAACATATTTTGTTTTGCGGGAAAACGGAATCCAAAAAAGGAGATAGTAAGCAGACCAAAACCTTGTGCGAGGATGAACATCAATATTTTCTTTCATTGTAAAAAAAAAGAATAAAAATAAAAACTGGGATACTGAAAATGTGTCTATAACCCGTACTGGGATTAATGGGGGGGGAGGAAATGGGGAACCTAAGAGAGAAGCCTTAAGCTAAAAAAAAAAAATTAAAGAATAAGGGCTTCGGACCAATAATATCACTGGCTTTCTGTCTATTTGCTAACTTCCTTTGCACTGGAATCTGAATCTGAATCTCATGTTAACCTGCGAAGCCCTAAGAAAAATGAGGTAAGAAGACCTAAAAGACCTAAAAGACCAAAAGGACCAAAGAAAAAAAAAGCTCTCAATTTCAGGTCCCTAGGAGCTGTTTTTAGCTTTAGGGCTTGGATAAAGAGAAAAGAGCCCTTCCTAAAGGTCATATGTAACTTATTTGGTAGTTTCTGCTGTACCAAGCATTGGTGATCAATAAGACCTAAAAAAGACAGTGCAGAAAACTTTAGGGGAGAGCATAGAAACTCCGTGGCTCTCTGAAAAAGGATGGGAGAAGTTAGAGGTCATGCACTTTTATTCTTTCCCCTCCTTCTAAAACTGACTAAAAGAAAGCAGGGCCGAGGACGTAAGATTCTAACAGCTGAAGAGACAGACAGAGAAAGAATCAAAAGTGCGTGACCTGCTAGACTACTACGCACAAAACTGTCCTCCTTCAAATTACACGCGTAGGAAACCACAGTATATTTCCAAGTGTAATGCCTACTTCTCTTTCTATTTCTGAGAATATGTGTGGCAACAAGCAATAGGAAGCGTTGAAAGACGTTGAAAGACGTTGAAAAGCAAAGGACTGTCTGAGGAGTATGGTACAGCAGAAGAGTAAATCAATCTTCAAAATTTGGCACTAAATACTCGCAGAAAGGCTAACAGCAGAGCATTCCCAAAGCCATTTCACTGCACACACGTCTTCTATCCCCATCTTCCATTACTAGCAGACTAGTCAGAAGCTAACAGAAAATTAACTATTCAATAATAGGACATCGGTTGTCTTTAACTGTCAATTAGAGAATAATTTTCCTATTCCACTTCTCTTGTTACGTGTGTTAGTGTTGCTGTACTAAATTGGAGATTATCGAAAGGTAAAAAAAAACAATTGCCGCCTTTATCCGATTAGGCTCGTAATATCGCCTGCAATTTGAACTGCACCCCGGTGACGGTGTACTCCTTCAAGGAGTAAGTTACGTTTCTCCTTAAAACAAGATCTAAATCAAAAATCTATCGTCAAAATGCGGTTAACTCAGGAGAATCCCATAAAAGGCACCATATTGAAATGGATGATGACCATAAAAAGTGGGGTATTAGCTTTTCAGAATTGTAAAAGTGTTTTAGGAAGACCGTGAGTTACATGTTTCTCAAAAGTATGTGTGACCTACTTCCATGATGAAGTTTATATTACTCCAATATTTTCCTGTTAGTCTGTACACTAACAATACTCATGCCTTACTCCGAAATAGAAGCAAGGGACATGGTCCACTTTCCCAACTTCAAAGGTGTCTTGGATTGTTGTGTAATGTACCTTTCTTTTAGTGATTCCGTAGGAGTACTTATTAAGACATCTCCGAGAACACGGAGCTGATAAGGATCTACGGTTTTCTTCCCCATCTCTTTGACGGCTGTCCAAGAACATTGACGAGGATACTATGTAATCGTATCCTGTGCGGTTATCCTTACCTGAATCAAGTCTCTCATTTCAGTGGTAGGAGAAGCTACAAGTAGGTTGGAAGTGGAGGGAAGAATCATATCTTGTCATAGACTGTACTCTTTGTAAATACGCGTTATTAGAAGGAAATGCACGCATAACCACACATTGAATTGCATGTAATTTTTTTGGCGTCTCACATACTTAAAACAGGAAAACTTTTTACCACACATTTTGGTCTAGCTGTAACTCATAAATGGGAATTTCTATCCCATGATTTCATAAGGTTTCTGTTGTTACTCTATTTCTCGTTTGATGGGGGAGGGATCTAGGCGGTTATCATATCGTAAATTCATGATAATCAATAAAATTATATTCTGTTTGGAATAAATCTACGGTTGTGAAAAAATCACTTGTTCCCTAGCGCTTGTCCTTTTGTACACTCAGCAGCAGCTTAGCTTCTCTTAGTTCTCTTCTTAATTTATTAACTTGGTTTTGAACGGATGAGCGTTCATTGATTAATATACAGCATTTGGATTCTAATTCTTGAATGTTATTTTGTTGTCTTTCTACTATTTCATTCAACTCCCTCTCTCTTTTAATGTTTACGTAGTTCCTCTCGGTGTGATCGATCTCTTTGGCTACATTTATAGATGGGATTAAACTAGACTCCTTTAATTTCAGATACTTAACCTTTTGCTCTTCGTACTGTTCTTTTAATAGAGATAACTCCAACTCCATTTCTTGTTTACTAACACTATCTTCGATTAGCATACGGATGGATTCCTGGATTGGTTTGATCCCCCGCCTTTTCTCTTCTTGATGTGCAAAATATCCTAGAAGCTTTCTTAGCCGCCCATTTTCCTCCTTAAGCATACTCAACAGCCTTATGTGTTCTCGGTTCGAAGCAATTTGTTGTTCGTCCAAACGGCGCTTAACTTCTTGTGTTCGCTCCTTGAAATTTTGTGGAATGGCTCGAGATAAAAGTGAAAACATCTTGCATACGCTATCGTAATCCAAATCCGTTGGAACTTCAAGATCCATATTACATAATGTAAAGCATCTACTTATCAGCAGTCTCAGCGCTTCTAGCTCTTCATTTCTATCTGTCTCTGTCTGATAATATTCCATTTGGGTAGTGTCCACTCTTCTAGTCTCGGCCTGAGCTTTCTCTGTAGTATCAAATATACCACAGTCTTGCATACCTGTCTTTGAAACACTACTCTCTGGAAAGTTTCTCAATATAGATTTTAATCGTAATCCTCCCGACGTTGCAATGTTATTAACGGTTTTTCGTTGCCCATCAAGTTTCAGTGGAAGTATTTCTATTGTGTCGTCATCCGAGTATGTAACTATTGTGTTCCTTGGGTTGAACTGCACACTGCAAGTTTTCTTTCTAGTCATTATATGGTTGTTTGTTTGTTTTTGAGAAGCCTTAGTTATTATTTGTAGTCTTTCATATCACTGATAATTATCTACTTTTACAGGCTATATATTAATATATCGGCGTAAATAAGATACATATTCAACTCAACCTGATAAATCGGATATCTCTTCGAGGAATAACTTCCAATGGCGAACTATAATATTAGTATCATTTTATAACTTGGGTCACAAAGTCGGTTTAAGGTCATTCTTTAGGTTTATGTATTTGACACTAAATATAAAAGGAAAATACTGTTATTTTTTTCCAAAGGACACAAATAAGCTCAACTCTCTCCAACACACTACGTTTGATAGCTAGCCTTGAAATCATTCAGTAACTGAATGTATATGATAAAAAAGTCTGTGGTGATCTCTAACCTCCCCAACCCCCATTACACTCTGAACTGTGGTAAGACAAAATTGACCTATGGCAATACTGGTGATAAGAGCAGAGAAATATCTTCATGCAAGGAATATCTTTATATTTAGTTATAATGTGTAGTTGAGTATAAATAGTAGACAAAAAGCTCGATTTATGCATGTTTATGATACACATATGCTAAGCTCATTTATGTGTTAAGAGTGTAAATGTATTAAAATGAATGCGTGTGTACTTTTTGACAATTGATTTGAAGATAGTTGCCGTCACATCACAGTGTGTTTCAAAGTTTAATAATATTAAGCAAATTGGCAGATTTATCTTATTGACAGTTTTTATTGTATTGAAGCAACAACCTGTTGTCATATAGTTTTCATGCAATTAATAATCTCCTGGAGGAGGACAAAACTTGTAATTTAACAGAAGTAGAAAGAAGTTGAGTGCATTCATGCTATAGTTTCTGATAGCAAGCAATAGCAACCTATTTCCGACCCTTTTCTTCCATTAGTTGCCGGAATTAACTAAAGTAGTATTCATGACATCTGTATCATGATTGGCTGGTCTTTCATTTGCAAACTGACTTAGTATCTTGTTTTCTTCCAGTGAATATCTCCCTGTTCTTATACGATTTATTGGCCTTGCTTCATGACTATCAGAAAGAGGGAAGATCAGGTTAGAATATAATTGAGTAGAGCCTGCCAGCTTACCTTGTACTTTCGCATTAATAGTGGCTTTATTAAATATAAACGAAGAAAGTTCACTGTCAGATGTGGTAATGCTAGATGGAACACTAGCTAAACTGCTTGCATTATCTGTTAAAATAGATGTTGATGAAGAGGAAGATGAGTCTGTGGTGGAAACAGATGAAGATGACGATGAGGGTCTACAAAAATAGTTTGAGTTCAAAAATTTCTGATAATCTGTATCTGGACTATGAGGAGCTTGGTCGGTATCAGATTTCCTAGAAGTCTCTGTGTCCTTAGCTTCTTGAGATGAATTAGCCACTTCTGGTAACAATATTTGATTTCCTGTATCTTCAAGTTCAGTATCTACAACGATATTATCCCACTTGGTATTAAATACAGGGTCCTCAGTCGATTCAATAGTAGTTGTACGATCAGAAAGGTCGTCTTCCGGTTCTGAGTTTTCCATAGGAATGTTATATGAAGTTGATATTGAATCTTGGAAGGACTTGGGGGCGTCTATGCTTCTCAGATCCTTAGCAGTTAGACCACTTGGACTAGCAGGTGTGGGTTTTGTTATCGTTTCTACGGAGTTGTTGGAAGTGCTATAGCAGTCATAATACTCGATCGGTGAATCCACAGTTCTAAAAGAAATTGGTGATTCACCTGACAATTTCAAAGCTTCAATATCTATTGTAGTGTCCGTCACTACGCTTTGCTTGTCATCAGAAACCTCATTCTCATTAGATCTAACGGGTTCTATAGTAATTGGTTCATTAAAACTCTCAGTTATTGGATCAGTTACCTCTTGTAAGATTGGATTATTGGAAATGTTTTCCTCTATCTTATTAGTTATTGAGGGCACGATAGGTTCAACAGGTTCACTATTTAACTCAATATTAGCAATTGAATGGTTCATTAAGTTAACAGTGGTTAACGTGTCCATGGAATCATTAAGATTTGCGTAATCAAATTCGGATATGAATCTTTCTCTCTCTGTGAGCGGCTCATGTAAGGATTGGCAGGTGGCATTTATTCCAATTCTTTGGTTCAGATCGGTGGGGATAGTAGATGTTGAATCGTATAGGACTTCATTGAGTCTCTTCGGCTTTATGTAGCTAGTAGGGTCACTATGGTATAAATGTTTCAATGGCGAAGTGTTATAGTAGTCAGTGTTTTCACTGAACTTTCTGGATATTACTCTTCTCCTGCTCTTTAAAAAGTTTTTAGAGTAATTATTTCTAGAAGGTGAACTTGATTTCTTATTTTGGCTGATTTTTTTAGGGGATTCCTTTCTAGCGAGTTCCTTTTTCTCCTGTTCCTCGGCGGTTACAATTACATCGTTAGCGATGGTGTGCTCTTTACTGGCCTTTAGTACGCAGTTATAGTTTCTGTAGTTGTTATTGTCATAGTAGGTTTCGCCATTTACATCATAGCGGCAACACAGTTCCATGTTTAGATAAGTATCGTTTGATTTGAATTGCAAAATGCGTTTGAATTGCAAGATATATTTCAAAGAGCTTAGATTTATCTTGAATTCAAATTCATCGATCTCCGCGGAAATCGATTTAGTGAAATATGCAGTAATGTAGTGAATGTCGTTCCAATTATTGAAAGTATATTTGACTTCAATAAACTTTTCGTAGTTTAAATTTTTTACTAGGATCTTGCCTACTATTTTATCATCAATGGTGGAGTCCTGGGCTAAGCTTACTAGTTTGATGTTACCATCGCTGTTCTCAAAACTATGTTGACCTGGATTCACGTCAACGAAAGTCAATAACCAATTAACTTCTGAAGCCAGTTCACAGTTTTGAAGGTTATCATCTGCTACATGTGTGATTGAAGTGCGACGTGATGTCTGAGCTTGATTGTTTGTACTACCATTGAGATCATTGAAATAGTGACCTGCACTATTATCTGTTTGGCATACATTGGTACTAAAATTTGGAATTATTTTACATGTACTGCTATTATTTGAATCAAGGAGACCAGCTCTTTGTTGATTCGTATTTGAGCAATCCGGTGGTCCCAGATTCTTGTTACTTGTATTAACATTATAAGCAGCAGGGAAAATCTTACCGAAGAAGTTCTTGAGGTCATCATCGTGTATGCCGTCATCTTCTTCGTCATCTTCTTCGTCATCCAGGAAGAAACTTATAGTTGACTTGGATTTAATCCCAAGGAAGTTCAAGTCCTGGTGTTTAGTGAAATCGTCATAGTCACTTAGATACAACACGTTGTTCAATGATGTAGAGCTTACATTAGAGCTTTCGGATTCTCTTAGTGGTTTCAAAGTGGGCGAGTTTTCATGAGATATAGAAATCGGTTCCGAGTTCGAGTCAAAGCTCTTGACCGTCGTCAGATTAGTAGCAAATCGTACATTTTTCAAAGATGAAGCTGTACTTAGAGATGAGATCGTAGATATGTTTGATAGCGATCTCGTGTGGCCCAATTTTGAGTCATTACGTATAGCATTATCGAAGGAAGAGTATGATTTCAGCGAGGGTTTCAATTTGGCATTCTTTTGGACTTCTGTATTTTGATTCAATGAGATGTATACACTCATCTCAGGTCGAAGAAGTGTACTTTATTTTTCTATTAATAATCAAAGAAAATGATTAGCAAAAAAAACAATAATAAATTCAATATCAAAATTATCTTTTTTTATTTGTTTTTTACTTTGTCAATAAGCGAGTATAACTCCTGGAATTCAGTTATTTCTATTTAATATAGTTTTTGATCTTATCTGCGTAACAAAGTAATACCTTCTTGATACGATATCCGTCTAATTTTACAGAGTAGTTTATATAATTTTTTTTTTCTGTTTCTGACTCAAGGGTATGTATGGTTGAGAGCCACAAGAATATTTATAAGATCTTATTTTTTGGTTTGGTTTTAATACTTTTGTATGTTTTAGTTTGAAGAGTCTTTGAGAATTTTTTTTCTTGCCCTGGCTCATCCACGGTCTCTTGGGACTATATAAGGGTCACACAGAAACATTCGTGTCAAGCCCAAAAGAAACCCATCCTTTCCCAAGAAAGTTTATCAGCAGAGCAATTACGTCTTTGGCTTTCCTTCTCGTCTTGACACTTCCCTTTGTGTCCGTTGTGCAGGTGTATCTCTGGGCAGATGAGTATGTCTTTCCCTTTAGTCTGATTCCTCTTGCACTGTGAATACTACGACTTTGCTCTACAGTCTCTGCGTACGCCGTGTCCTTTGTGTGTTGGGTTTTGAAGTTTGTGGGGGGGGAGGAAGGGCGGGAGTTATATTGTGCTGGGTTTGCGCTTGTGCATGATTTCACACTGAGGTACTCCTTTTGTCACAATTTCCTTTCCCAATCTGTTGATCACAGAGACTCACACGCAGAGAGTACTCTGTTTGTGGGAAGGAAAAAGAAAAAGAAAATACCGTACCTGTACTTCATTAATGTTGTTCGTCCTTCTCTATTCCTTGTATTCGTATTCGCTCTATGCCCAATTGACTCTTCAAAGCACTCAGGGTGCGCTGTAGTGGAGCCTCTGCCTTGGTATACACAAGTTTCAGAAGTACAACTCAAAAATGGGTACCTGCAGTCACAATTGCAAGTACAAAAGATGTACGCACACCTTTTTCCCTATTTCATTTGTATTGCGTTCCCTGTACGCTAATTTTGAGTTCTACAACTGCGCGAATGATACCCGAGGGAAGGGATGGAGAGTTGTTGTGGGTAGTCATCCTCTCTCTTTCACCCCCTTCTTCCTCCCCCCCCGCTCCCCAAGGTGTCCGGGATTTGTCTGTCTAACTGATATTCCAGTTGTTTGCTTTTTATTCCAACAATATCCGTCTATCTCAACGAAATTCTTCTGTCCCCTTTTGGCAAACATTCTTTTCTTTTAATCATTTTCTTCCCCCCCCTTTCAAAAAAATCTCGCACTACGGATGTTTACTGTAACAATGCCTTCTTGAAATTTTCTTTGTGGTTGTTTCTTGTGTGCACTTCTATTGAGATCAATGGAAGAACCCGAACATCTCTCGATTTTCCTGCGGGATATTTCAAGAGAGTGGTCTTCTATTTCGGGTACCGCGTTTGTGGAATTGCTAGCGATCGAACAACGGGAACGGATTGGGGGGGGTGGAAAACCTTCCCTACAAAACAAGGAAGAGACTACGGGAATTCTAAAAAAAGACAAGACTAAGCCCTTTACTAATTCCCAGCCATCTGAATCTTCAAAACAGCCTTCTGAAGGAATTGCAGAAATCTCAAACTCATCGTGAGGAAAAGGATACTGAGACGCTACGGGGAGGACGATGAAGTAAGGGGCAGAAAAGAAAGGTATTATCACTGGAAAGGGTTTGTACATCCCATCTAAAAGCTTTGCGCAGACGCCCTTGCACAACTTTTTTGGAATTTCCTATATTAAGCGATTGAATCATCCCTCGTTCCTCAACAATACGTGAACAATGTACCACATCGGTGCTGGTACGATCCTTTCTGTGGCATGGAGAAAACAAAATTTAATCTTTTGGAGTGGAGAAAATCTTTCGATCCCACAGAGATGACTGAGCCAGGGCTTACAAGATACACGAACGTAAATGGTTGTATGGGGGTATGGAGTCTAGAGAAGCAGATGAGAAAAAAAAGAGCATAGAAAATGTATTACCTGATTCGGTAATATTTCTTATCTTGTTGTTGATTCAAATTGTGTGGATTGTGGGGGGCCCGGGAAAAGACAGGATGTGATTCAAACAAACGCACTTCACTGCTAATGCCTTTGTGTGGAAGTCTGACATGGCCGCCCACAGATGTTCCCGTATTACTTGTAGTAGAGATCACAAAAATTTTTGGGTTGATAAGAAGGCCCACAAAGATAAGGGCAGAGGAGTAAGATATATATTTATAAGAAAAAAATATACTAAAATACCGCGTAGGCGTAGAAAGCATTGACGGCTAGGTTTATACTAGGAGAAGGAATCAGATCTATAATAAACAACAGCGAAACTGTAAATGATAACATATAGAAGGATATACCAAAAATGCATCTATACCTTTGTATATTAGATAAGATATTCATTACTCATTCAATTATTGATATATTGAATCACTTTCGCCTTGTTTTGTTACCTAGAGAAGGGTATTAGCGCGATTTTTTTTTCCATCAAGAAAGACAGTATTTGCTGTAGAATGCCGTTTAGCCTGCCTTTGCTGCTATCTGGAACTGAATTGAAAACAAATACTAGAAGTACTAGCATTACTTTATTACTGTTATGTTCTGTAGTTTTTATGTGCTGTATATATCTCAAACTTTCTACAAGAGAAACATCTGGTACTCGATTGAGTGCTGTTTCAACTCAATATTTCAAGTATTCCCATACACAGATGTGACCTGAACCATTATTTTTTTGCTGGTTACTATCCCACTCTCTTGGAACCGTATTGTTTGGAATTGAAATGATGGGTTTGAAATAGGGCAATATATCCCCAATTCCCAATTACATTATATCAAAAGGGCAAAAAAAATAATCAATTGAAGAGTGTACTACATCGAATGTGTCATAGTGCGGTTATACAGTGAACATTCCCGAAATGACAACTCTTTGTCCTCTCATTTTTGTTTCTTAGCTCCCGACTGCCCACCTTCGTGATAATTGATTGCTTCTTTTTCTTTTTTCAGCCTTTGTTCCGGTTTTTATCCTCTTGACTGCCTTACATAACACTGTCTGTATGCGGTGCATCCCATTGAAGTCGATTCTCTGTCAAGAATGCACCCACTAAAAGAGAAACTCTGTCTCTTAGCAGCATATTGATAACATTGTAAGACTTTGCTGTTCTTAGCTGGAACAGTAAGGTAAATAATATGTTAATACTAATTGAATAAATCAAGTATACAACGCAAAATAATATTTTCAAAAAGCTTCATGAGTGGGTATGGATAAATATTTTTCCATATTATCTCAGTTGCTTTTTATCCACTACGGTAGTAACATTTTTCAGTTCAGTTAATTTCTCTATTTTTATTATATTTAGTTCTTTCGGTTCGTGCCGAAACTATGTCACTCGGCTAATTTATTGTATTTGCAAATGTTTGCCTTGTTGATATCAATGTGAAAGTACTTTTGTTTTCTTAATGTTACAATATAAGGAGACTCCCTTTCTGCTAGTATATACGCTTCCATTGAACCATCATTTTCAACTCTTTATAATATCTCATGCTGACCTAATGCAGAATAAAAATAGGTAGTTGTATTAAAGGTGTGTTCCAGGTAATTAAAATTTTACAGAATCCTAGATGTGATGTCTTGAAACACTAATCAACACACCTTTGTGTATGCTGATATGCTATACTTGAAAAATATAATAATGTGAATGTACAAGGAAATGATGATACTGTGTTGCGAATTATATGGTATACTTATGCTTTTTTTATTGTTTGTTTTTAGTCCCAGGAGCTTACTCTTTGGTGCTGTATGATCTTCTGAACTTGTCATCGATCTCAGTTAGATAGTAAGTGCCGGCTCTCAAGTGGTCAATAGAGCCAGTTGGCTTGAAACTCTTTTGCAAGTGTGCCTTCTCTCTTAGCTCAATTGCGGCTTCGTATTGTTGAGGGGTGAGGCACTCTCTGCTTTGTAGCTTGTTGTCGATGTCCAGCTTGCTGACTATGTCGCTGATGTCACCGCGGACAACAAGAGAGAACAGAGAAGCGGCTAGACCACTACCGTAAGAGAACATACCGATACGCTTGCCCTGTAGTTGCTCTTGGTCAACATATGATAATAGAGAGGCCAAAGAGGCGTAGACAGAACCAGTGTACATGTTACCAGTGTTGGTTGGCACGTTCAAAGAAGGAGCAACTCTGGTGGCATGGTGTGGCTTGGCAACGTTGACGAATAACTTCTCAACAGATTTGTCGACTAGAGACTTTTCGTAATCTAGAGTAGCCAAAGATTGGTCAACGTCTGGATATAGAGATGGGTTACCACGGAAGTCGTTATACAAAAGTCTACCGTAGGATTTTGTGACCAACTTACAAGTAGGGACATGGAAAACGTTATAATCGAAGTGCTTCAACACATTGCATGCTTCATCACTGATTGGTTCCTGAACCAATCCGCGGGCAATGGCTTTCTTTGAGTAAGCTTTGTACACTTGGTCAAGAGCCTTAACGTAACAGGTTAAGGAGAAGTGACCATCGACAACAGGGTATTCACTAGTGAAGTCTGGCTTGTAGAAATCGTAAGCATGCTCCATGTATGTACCTCTCACAGAATCGAAAACCAATGGTGCATCTGGACCAATCCACAGGGCAACGGTGCCGGCACCTCCTGTGGGTCTAGCGGCACCTTTGTCATAAATAGCAATATCACCGCAAACAACAATAGCGTCACGACCATCCCAACTGCTAGATTCAATCCAATTGATAGAGTTGAAAACGGCATTGGTACCACCGTAACAGGCGTTGACAGTATCGATACCTTCCATATCACCGTTACCTGGGAACAATTGAGTCAAGACGGTCTTAACAGACTTGGACTTATCCACTAGAGTCTCGGTACCAACTTCCAAACGACCGATCTTGTCGGTGTCGATGTTGTAGTTCTTGATCAAGTTTGAGCAAGCAGTCAAACACATGGAATAGATGTCTTCACGGTCATTAACGAAAGACATGTTAGTTTGACCTAGACCAATTGTGTACTTACCTTGAGAAACACCGTCGTACTTCTCAAGTTCAGCCTCACTGACATATTGGGATGGGATGTAAACCTCGATACCTTTAATACCAACATTAGTTGGTCTGGCAGCTTGGAAATCGGTTCTCTGCTTCTTAATCTCAGTCATTAGATGTTGTTGTTGTTTTTTAGCTAGTGCTGATTCAGGATCTGTGGTTTCAAGTTATTTAATTGAATGTATGTTGTTTTACGTTTCCCACTTTGCCTCTTAACAGCAACTTTGATCCAATTTATATATGAAAAAAATTTTCTACAATGTAAGCCAGAATGGAGAGAGAAGAAAAAAGACCTCCAATTCAAATAAGTTACATATCTAATACAAATTGCAAGCTATTCAAGAATAAACGAACTTTCAGTGCGCTGCTTCTCATCATTTTTCCCTTCAAGTTCTTTTTCCTTTCAAATTTTTTTTCAACAATGTTCACAAACAGCCTTTGTGATATTAGAGAAGGACCCTAAACGAGCCATCTCAAACTACAAACTTAACCACGATGCTCCCATCGGAGATACAATACTCTTAAAGAGTTTACTTTTTTTTATTTCACCATCTTTCCTCCTTTTGCTTTTGCTTCTACCTCCTCTTGTCTTTATTACCAGCGATGAGCTTAGCACCGCTATATGAATTAGAATGCAATATACACTATCTAAGTTTCCAATTCAAAACACCCGAAGTAACTTCCTCCCATTCACTCATCGAGAAAAGAAATCGAGCAGCTTGGTACCACCATCACTATGCTCTTCCCTCTACTTTCGCCTTAACAGCAACACAGTGCACCCCGTACACACTCCATATATACCCAGTTGTGAAAGATCCCCCTCCCACCTTACGATCCTCGCAGCACTTTTGAATCCCGCACCGATCGAATGCCTCTGGAAACACCGATGAGACCGATGAGACCGAGAGTATAAAGGTACTAGGGTACTAAAGTACGAGAGCACGAGAGTATAAAGGTACTAAAGTACGAGAACATGAGAGCAACTCGCCTTTGTCTGCATTACAAGCAAGAAGCCACTTGGCCTTTTGGGTCTTGTGAGTGGTAGTGTCGTAGCTAGTAATATAAATCATGTGCCGTGTTTACGCAGTGGCAATTCGTGTGTTGTTATTAATGGCATTCCCACCCTTTTCTCTTTTTGCATTTTCTTAATGTTTCGTGTCCGGGTTCGATTCTCGGTGGAAGCAGTTTTCGTGTGCTATCATTTATAGGCTTTTTCTTGCCCTCTTAACTGCCATCCCATTGTCTTAGGGTGTTGCCATCGCATGTGTGGGTTTGACAAAATAATATTGTTCTATATTGAAGTTGTCTTGAATGGTTCATGGTTAAAGAAAACCATTCTTTATACAGGTTTTATTTTAAAAAAAACAGCTTGGCATTATTGAGGCATAAAGCTGATCACCGCAGAGATGCTGTTGGAAGAGTTGCCCTCAGAAGTTCTGATCAATGTGTTCAGTTACCTGGATGAGAAGGACTTGTACACTTTGCAAGGTCTCTCAAGAAGGTTTGCCTCTTTGATCGGAGACGAAGAGCTGTGGAAGAACTTGTTTATTACACGGCTGCATACAAGTTACTTCCCGTCCTTCTCGAAGTCCCAACGATATAGCCACGAGTATGTGGCAAGAGTGTCGGGTGTCAAGCAGTGGCAGCATAATCGACTCATCAAGACCAGGTATAACTTGTCACCAACACCATTGCATGTTACACATTTACGTAACCACCCAAACCAGGTTGCCATAGAGGAGCTCATTTTCCAGTACCCGAAGCTGGCCTGCTACCACGACGGCATCATCACATTGGTGCAGTTGCAGTCCAAGAGATCGAAAATCAAAAACAGAATGGTGTATATCCCTTGCACAACTCCACAAGGTTGCTCCACCATGCACTTCAACATTAACTCCGCCGTGTTCGGCAGATTCGATGGGAGGGTGTTTGGGAAGTTGCTCACGAACAAGTCCTACTTACAACCAGTGACGGAGTTCGACTCTTCCCACTCAGCATGCGTCACTGCCATTGCCACTACAAACTCCACCATGATAGATTCAACCACCAAGGACTGGTCTGTAAGTGGTTCCGAAAATGGGGAAATTATATGGTGGTTGGAAACGAAAAAGTATAAGAGCTTGAAATTCGCAAACAGCCCCATCTTGAGACTCTCTCTGGTGAATAAAAATATTACTATAGCTTTGGATGAGAAGTCTATATATGTCATAGAAGATATGGAAAGGGTACACACCTTGGACATTCCTCATGACCCTGTAACAAACAAGCGGATCTCGATTCACTTCTTCAAGATCGATTACGGCGCACAAACATTATGTCTTGCGGACACCCAGTCTATTTATATGATTTCATTCAATTTGACCAAAGATTTTGGTCAAGTGAAAGTTCTGAAGTTGAAAGATCCCTCAGAAACGATAACCGATGTTATCATGGATGAAGAAACCGCAAAAAGAGAACAAGATCCTCAACTAGCCGGAGGTGACGGATGTTTTGTTGCACTCTGTACATCCAATATGAGAATCCTGGTACTCAATACAAGAAAATCTTCTTTTGTAACTGTGAATGCAGAACAATTGTACCAAGAGGTAAAGCCCCTCAGGGAATTCCAATTTAATGATCACATCTATGCCACCCAAATAACAAACTTAGTCTTGGTATTGGCGTTGGCGGGAACTATTGAGATATACGATGTGCTGTCAGGTGAATTGATCAAGACGGTTCAAAAAACGGAAAAGATTCCTCAATTTTTGCGAGTCTCTCAAGGAAGGATGATTGTTAGTAGTGGAAACACCATACATTACTTGCAGTACATTCCTGATGAAGATGATCAATCTGAATCCCATAAAAAATCACATGGATCAAGTAGACTTCGTAGTAATAAGTGGAATGAAACACTACATTCAGAAATGGAAATGTATAATGAAAAACTTAAACAAGAGGAAGAAAGAGAGTTGGAGAATGCTCGATTGATGGAAGCCTACGGTGGTGATATGGACGGTGATGACGAAGAGTTACAACTGAAAATTGCATTATTGGAATCTCAGAATTTGAATAGTCAATCAGCGGAAGGAACTGATGATAACGCCAGAGCGGATCCTACAACCGAAGAGGAAGATGAGGCCTTGAGAGCTGCTATAGAAGAATCTCTTCGTATGCAACGCTTGCAAGAGGAAGTAAGAACTGCTGTATCAATGGAGGATGATGAAGAATTCCTACGAGCCGTTGAACAATCTTCTAGGGACGATGAAGAGAGAAGGACAAGGAGAGGACAGAGAAGAACTTTGACGGATCTCGGTCATAATGAACCTACGACTGAAGAAACCTCAAATGTTCAACATGGAGATATTAATGATGAAGAATTACAATTAGCTATTGCACTTTCTCTAAGTGAAATAAATGAAAGTCAGTAAAATTATCTTATCTATATATCAATAATGATATCTAATCTATAGCATTTCTCATTTAGAGATAGTTTAATGAATTGCATTTTTTTGATTTTTTGTATTTTTTTGTTTATTATTATGCTATGGTTTTCACTATTTCGTAAGTTCAGAATAATGACCAAAAACATAAAATCATATCACGAATAATAAACTGAGAGTTATTAGTATATTGAGACATAATTGAAAAATAAAGACAGTAAATTTGTAACTATAGGACAGGAATAGAGACAAGTATATACCAAGTCATCTAGATCTAGAGAAAAATTCGAAATACATATATCGAACATTTACTCTAAACGAAACCATAACATTAATATATCTTAGCTATAAGGAATGTATTCAAAAATTTATTCGTTTTCATCAATGATACCGTTGATCAAGGCCCACTGTTTGTTTGCCAAGAAAATGTTGTCTGGGTCTTGTTCTCTTCTAACCTTCTTAAAGGTTTCCAAGTCTGAACCATACCATTCCTTGACTCTTGTAGCCATACCTCTCATCTCATAGTCTTGGTATTGACCTTCAGCCTTAACTTGACCTTGAGCAAAAGAGGTAGAGCCCAAGAAGTTCTTAGCCCAATGTGGTTTACCGCCAGCAGCAGACATTGTATCTTCAAACAAGGTGAACCACTTGTGAATTGGGGCATTGGTGTGGAATGGTCTGTAAATTGTCGCGTTAATGTATAGCGTCAACTGACTATTAGTAACACTGTGGATAGGAGCATAAGAGCATTGAGATGGGGTGTTATCCAAGTAAGGACGTAATAGGTTACCGTAAACTGGACCTCTACTAGTGTTAGAACGGAAAGAAGTTTCAGGTTGTTCCTTTGGCAAAGTTGTGTTTGCACAACGAACCTCAACTGGGACATGTACATAGAAATCCTTGTTAGCAGCGGCTTGAGCAATTGAGTGGTCAAGAGAACGCAAGACTTCTAAACCATTGTCCATTGGACAACCCCATTCATCAACGAACTGAGAAAACAAACAGTCCATGTTGAACCCAGTAACAGAATCCTCAATTGCCACATCACCTTTACCTAGGGTTTCAACTTCACCATATTGTCTTCTGAAGACAAATCTTTCAACATATGGAGTCAAAGGTGGGTAAATCTTGGTAGATATGAACAACAAAGTCTGGTAGAAAAATCTACCTAGAGTAGAACCCCACCACGAATATCTTGACTTAGTCTGTGGTTCATTAGTCTTTACACCTCTCCAAAGGATACACTTACGTGTATATGGGTACCACCAAATTCTGATAAACTCTGAAGAAGTCCAGAGAGAGTCCCATTTTTCCAAAAGAGTTTCAAATTTGATAACTTCTTGGGTTGATTTAATGTTGAAAGCTGGAACAACACGAACAGTTGCACCCACAATAATACCAATCTTACCAAGCGACAAAGTAGCAGCCCTGAAAACTTCAGGGTTAGACTTTTCGTCTAAAAATAATACTTCACCTTTACCATTGACAACAGTCAAGTTGACAATAGTAGAAGATACCAGACCATGGAATGGAGACGAACCATGAGTACCAGTAGAGATAATACCACCAATACTTTGTTCAGAAATGGACCCCAAACTTTGCATGGCGTATCCCTTTTCCCTTAATATTTTGTGGATCTTATACAACCTAGTACCACCTTGAATAGTAACGTCTGCGTATGTCTTATCCTCGTTTTCCACAAAATCTAGTAACTTGTTCATCTTGTCCAAGTTCATCATCCATTCGTCGGTAACACACATGTTACTAGGGGAGTGGCCTGAGCCAACTGTAACAATAGTCTTGTTCTTTAGTTTAGCAGCTTTGACAATTTCGACAACTTCGTCGACTGAGGAAGGCTGAAAGTACCATTCTGGTCTTGAGGAATAGATACCAGCCCAATTGCGAAACACAAAGTTCCGCCGACCACCAAATGTTTTCAAATCCATGTTATTGTCCTTTTTTTTGGTTTAGAGAAACTCTTTACTTAAAAAAAATACCAGTACTCCAATTGCTAGATCTTGCAAAGAGATTATCTTTGGGATAATAACAAAAGCAAACAAATATGATTTATATAAGTTTGAACAATAAAAACAAGGAGTTAATATGCCCCCCCGTATCCTTGCTTTATATGACAATTTGACTCAATTTCGGGTTAACCCTTCTCCCTTTGCTGCCAAATTTTCAGAAATTTTTCAGTTCTTCGTGATGCGATGAGGTTGAACATAGTCCATATATTAAAGAAATCCACGAAATTATATAATCAATTGGCTAAGTGGCAGAGTATTATTAAATCTTATATTTTCCTGTAATTTAGAATGTCTCGAAGGGAGGCTATTTTTGTAAGGACTATATATGAATGAAACGCTGACTGGTCGTTGCAGCTACACGATAGCTGGATGGGTTTCGCGGTCACGTTTCGGTCACAAGGAAGTTCTAGCCCAAGTACCGCACCAATTGCTGTGGGAAGTGTATCGCTATGTGGTGAACATGGGCAATGATACCTTGGAGCTGTATTTATTGTTCTTACAATTGGAGGCTCGAGATATGCCACAGCACTTCTCACAAAAGCTCTCGATCCGCGATGTCAGCGTAGTTGAATTGAGTCATCTACTTGGCGGATCCGCAACGAAGCTACCACTTGATCTACAAGTGCATGCATGTAGAGACGTCGATGATATGCGTCAATTAGTTGATCTACAGTGTCTTCATGGGTTATCCGTGATGTGCCCCGTAGGTGACCTTATACTTTCATACTGGATCACGCGGCTGAAGAACTTGAAGGGCAAATGGACTCAATTGAAATGGCTCGTTGTGCCGACCAGTGTCAGTGCCATGCACGTCTACAAGCTACTGGAAGCGATCCCTAGCTTGGAGACTATAGCGTGTGGGTTAGATGCCGACCACGTAAGACAGGTGCCTCAATTACGTAAACGGCTGCATCTGACTGATCCGCTCATCAAGACAGAGTCACAGATCCAAATTGCACTATTAACAGAAAGATTTACTACTTCTAGACCAAGCTACAAGGCTACTGTTAACCCAGTTACTATTTCCGATACACATTCTGTGTACCAGGTTACTCCAATCGATACGGTGAGCACCAGCAACATGCGTAAGAGACCTAGATTAAACACCAAGAGGATATCCGCGAGCCAATATTTTGGGATATAGTTTCTTTTTGAACTGATGAGAACAGGAGAAGGGACCACCTGTCGGAAAGAGTGAATAGACATACATTTGCCGGAAAGAGTACTAAGAGAAAGACCTGTGGAAAGAGTTAGGAAGAGAAAGTGGATGAAACTTAGAGATACAGAAAGCCACAGAATGAAATCAGGAACAAGATATGCAAGTGATCAAAGGAAGTTCTACCGATAAGATCCGATTCCAGTCTTCTTTTGCTTGTATTTTTTTTTTTAACTCTGTTTGATAGGACAAACAAAAACGCATAGAAACCGGAAACTAATGCAAGTGATGTTCCTTCTTTCCCCTGAGGACATTCGATTTAGTTGTTGATCACTTCAGAAATGTCTCTCCAGATGTGTCATAGTATGGCTAACCATGTTTTTGATAGTAAACGTTGAAATGTCATAATAAACCTTTGAAAGACGAAAAATTCGTCGAAAATTTTTCCCTTTGCGATGAGTGTGGACTTTTGTCTCCACGATGAGTACAGAAAGTTGGTGAAATTTGATGAAGGGCTATTGATAATTAAACGAATTGCGTTTGGGAATGTGCCTTTAAAAATAGAACTGTAAATTGAGTAAATTGTTGTCTTGACAAAGTGAATATTTAAAGTTGAGTGTTTCTAATATCCCGAGATTTCCTGGCTGCCGAGAGGATGAAGAAGTGGACTGGCAGTGCTAGCATGAAGTTAGAGTACTCGAGGCCATTGCCTACTTGGGAGGATGTGCTTAGGTATGAAAAGACGTCTGCAAGTGCAGTGTTCGATAATGACGAGGATTTGAACGGGTATCCTAGGTGGTGTCTGCATAGTTCAGTGAAAAGGCTTTGTGATGTACTAGGGAACAAGTATTCGAAGGAGAACGAGAAGTGTTTGTGCTTTCCATCGTATGGCGTAGCGAAAAGATGTAGAGAATATATCAAGAAGAAAGAAGGCCTTAACACCAAAGTGCGTATTTTGCAATTGGCAACTTCGAAGCCTTTAAATAGCGAAGAAATGAAGAGCAAATGCGAATTTAAGATAGCAGTTGTTTTTGTAACCAAGAATCTTTTCCACCATGTGCGACAATACTGGAAACTTACTGGTGAAATTGTATCGCCCAGGCTCGCAGATTATATCCTGAATGAGCTTTTCATAGCTGAGAGGTCATCTTTTGCCACCATATCCAACGGTAAGAACAAAGATCAACAAATGCAAAATAAGAAGTCGCAGATTAATTTCACTCTTGCAAACAGAGCTCTTGCATGTGTGCGCAAGAGGTTAGTAACAAATGTTATAGATGCGAATGATGAGCTGGGAGAAGACAACTACCATTTCCAAAATGATGATGATGATGACATGGAGCCAACATTTTTGGACACGGTACGATCTAATGACAATGTAAATGTGAATAACCATACCAGAATAGATGATCAATTACTGAGGAATGGGTTTGAATTTTCTGATAGCGAAGATGAAGACACAATAAACCATAATAATCCATTTGGTGATTCTACAGATAGTGAAGAAGACGATGCATTCGTATCCTTGGTCCCACCGGAGCCTATCGCAATCGATATATCTGATACACCAATCGATTCTCCTTTGCCTGACAGTTCCAACAATGCTTCAGCTACATTTATAGACCCATCAGCAGCGACTATAGCCAATGATAATATTCCTAACGACATTGATCCTGAAGATGAAGTCTTTATATTCCCTTCAGGTATCGCTTCTATATTTACAGCTCAAAGAGTATTACAAGAATACGACTTACTCAGAGTGAACAGAATAAGATACCAGACTGAGAGCAGTAATGGTACAGGCACTCAGAAGAGAATAGTTTTACTAGGTGATATCTGTCCTGATATAGTAAAGATGTTCCAAGAGTTTAACGATGTAATTATAATAAACAACCAAAAGGGTGCTTTTTCAACTTTAAATGACTTGGAAGTTTTACTAAATTCTGGTGAACAGATTCTTGGTGTTTTCTTAGCCATTCCAACAAACCCTTGTCTGGAGCTTACCAATTTACAAAGGCTGAAGGAGTTGTCTGACCTTTTCGTGTTTCCTATCATATTTGACATTTCGATGGGATCTGGAGTTCTAAACTACAACATCTTGAAATATGGTGATATAATTTGCATGTCATTACTTACCAGGTTTACAAATATAGAAGTAATGGCTGGCGCCATGATAGTCAGTAAGAAGCGGTCGCCAAAGTTCCATGAATTTTTCCTTTCACGCATGAATGAAGAGCTATTGGAATCACAACTACAGAATACTTCACAGCAGACATACTCACAGAACCAGTTCATCTCACCAGGTGCAACTTTCTGGGTCGAGGACGCTGTCCTATTAGATAGAGGCTCCTGTAAGTGGCATGACCGTAACATCAAGATAAACTATACTGCGGAGTATCTAGTAAAGAGAGTTCTGAGACAACACGAAGGCAAGGTTTTTAAGCGCGTGCTTTATCTCAACGATGAGGCTTGGCAAGAGAACAACTACTACAACATGGTCAAATATTCTCGTGAGGACTGTGGATACGGTGGTATAATTGCCATTGAGTTTGAGAAAGAGAATCAATTGGCAAAATTCTACGACAGCATTGAGCACATATATAAAGGAACTCCAGTACTAGGTGGTAATGATATCACCACCGTAGCTGCTTTCCGTGAGCATAACGGCAGACATCTGCTGAGGGTCTGTGTTGGGTTAGAGAACATCAAGATCTTAACCAAAGTGTTCCAGTCTGCATTAAGCAAAATATAGAAGTAGCGAAACGAACTATTGATTAGTGTTTAGCCTGTATATCAACATTTTTCAAAAAAGAATCACTAGAAGAGAATATAGAATGCTATCTCTTTTTGCATCTCTTTGTTATTGAATTATATATATGTGATTGAAGAAATAAGATATATATGAGTAGAATAGAATATTTAATAATCGAAGTTGAATGAATAGTTTATTGTTTTTTTTTTTTACCCCTCTGCCGTTGGGCAATGTATAAGAAGTTGAAAAAGTGCAAAGAATAGAAGCCAAAGTTATTATCCACAAGAAGTTTATTTTTGAAAGAGGGGAGGGGGTAGATTCTTGCCTTCTTTACAAGTACTTCAATTTGATTGTTAGAACGTAGTTCTATATTCTGTGCATTACCTTCCGTGCCTTGCAATCCTAATTGAAATTGAAGGAAGTTTACAAAGGCTTCTCACCTCTGTGGAAACGTGGGTTTCTTGGATCATTGATAAATTCTTCACTGTTGGACATGGCAGTGGCGGCTTTGCTGACACCATAGTACACAACTGCACCAGCGGCGAAGAATGGCCAGTAAGTCTTCAGGACTGGAAATTGAAATCTCTTAATCATTGCTATCGGTAATGCTTTTCGAGCTATTTCTTGTTTGTCTTTTTCTAGTTAGATATTTACTATGAAAAGCCCTATAGTACCACCTTACTATCAAGGAATATGTTATATCGTTGAACTTATAATCAGTATAAATTACAATGAAGAGATGGTCTCTATTCCACAACTTGTGAGAATTAAAGGTGTAACGAGAAGCACTTGGGCACACAGAGTGTGTGCGGAAATAGAGAGATGGGGAGAGCTTTCCACAATGAGAGCACTTGGGAGGGGGGGAGATGAATATTCCTCTACGGCTTTTCCTCTCAACCCAGATGGACTTCTCGCCGTCGACATGCGATTTGTTGCTCGAATAACACTGGGGGTGCTAGTCACATGCCAATTTACACGTCAATAGCGACTAGAGCTCTACTAGGATGGAAGTTCGATACTATTGGTTCGTTCAGTTGAATATAAACACACGTGTATTACGTACAGACGAGCATTTATTCATACACATCATGTGACCAGCTATACATAGCTGAATACGATACACAGGATATTGGATCGATCATGTTGATATCATCACCTACGGAACTAGCTGGACACATATAACATGTGACTTAAAGTTAGCTTCCTATTTTAATGCGCTCATTTGAGAACAAGATGCCACTCCAAGACTGCCTTCTGTCACATGTATATTCGCACAGAGCAACGTCATTTCTTGCATAGTGCGTGTATACATGTATATAACTAACCTAAGACTTAGTCTTGCGTTTGCTGGCTTGGTAGTGATAAACCTGGTGGTACTTAATAGTATACGCTACTGTTTTCCCTCAATATTTGTATTTACCAAACTTTCTTTATCTGTATGGGTGGCTCCTTGTTTAGTAGGCTTGGCTATCGTTATTGTATTGTAGAACCAGATAAGATGACTATACATGTGAAAGCATAATTAGACAATGACATGAAAACTTTTTGTAGAGAAAGAGAGAGAGGGAGAGTAAGACAGTGACAGAGAAGCCAAAACAAACTAGGAAATTAACAGTTGAGCAAAAATATCGATTATTGCTGGGGGTTGTCTTGGTTGTGAGGAACTTCGTTAAGATATCACAAAATATATTTGCTGAATAATGACGTTTTTCCCATCGTTTGCCAAAAATTTTTTTTTTCGTCTTTCTCTTCAATAAATCACTTGGGAATTCTGTCGATCTTTACCTTGTTGACACTTTTCGCACACACACAGACACACAGACACACAGACACACAGACACACAAACTCTGAGACTAAGCTTTTCATTTGGTTGCATTGTTAACTTGCAAAGACTTGCTAAGCTCTACAGAAAAGACTGCCACTTATCCACCTTTCTACTCTAAATACTAATAGCTCTACAAACTTTCATATATCTCTCAAAAGATAGAACAAGCCCTACTATATAGGCTGGAATATCAACAACGACCAAAAAAAATACAATCACAGAATTAAATATTTCTCTCTTTATGGTATCCAGGAATCCATTATAGAGAAACGAATAAGGACAAATAAAATAAACTACACACTGAACCGTGATGATGTCTGTGGGTTCGGTACCTGTGGATAATGGTGCCAATTTTGCTCCCATACCTAAGAAATCCAGAACTATAAAGACTGACAAACCAAGACCACACCTTTGCCCTATATGTACTCGTGGATTTGTGCGGCTAGAACACTTGAAGCGACACCAGAGGGCACACACCAACGAGAAGCCGTTCTTATGTGTTTTCTGTGGTAGATGTTTCGCTAGAAGAGATCTAGTGTTGCGACACCAATATAAACTGCATCCAACACTGGTATCAAAGAATAACGAAGGGTCTCTGGACAATAGCCGCAATAATTCTGTTTCACCAGGAAGCGACAATAGTTCCGATGCCTTGAAAGCAGAAGCAGCCATCAACGATAACATTATAAAAGTCAGCGGGAACAGGGCCACCATCTTACCCACGCCAAGTAACCCCCTCGCAAAGACTACAGCTGAGCTACGGAAAGCAGCCAAAGTTGCCGAAAGTACTGGCTCCTCAAAAGAATCTACACCTTCAACAAAATATGCCAAGAAAGTTAATAAGAAGAGAAAGACAAAGAATAAGGAAGCTGGTAGCAACGGAAATAGCTCATCCACTTCACCACTTGTTTCACCATCTATATTCCCACAACCATTGAATCTAAACCAAAAGAAAGACAACAATTTGAGTGTACCCGCATCTAGGAATAAGAGACATGCTTCTTTTTCCGCCTCTAGTGCTTTCACTTACTTCCCAGATAATGTCTCACTAAATGGCAATGACCAGGAACACCAGAGAGAAAACATCGAAGATCTGGGCGAAGGCATTCCGCATCTCGTTGGTTTCTCAACCCCACAACTTAGTGCACAGGAATTAATAAGAAAAGTAATGCAAACTGGTACTATGGACTTTGAACCTTTAGACTTACCCCCATCCTTATTTGGTGACGAGAATGGTCAGCAAATGCTTGGTATGCAAAATGGGGATTCTGACTTTGGTGTGAGTCTGTTTAATAGCAATGGTGTTACTAAATCCAACAATGAACGTGTAGGTTTCATTAATGGTAAGAAGAAAGCCAACACAGTCGATAACACTTCCACAACTAACTATATTGGCGATCTTCCAAGCTCCAGCATGAATAACTCTAACATGAAACATGCTAACAGCTCTGCATCACTAGCTGCTGCCTTGAGCTCAATGTTTGCAATTCCAAATCAATCCTCAACAAATTTGGCAAACAGCGGTCCCTCCCACCAAATATTGACCGATTTGGTAACCATGGGTTCATCATTTGGTGGTTCCAATGGGTTTAACAAGAATCTACACAATAATACCTCGGAACTTGACCTTTTCAATTATAAAAATTGGAAGAATAACTCATATCACGATATATTTGAGGCCCCATCTGCTTCAAAGCAAAAGAAACGGGCCACATTTACAACCAACGATGTAACAGAAATAGATGACCAAATTGACGGACAAAATTTCAAATCCCCACAGAGTATACCTGATTCAAACCAAAGAGGAAATACGAATACAACTTCACCTGATGAAGACTGGACTACGAAATTTATTAAAGACTCCGACCTTGAGAAATATTTTGATATGGATGCTGACCACTTCAATGATATTGGTTTCTTCCATTCTAACATAAATGATGCAAACCAAAACTCAATAAAGAGCAATCTACCTAGTGGTATAGCTAGCAGCCAAAATAGCTCCAACGAGACCTCTGCTATCAATTCTTCCTCCAATCTACCAAGGTTAGGAAACAGTGTAGCATCACCGATCAACTCATTATCCAATAAATCTGCAGTTAATACACCTCCTGTAAATATTGAACAACCAAGTGTCAACAAAGCCAAAAATGTTGAATTCAAGGAATTTAGAGAATTGTTTAACTCACATATTGATAACTATGGCTTGCCTAACCACATGAGTAAACGTACATTTGAAGAAGAAGATATTGGGGCAGCATTAGAGAGGTCTGTTTCATCATTATTCACTTCAAGACAAGTGGAACTATTTAGAAAGAATGTTAACGCTGCCAATCTTTCTCTCTTTTCTAATCCTTCTTCTGCATCTTCTTCACTGAATGGTTCACCAAGAAACTCATCTGAGCCTTTACAGAAAAAACAAAAACATATTCCACCACCGTTGGCATTTTTTACCGAAAAGTTTAGAGAGCAGATTGTTACAATGAATAACTTAACTCAGACAATGTTTCCTTCTGTGAACGTTCTTAACCACTATGTTAATTTGTATCAGAAAGAATTCCACCCATATTTTTCTTTTATTCATCTACCTTCTTTTGTTCCGTCAACCGAGAATTATCCATTTCTATTAAGTGTCGCAATGATTGGTGCTCTTTATGCTTTTCATTCTAACCATGCTATGATATTGTGCAAGGTGGCAAGGCACAATATTAGAGTCTACTTAGAGCAAACTGTTAAGAATCAAAAGGTGACTCCATTATGGTTGATTCAGTCTTTAGTTTTATTGACTTTTGTTGGTATCTTTAGCGATGATCTAAATGTTGCAAGAAGTATGAACACACAATTGATGACATTAATTAGATTGATCAAGAAAACTAACTTAAACATGCCTCTGGAAAACTATTGTAAACCACCAATTGCTAGCAACCATGCACTAGATTATCAGAATAATCCTGCTACTTTTGCCAAATACAAAGCACAATACACTACCCCTGAACAGTTAGAAAAAGATTTTCAATATTTTATTCTTGCTCAAACTAGAATTAGGACCTGCCATGTTGTTTTAATAATTTCCAACTTATTCACATCATTAGT
This sequence comes from Nakaseomyces glabratus, assembly GCF_010111755.1. Taxonomy (NCBI): domain Eukaryota; kingdom Fungi; phylum Ascomycota; class Saccharomycetes; order Saccharomycetales; family Saccharomycetaceae; genus Nakaseomyces; species Nakaseomyces glabratus. Next base: position 404,296 of record NC_088958.1, read on the forward strand.
GGGCCTAGAATGTTGCTTTCATTCAATCGATTTAAACTGTGGTGTACCATGTTATCATGAAAGTTTATTCTCTTGCCCGTCATCCAATGAATGGGCGGGAAAACTAGAAAAATACAACATTGTGCTAGATTCTAAGTTCTCTCTTATTGAACTATCAAACGGTGAGGCCAAATATGCCAATTGTATGATGTATTTATCCAATGGCAGTCAATACGTATATGATAACACGAAGGTATCTAAGAAAACGCTACTATCTCTGCTAATAACTATACATGAGAAAATATTTATAGAGAGGAACAATATTAGACATGAAAATGGTGATAACATACCTCTAAATGACGCTAAATGGAGAATGTCATCAAGACCTATGATATCAGTCATGGTTAAGCATTGGGAATCCATGTACATTAAGAACGGTGGATTGCTAGTTCCAACTGATGAAAACATCAAAATAATCAATAGGGATCCTGCCATGAGATTAATAGTACCATTACATTCTTTTGCTTTAATTAGAAAGTGCCTGGATTTGACGCCAGTAATGAAGCAAATTTATATGCACAACTGGGTTGGAATGAATGAAACCATGCAATTAATATGCTGTGACTGGGAGTCATTAAGAGAGAGTACAACTTATGCTTTGAATATCATCGATTTTTGGGTTATCACAATGGATGGTTTAAGAAATCAATCTATTGGTGGGACCCCGATTTTCACAATAACCTGCATTTTCTCTGCTGTATTAATTGTTGCCGAGTACATGAAACATTTAGAGGATTGGTCAAATGATGTTTCCTCCGATATAAACTCCCAACCTAACCTAAAAGTCTCTGATAGAATACTATGGTTCAAGATCTTCAAAGTCCTGAAGAAGGTAGAAGGTCATTTGTCTAGCAGAGACGTTGGATCAGAAACTTATTCACAGTTTTTGAGAACACAAGCTAATGGAGCCTTGGACATCGGTTCACTAGATGAGGCATACATTGAATCTGCTACTAAACCAGATAGGGAAATCAGTGAAACTCTAGAGGTTATCAAGAACTCACGATTATCTACCAGATCACTTTATTTTGGTGTTCGGATCTTAGGTGATGCACCTGTGTGGCCTATTGCTATTCTATTTGCGTTGGCTTTGCAATGTAGAGCAATCCACATGGAGAAATCCGCAGACAAGACTTTACTGCATTAAAGAATGATGCTTATTTCGTTGAATGTAGATTAAACTACATCTAGACTATTTCCACAAGTAATGAGAGTCTTGTAATGTGCAAAATATGCTGCTTGCTGTCTTACTGATTTTTTATGACTTTTTTTTAGTTCCCGAACTCTTTCAATTTAACAATTGAAAATTTTATAGACATCATTATGAACTTATAGATTAATATAGAAATTAGATTATTATTCACATTTTACCAAATTATAAATATTACTCTTAATGTCTATCAGCAATTTTGTTAGAGATGCTATTTTGCCTCTGATCTCCGTACCTTAAAGTTCGCATCAGGCACATGAAAAATTTCAAAATTTTGCGATGAGCTAAAATGCCACAACATAGAAATATATTGAAGCAGTGTATTACTCATACCCCGATACGCTATATTGTTGTACACATACATCAAGATATTGTTATCTAACCTAGAGAGGTAGTATTATAAATTATTAAAAGTTGTGGTCCTCAAAATCTTTGAGTTTAGCTATTAAGACACTCATAATCATGCCTGAAAAGAAATTGCCAATGAAACTGAAGGGCAGGGAGCTTTTTGAGAAAATTGGAAATCCTAGGCACATTGTAGCTCCCATGGTGGATCAATCTGAACTGGCTTGGAGGGTACTATCTAGAAGATATGGTGCCACATTGTGTTACACACCGATGTTTCACGCCAAACTATTTGCTACATCTGAAAAATATAGAAGGGAAATGTGGTGCGATCTGGATGGCGACTCTAAATTGGATAGGCCTTTAGTGGTTCAGTTTTGTGCTAATGATCCAGAGTATTTACTACAGGCGGCGAAGCTCGTGGAAGATAAATGTGATGCCGTCGATTTAAACTTAGGGTGCCCTCAAGGTATCGCCAAAAAAGGACATTATGGTTCGTTTTTAATGGAAGAATGGGATTTAATCCATAAACTAATCAAAACATTACATGAAAATTTGAATATACCAGTCACAGCTAAAATAAGAGTATTCCCGGATAGACAGAAAACATTGGATTATGCAAAAATGGTTCTAGATGCCGGCGCTCAATTTTTGACTGTTCATGGGAGACTTCGAGAACAAAAAGGCCAACAAACTGGTTTAGCTGATTGGGATATCATTAAATATCTGAGAGAGAATTTACCGGATAATACGGTCTTCTTTGCTAATGGTAATATTCTTTATCCTGAAGATATTGACAGGTGTATTTCTCAAATTAAATGCGATGCAGTGATGAGTGCGGAGGGTAATCTATATAATCCTGGCGTGTTCAATGTGCATTACATTGGTGATAAAGATAAAACATATCCTCGTGTCGACGTGCTATTAAGAGAGTATTTTGAGATAATAAGAAATGAGTGTAAGGAATCACTAGCATCTCGTAAAGCAATGAAATCACACTTTTTCAAGCTGCTCAGACCATTTTTACCACATTATACAGATATTAGGAGCAATATTGCTGCATTAAACGCTAAATCAGATTTAAAAGAATGGGAAGATAAGGTTGTAATACCAGTAGAAGAAGCGGTACAGGAGCTTTTCAAAAACCCAGACATTGAAGATATGATAATTACGCATGATAAGGAACTATGGGGCGGTTCATACAAGACAATTCCGTACTGGAGGTGCCAGCCTTACTTTAGGCCGGTGAACGGTGTGACCGGTGACAAACGTATAGTACAAGAGTTAGAGTCCAAGAAAAGAAAAGCAGAATTTTCTCTAGACAGTCAAAAGGAGAAAGAGTTTAAGACAGAGTAAGTTTTAACTGAATAGTTCGTCTTAGATCATTATAGAAAAATCACAACATACTCTATAAATTTCTCGCTAACTATGTTCGAACGTGTATATTTCAATTCAAATTTTTAGATACTATCCATGTCTACAGCCCTCTAAAAATCGAACATTCCATACTGCTGATTTGCCTCCCGGGATCGTTTAGACCCCAAGAATCCAAGATATGTTTTAGCTGACAGGGTGCATGGCTACTCCGTGATTTACCATATGTCCATCGCATTCGTCATGGCCTGATGCCAATGACCATACTCTTTAGACTCGGATCCGAGAAGTCATCCCTATCCATACGATATCTTCTTCCGAGTCCATTAGATAAGGCAACGCTAGATTTAGCTGATTGATTGCCCTGAGAATTAAAGGGAATCAGCGAAAATAGAAAAAAAGGTTTTGGATGAATATTTTTGTTCTTTTTTTGAGACATTGGTGTCCACTGCCACAGCTTAATAAACAATGGCAATCAGCAGTGTCTAGATTTCAGCGGAATTTAGTGGAAGCGAAATGAATTCGGCTGACTTAGTGCCTATCAGTAATATACATATTTGCTTTTTGCTTTGGCATTGAATTTATCAATAACTGCATACCCAAAATTAAAAATAAAATAGAAAAAATAGTAATATATAAAGCACCCGTAACTTCCCATTTCTGGGAAACTTGGAATTCATTTCTCCCATTTATCCTTTCTTCTATATATCGAATCAACACATCAACAATACCAACAAACTTCAACTTATACACAACATCTAATATTTATTATAGCTTCGAAATGCCTGAACAAGTCAACTGCCAATACGATTGCCACTGCTCCAACTGTGCTTGTGAAAATACTTGCAACTGCTGTGCCAAGCCAGCATGTGCTTGCACAAACTCTGCTTCCAATGAATGCTCCTGCCAAACTTGCAAGTGTCAAACATGCAAGTGCTAAACAGCATTCAAAGAAGAATAATTTCTAGTATTTTTGCTATTGTTGCTTTATTTTTCATGATTATTGATAAGGTACTGGGTATCTTCTGCTAATGACGCTGAACTAGCTCTATATGCTAGCTATATACATTACGTATAAAAAAAATATAAAAATATAAAAATATAAAAAAAAATAAAAAAATCACTTCAAAAACTATAACACATACCAAGTTTCTATTTTCTCTTTGACTAAATCAAATCGATCTAGTAAACATGCAGAACAATTTGTGTAATTATCGTCTGATCTAAGGGCCGGCGTAAGCAATTCTAACCGACCACACTACGTTACTTAACAACCACACTTGCTCTTGAATACGAAACAGCAAGCTCTACCTATATGAAATGGTCTACAAAAGAAGTTTTCTCTAGTACTCTGAGAAGGTTATATTATACATCATTGAAATGCTTAAAGCTGATTTGCATCCCGGGATCGTTTAGACCCCAAGAATCCAAGATATGTTTTAGCTGACAGGGTGCATGGCTACTCCGTGATTTACCATATGTCCATCGCATTCGTCATGGCCTGATGCCAATGACCATACTCTTTAGACTCGGATCCGAGAAGTCATCCCTATCCATACGATATCTTCTTCCGAGTCCATTAGATAAGGCAACGCTAGATTTAGCTGATTGATTGCCCTGAGAATTAAAGGGAATCAGCGAAAATAGAAAAAAAGGTTTTGGATGAATATTTTTGTTCTTTTTTTGAGACATTGGTGTCCACTGCCACAGCTTAATAAACAATGGCAATCAGCAGTGTCTAGATTTCAGCGGAATTTAGTGGAAGCGAAATGAATTCGGCTGACTTAGTGCCTATCAGTAATATACATATTTGCTTTTTGCTTTGGCATTGAATTTATCAATAACTGCATACCCAAAATTAAAAATAAAATAGAAAAAATAGTAATATATAAAGCACCCGTAACTTCCCATTTCTGGGAAACTTGGAATTCATTTCTCCCATTTATCCTTTCTTCTATATATCGAATCAACACATCAACAATACCAACAAACTTCAACTTATACACAACATCTAATATTTATTATAGCTTCGAAATGCCTGAACAAGTCAACTGCCAATACGATTGCCACTGCTCCAACTGTGCTTGTGAAAATACTTGCAACTGCTGTGCCAAGCCAGCATGTGCTTGCACAAACTCTGCTTCCAATGAATGCTCCTGCCAAACTTGCAAGTGTCAAACATGCAAGTGCTAAACAGCATTCAAAGAAGAATAATTTCTAGTATTTTTGCTATTGTTGCTTTATTTTTCATGATTATTGATAAGGTACTGGGTATCTTCTGCTAATGACGCTGAACTAGCTCTATATGCTAGCTATATACATTACGTATAAAAAAAATATAAAAATATAAAAATATAAAAAAAAAATAAAAAAATCACTTCAAAAACTATAACACATACCAAGTTTCTATTTTCTCTTTGACTAAATCAAATCGATCTAGTAAACATGCAGAACAATTTGTGTAATTATCGTCTGATCTAAGGGCCGGCGTAAGCAATTCTAACCGACCACACTACGTTACTTAACAACCACACTTGCTCTTGAATACGAAACAGCAAGCTCTACCTATATGAAATGGTCTACAAAAGAAGTTTTCTCTAGTACTCTGAGAAGGTTATATTATACATCATTGAAATGCTTAAAGCTGATTTGCATCCCGGGATCGTTTAGACCCCAAGAATCCAAGATATGTTTTAGCTGACAGGGTGCATGGCTACTCCGTGATTTACCATATGTCCATCGCATTCGTCATGGCCTGATGCCAATGACCATACTCTTTAGACTCGGATCCGAGAAGTCATCCCTATCCATACGATATCTTCTTCCGAGTCCATTAGATAAGGCAACGCTAGATTTAGCTGATTGATTGCCCTGAGAATTAAAGGGAATCAGCGAAAATAGAAAAAAAGGTTTTGGATGAATATTTTTGTTCTTTTTTTGAGACATTGGTGTCCACTGCCACAGCTTAATAAACAATGGCAATCAGCAGTGTCTAGATTTCAGCGGAATTTAGTGGAAGCGAAATGAATTCGGCTGACTTAGTGCCTATCAGTAATATACATATTTGCTTTTTGCTTTGGCATTGAATTTATCAATAACTGCATACCCAAAATTAAAAATAAAATAGAAAAAATAGTAATATATAAAGCACCCGTAACTTCCCATTTCTGGGAAACTTGGAATTCATTTCTCCCATTTATCCTTTCTTCTATATATCGAATCAACACATCAACAATACCAACAAACTTCAACTTATACACAACATCTAATATTTATTATAGCTTCGAAATGCCTGAACAAGTCAACTGCCAATACGATTGCCACTGCTCCAACTGTGCTTGTGAAAATACTTGCAACTGCTGTGCCAAGCCAGCATGTGCTTGCACAAACTCTGCTTCCAATGAATGCTCCTGCCAAACTTGCAAGTGTCAAACATGCAAGTGCTAAACAGCATTCAAAGAAGAATAATTTCTAGTATTTTTGCTATTGTTGCTTTATTTTTCATGATTATTGATAAGGTACTGGGTATCTTCTGCTAATGACGCTGAACTAGCTCTATATGCTAGCTATATACATTACGTATAAAAAAAATATAAAAATATAAAAATATAAAAAAAAAATAAAAAAATCACTTCAAAAACTATAACACATACCAAGTTTCTATTTTCTCTTTGACTAAATCAAATCGATCTAGTAAACATGCAGAACAATTTGTATAATTACCTTTTATCAACAATTAAATAATATTTTATCATTGAAATTATGATAACTGAGAAAATATGTCATGGAACACGACTGTAATAGGTGACTCTTGAAGGAAATGTTTTCAAGAGACCAGCCAATTCATGTTTTAATAGTCACACTATCAATTGATAAGTATTTGAAACCAATTTGCCAGAAAAACATACTAGAATAAATTATTAGAAAACCAATACAAAAAATATGCTGTCAAGAATTTCTATGCAAAAAAGATTTCTATCCTCCACTGTCGCAAAATTAGGCAAGAAGGTGTATTTCGAACCATCAGTTAACGGTTCCCGTATTGGCCGTATTGAGTTTGAATTATACGATGATGTTGTTCCAAAGACTGCTGAGAACTTCAGAGCCCTTTGTACTGGTGAGAAAGGCTGGGGCTATAAGGGCGTTCCATTTCACCGTATTATTCCACAATTTATGATCCAAGGAGGTGACACTGACTTGACCAACGGTTTTGGTGGTAAGTCTATCTATGGCAACAAATTTGCTGATGAAAATTTCACTAAGACTCACGACAAGCCAGGTTTATTGTCCATGGCTAATGCTGGTCCAAACACCAACGGATCTCAATTCTTCATCACTACTGTGCCTTGCCCATGGTTAGATGGTAAGCATGTTGTCTTTGGTGAAGTCACAAAAGGTATGGATATCGTTAAGACTATTGAGAGCTACGGTACAATGTCTGGCCAACCAAGAGCAAAGATTGTTGTCGAAGAATCAGGTGAGATCAAAGAATAGGGTCTTCTTTATATCCAGTGAGGATCGAACATGCAATACAGTAAACACCTCTATTAGCCTTGTAAATATATTTCTTGTCGATTTAAGAAGGCGTTTATACATAACTGTTGCTTAAAATTAAAATTCTTTTAGATGATAGTTTATCCTACATATAATTCGATATGGGACATATGTGTCATCATATACGTCTATCAAGTATTCCCGACTTAAAAGGGCATCTGATTGCATTCAAAGAAGGGGATCAGCACGACCTTCAGCACATTATATGCAATAAAAGAGGCAACAAACTGGAATCAACCCGACTAAAATTGTTTAAACAACAGTACAAGTAAAGAACTAGAAAATTGAGGAATGAGTTTAGAAGACACATTGGCTAATCTGTCTCTATATGACGCTAAAAAGTACTTCCGTAAGGCTCAGAATGTAGTCTACAATTACACCGATATGGAATCTAAAGTCAGGGAAGCTACAAACAACGAGCCTTGGGGCGCTTCTTCGACACTGATGGAACAAATTGCTCAAGGGACATATAATATTAGGGAACGTGAAGAAATCTTAGGTATGATATTCAGAAGGTTTACCGAAAAATCAGGGAGTGAATGGAGACAAATTTATAAAGCTCTACAACTCTTAGAATATTTGATTAAGCATGGTTCTGAAAGGTTTATTGATGATACCAGGAATAGTATCAGTATTGTTAAGTTATTGGAATCATTTCATTACATCGATTCCCAAGGAAGAGACCAAGGTGTAAACGTCAGAAATAGAGCTGCTGCACTAACGGCTTTATTGGCTGATGATAGTTCAATCAGAGCAGAACGTAAAAAGGCAAGAGAGACGAAAAAGAAATACAAGGGTGTAGCAGGTGGTGTTACATCGATGAATACGGGACTTGAAGCCAACACAAGGGCTGGCTTTAACAGCTCTAGATCGCATGGTATAAGTGTCAGTGCTGATTTTGATTCTGATGAATCTGATGATGGCGTATACAAATCATCAAATAGATCAGGTGGCTTTAGAGATAATGTCGACGATAGAGAAAACTCTAACGAAGGAACCACTACTACGGCTAATGTAATGCAATCCAATTCAGATGAAGATTTCTTCTCTTCTTTAAAGAAACCAGAAGTTTCCCAGAACAATCACGCTAATTTGGATGAAGATGACGAAGATGATGACGAATTTACAGATTTTCAAACGGCGGTACCGGTCAACTCGACCCTAAATAATACCGCAACAAGTCATGGTAATACTACTAATAATAATGAGTTTGACCTTCTTGGGATGAACATGAACTCCACTGCAACATATCCAAAACCATCTACCAATGATGTCATTCCAGCAATTGCACAGGATAAGAAAAAGGATGATCCATTTAGCTCCTTATTTAGTTCAGCTAAGACACTCCCTGCTGAACCAAAAAAGGCACAGACACAACAGAACCAACCCATTTCATCACAAACTGACAAAGCCGATGAAGATGAATTCAATGATTTGATGTCTTCAGGTCCAACAACTACCTCTGCACAAACTTCTGCTCCAACACCTTCCCAATCAAATGCTGGGGAAATTGATTTATTAAGCTTTTGAAAGAGAATATAATACAAATAGCATGCATTTAGTACCATCATTTTACACAATTCTCGTTCCGATGAAGTACCGTAGCTTCTGGTAGCAACAGTATGTATTTTTGTCCTAGTACATAACAAAACACTTCCACAGACACTACAATATAGTTGTTCCTTTTATATTAGATATCACATATACCTTACCAAGCACTATTTAATCGATTCAATTTTGTGTGTTCAGGGTTCTTTGTTATTTTTTTACCAACCCTAAATAATGACCTAATATACTGAATCGAACTTGACAAAATTATAAAATAAAAACCCTAAAAGTTTATCAGCAATCATAGGACTAAGCAGTAATTTGGAAGTGAAATGGACTAATTATCTCATAGCTATCTGATACCATAGAAGTGTTGAGAATACAGTGAGAGTTAAGTCACACCAACTTATAGAAGTGAGAAGTACACATTTTAACTGAAAGTATGGGAATTCATTCGTTTTGGATATTTGATAGACATTGCAATTGTATATATGATCGTGAATGGACTTTACTCTCGAATTCAGGCAGCGGTACTATTAACTCCAAACAAAATGATGAAACTGCTAAATTGCTGTATGGTATGGTTTACTCTCTTCGAACAATAACACAGAAACTGTCACATGGATCCATGAAGAATGAAATACGGACGATTGCGACTGGCAAATATTTAGTGCACATTTTTTGCACAGCATCTGGCTTATGGTTTATATTATTATCCGATTTCCGTCAACAATCTTATTCGCAGGTTTTACATTACATATATGGGCATATATATGTTAAATATGTCGCTAATAATCTGCTGTCCCCCATAGACTTTGCAGAAAATAAAAATGAAACCAGAGGACAAGGTTTCAGAAAGATTACTAACAGGAACTTTATAAAAAGCCTCGAAGCATTCTTAGCACCTATGGTTGCTAAGTAACTCACATTATATCAGTTATTTAAAACAGTAATATGCATGTATGAAAGTTATGTAGAATAATTACCTTGACCGAAAATCATTAGTGGAAGTATTGGCAATAATGATAAAGACTTATTCTCAACTGGAAATTACAATCCTATTGGACTATAACATATATCATATAAACACTTCTTCTTTGTTTGACATATTACATTCAAATTCCAGGGAGAAAGAGATCAGACCAAAATTCATCATTAAGTGTATTCACACCCCACAGTAATGAATTCATGTCAGTTAAATAATCATTGAAATTATTAAGAGATGAAGACGGAGATGAATTTAAGGTTTGACTCTCCAAATTCACTTTGACCTGTGGATTTAACAGGCCATTATTCGGATTATTATTCGTTCCATTTAAATCTTCTTTTTCTGTTTTATACCCCACAATTCCGCTGCTAATATCATTGTTAATAGGTGTATTACTATCATCGGTAGAGTTCCTGGTGAGCTTACCTTGGGTAGGCGCTGAATCAGCAGGGAATGGCAATACATCTGCTGAAACAGTATTTTCTGTATCGGTAACAGGAGTTTTAGTAACACTAGCATATTCATTTCTCAATAGTTGTGTATTAAATTGTGTATGGGGATTACTCTTTGCCTTTACTGTGCTTGATTCCGATGCTTCAATAACCCTCTTAGCATATGTTTGACAAAATAGTGCCACAACGTATTGTAGTTTGTATAAGGGATAATTATATGGAAATAATTTAGATGCCTTTTCCAGTGCATCCGCCACTCTTCTAACCAATGCTACCGCTTTATCTGTATCATGCAATAGATGGTGGAAAGCTGCAGAGGTCACTACTTTGAACCTTAACTTTAAAAGAATGAGGCCAACAATGTAAACCATCCTAGATGAGTGAAAAAGCGGAAGTGATGCAATTAATTTACTGTCAAGCTTCATGAAATTCTCTAGACACTGAACACAACAATTATAGCAGCTCTTGAAGGCTGCAGTTATATCATCTGGCACTGGATCACCCTTTTTCAAACTATTAACATTCTTCTTTATGAAGTCTTCCAATGTGTATTGATACAAATATGCTTTAATTGAATAGAAAAACGCCACAACTCTATCACGATTTAATGGAATCTCTGTATATAGCTCATCTAATTGCGTGTGATATCTCTGTATCATTTTAGATGTATCATATAAAAGGAATTCGTCATTCTTTTCCAATTCATGAAGTTTCACGTGAATGTTCTCTAATACTCGACATAATGATGTAAAAACTACCAAAACATGAGCATCTTCTTTATGATCCTCAGTTATTTGCAACTTTGAGTCTCTTGCTGCCTGTTTCCACGCGATATCTATGCATTCATTATATGGAGTATGCAACGGTTGCCGTAGGAATATGCAAACATTAAGCGATGTTATGTATACAAGCAATATCAGTCTGTACACATAGACTGGATATTCAGGTTGTGGCTCCTTCTCTGGAAAGACATCAAATACCCTTCCTGGATGAGGTCTGTGATTCAACTCCTTTGTTATAATAGAACACACGTAATTAAAAAAGTGGTATTTGGTTCTTGACGGCCATTCTAAGAAATTATACCACAAACATAGAATTAGAAGGGATTGAACCAACTGCACTGCATCCACTCTTCTCTTGAATATGTTAGATGTAATCTGTTTCAATACAAATGTATCAAGCCTCATTGTGGTTACTGGATTTGTTTCATGTGGAGCTAATAATATCGACGAGCATGACATGACAACTGAGAATAACATTGGCTTTTCAGTTCTCATTATATTTACGTTCGTATTATTTCCTGTGTTAATGAAGGAAAGTCCAGCAAAAAATGTTATATCTGTTGAGAACCTTTCAAGCCGGAGTTCAGCTTCTTCCGCAGTAATTATACCGGCACTAACAGGGTCACCTGTAACTGGCAATAAATCCGATCTGTCGATCATATCTTGCCAAGTTTTCGCCCATTGACCTAATAATGTGGATGTTGTCTCAATCTTCTCTTTTTGATGATACACAAGAGATTGCAGTTGTTTTTTGAATGAATGTGTCAGACGATTAATATGTGAGTTTTTTGGAGACTTCACCGAGTCAAAATGAGACCCACCTTTGTTGGAGTTACTAGAGTAAGCGTACTGTTGTCTATCATATGTATTATTTTGAAGTGGGCTCAATATGGTAGGGTTAGCAGTGTCAATATGATTGTTAAACAAACTTCCAACGTTACCTACATTCGGTGTTTTTAAAGTATTATTGCTAGGACGGACGACATCATTGCTAGTAGTTGGAATTAACGGTATGTTTGATCCCAAAGGTACCGTCGATTCATCATAAGCATTGTTTCTGGTAGGATAACTCCCCAGTAAGGAATTTATATCGGTTTGAGGATATCTCTGAGATACACTAATAGTGGTTGGTGTCCTCATAATAGCGTTCAAGTCATTTGATGACTGTGGCTGACCCAATGTGATACTTGTTTTTGGATACTGATTTGAATCAACAATAGGCCAGTTTTGGTTTCTGATTGACTCAGGATTTTCAATAATCGATATAGGTGTCTGCTGGATATTAGGTATAGCCAAAGGTACTCTAGGCTCTTCGTAGTTATCACTACTACTCTGTGATTCAGAGTTCCTACTATTTTTCCTCTTCTGGTACTTATTATTACCAACACTATTTTCATGTCGAGATCGTCTTACTCTCTTCCTCTTTCGCTTAGCTAAATCAAATATGCAAGGATCTCGACTTCTCAAGCATCTAACGCATGGGTTTCGATATATATCCCCAACATCGGAAGGACGACACTTCTGTTTCAAGTCATGGCATTTCACACAAGCAAATGTGTTACGTTTCATATTACCGTTCTCATTCACTTCCAACTGCGAGGGCTGTGATAACCGAATATCATCAGGTTCAACACCTACTATTACTGTTAGATGCTTGTTATTAACAACATAGTCGTTGGGACCAGGTTCATACGTGTGGGATGCATCCGCTCTCACACAATTTTCTTCCATTTCTTTTGTTATGTCACACTTTGATTTAGTATTATATTAATATACAGTCTTGGCTTATAACATGCCTATCCTGTCTACTGTATGTTTTTTTTATTGCTATTACTGTACACTATACTACTATTATATATCAACCGATCATTAAGGTACCGATGCTCATAAATTAGAATTTCATTTTTTTTTTCTTCCTTTTTTTTTTTCTTTCTCTTAAATGACACAGGAATTTTTTCGTCTTCTTCCTGTGTTCTTGGTACACCTTTCACTCACTGGGGAATTCCTTAACCCACATCTCCCATTGTTTCCTTTATTACTTTTAGAATAACCCACAAGATGCTGTTAGTAAAAGCTGTTCCAAATACTAGTATGTTCATTGCTAGCCTTCCCCCCCAAAGCTATCTCTTATTCTCTATAGATTGCCATTTCTAATTGTATCACTTCACATACAGTTACCTGGCTGAAAAATTGCCGTAGCACCAGTTGCTTTCCTTTCCCTTCATTTAGGGTAAATGAGGGTTGCACTGGAAATAGCTGCCATTTCGTGCGATGGTTTCTTACAATTGCCCTCCCTCCAATCGAGTTTAATTAAAGGGCTCTCTTGTGCAGCTCTTTCATTGATAAACTTACTGAGAGGGGGGATGAGAAGAAATCCAAGTAGTTACCATAGAAAATTCGCACTCGAGACCTTCTCTGTGAAACTACCGTTCTGCGCTCGATGGAACGGGACTACAATGCAGAAAGCTCCGCACCTTGTCTCAAAAAATGCTTCACTTCTCACTTGCAATTGGTGAGTGGTAAGAAAACTCGTGGAGGAATTCCAGTTTCCATTGTTTCCGATCTATTATTGATGTACGATTTTCTTACAGTTGTATTGTCGAGATTTCTTCTGTAATACTCCATTTCTCTTCCTATCATTGTGGGAGGTATTGTGAGGAGTGGAGGGGGAAGGGGGGCGGTTGTACGCTTTTTCCTTAGAGTTGGAATAGATAGACGAATATGCATTAATTAAAAGGCTATTTCCAAATTAGGTATATTAATTTTAAATGGTATAGCTGTGTTGAAGTTCAACACCTATATCCAGATGATTTGTCCTTGTGAAAACATAGCGCTGGGTTATGTATCTCTAGGCACATTGCTGTTCTCTTATTGATGGGCTTTATTGGTCCTCCGTTGTTGATGAGAGCACCCAATGGCCTGATTTCAACTAGAGAACGTTTTAAATGTGGACTTCAGACGTTAGTGCTTGTTCAAAAGGGATAACATTCTTTAACCCCCCGCAGATATTCTTATAGGACTATCGATACCCCGCCGTCAGTACGATCAATAGCTGATGAATTTCAACGCTACTTTCAATGCGCTACGGGTAATATACAACCACAGCCTGTGCATCCCAAGGCTTCGTATTGCTACGTTTAATCAATTACCAATACCGATAAAACCTCACATAAAAGTGGTTGTGGTTGATAAGGACAACTGCATGGCTCTACAGGATGATGACAAAGTATGGCACGAGTACACCGCGAAATGGGAGGAGTTGAAGAGAGTTTACCAGGATCGCGTGCTGATAGTGAGCAACAGTGCAGGTTCTTCGGATGACAAGGGCTACCTTCAAGCGAAGACGTTGGAGAAGAACACTGGTGTTCCTGTGCTTCGACATAAGCTGAAAAAACCAGGTTGCAGAGACGAGATTATTGAATATTTCAAAGAAAGAGGCCTGATTGAAAAACCTGACGAAATCGCAGTTATTGGAGACAGATTGTTTACAGATATACTGATGGCAAATATGATGGGTTCTTATGGCGTGTGGATAGAAGATGGTGTGAAAATTAGCAATAGTGCCTTCAGTAAGTTAGAGAAAAACTTGTACACCAGGTGGACTAAGAACTAAAAACACTTGAAACTAAGAACAATCAATGAAATACTATTCTTAAGATGCTTAACATAAATATCTAGTATCAGAAATGCATGTAATTATAAATTGTACTGTTAAATAGTATATGCTCGTAGATGAATTTACTTAAGTAATAATTCTGCCTTACGCTTACTTGTAACAGGATCAAGAACCGATTTAACTTGAACTTCTACTTTGTCAAAGACACTTATCTCTCTCTTAGCGTTTGTACCTTGCTGTGTAAAAGTCAACTTAAACTCAACTTCATCATAGTCCGCAGAGTCAGTATCATCCGTTAGATTTTCTAGTCTAATCAGACCTTCGACACCAAATTTGGGCACTAGGACAACGATACCATTATTAAATACTTTGATAACATAACCCGTTTCAACGGACTCATTGTTTCTCATGACTTGGCCGACATAGTATTCAATACTGGCTCTTCCCGCAAACTGAGCATTCCTATGCTTTCTATTGATATTCTTACATATCATATCCATCTTCGTTTTATCTCTATGTGTCAAACTCAAAGGTTCATAACCAATGGCAGCAGCAAGTTGTCTATGTGCTACAACATCACAATAACGTCTAATAGGTGATGTAAAATGTGTGTAGATGTCAACCGCCAAACCATAATGCCTAAAATCGGAATAAGAGTAAGCTCCTGAATAGAAGTACTGAGCGGCCATCATACATCTTGTCGACATGATACGCACTAGGGTATTAAAATATGGATCATTTTTGTCCACACATCTATCTAGAGAATCAGCTAGTGCTTTGGAAGATTCCAAAGATATAGTCAATCCCTTCTTGGTTTGAAGCATTTCATTTAATATCTCAAAATTGGTAGAAGGTGGTGCTGCATGTCTTCTTAGCATAGCCGTTTGAGGAAAAGAATCATAAATCTTTCTAGCAACAGAAATATTAGCCAATAACATAAATTCTTCAACCAAAGAGTTAGTAGCAAGTAATTTCTTGATTTCCACCTCATTCGGATCCGAAGTTTCACTATCCATGTGAACTTTAACTTCTGGTGAGGCCAAATTCAATGCACCAGCATCCAATCTCTTTTGTTTCAATTTTTTAGAGAGTTGCAATAACGCTCTCATACCCTGTGTTAGCTCATCGGTTTGATTTGGATCGTCAATCCTTATTTGAGCCTGTTCATATGAAAAAGCCTCCCGCGATCTGATCACAGATTTTGTAAAGTCAACATTGACAATATTGGCATCTTGATCAAGCTCCCAAAGAACAGAGAAAGCAAACCTGTCAACATATGGCTTTAATGAACACAAGTCAGTACCAAGTAGCATGGGTAACATATCAATACGTTTGTCAACTAAGTATACAGAAGTACCTCTAGAAGCACCTTCTGCATCCAATGCTGTTCCTGGTTTAACAAAATGTGTAACATCTGCAATATGTACACCAACCTCCCAGTTCCCGTTCTCTAACATCTTGGCGTGTAGAGCATCATCAATATCAACACAGTTAGGAGGATCGATACTACAGATTAATTTATCTCTTAAATCTCTTCTTTTTGGCAAAAGTGGGTCTTTAGCAATAGCTGCTGAATCTGATAATTTTTCTGGTGCCTTCCAGTCATGGCCTTCACTGGGCAAACAATCCAATACTTTCTTGGAAAATGGTCTATACTCCACATCGTGTTCTAGCAAAAGAGCTTCTGTTTCAGCTTGAACAGTTTCAATTCCTCCTAAGTCCCTTACAAAGTGTCCTAATGGGTATCTATGTGTTTCTGGCCATGAATCGATCGAAACAACAATTCTTTTATCTAAAAGCTCTTTGGCTCTTCTTGTTCTAATTCGAATCTTGGGGAGACATTTATCCATTAAGATCACAAAAACATATTGAGTACCACCGTTTTGTAAGTCAACAGAATTTGGAGCTATCTGTCCGACATATTGTCTCCATGATCTACGTACAATACCAACAACTCTACCAGTAGGAGAAACCTTCTTAGATTGTTGAGCTGCAATAGCATCCTTAGCGAGTAATCTTCGTTGTTTATCTGACATAATAACAGCAGAATTAGCACCTTTCACATCACCTGACTCTTCATCGTTACCATCATCTGCATTATCGTTAACGTCAAAATGTTCAGAATCTAGGGTTATTGTTGATGGGGCCTTCCACTCGGATTGTGGTAGTAATTCAACAATCACTTGATCACCATTAAATGCCCTATTCAAGTTCTTTTGACCACGTATTAGAACTGGCTTAGAAAACCTCGGAAGACTGATCGTACCTTCTAAGAAGTTATATTCAGAAATTTGGATAGAACCTTGAAACAAAACACCATTCTTTAGCCCACCCATAATTCTGGCATTGGTATAATATTCTGGATAAGAAAAATCCGAAATACTTTCTTTATCTTGTCCATCAAATGAATTAGAACTTGGAATCAAATCTTTAATCTCATTGGCATTTGGCAGTTTCTCAACATACTCAACCAAGTTTAGCGTTTGATATTTCTTTTCCTTTGCATTTGATCTGTTTGCCTCCACTCTATTTAATCTATCGTTTGAAACCAAGACAATACTAATACCAGAGCTCTTTAAATGGTCAGCATACCATTCACAAGTTTTTCTTATGGCTCTATCATTCCTATCATTGATGGTTTCATTCTCCAATCTTTCAACAAAAGTGTGCTCGCTGAATTCATTATGGAAAACAATAAACCTCTTTCTATCATCGCTATCTCTACATAATGTTCTCAGCCTAGTGTAAACAGGGTATGATTGATTTCTAACCTCATCAAGAACAATTTGTGGAATAATGACATCAAAGAAGCATTCAGGATTCTCCAGTAAATCAATAGCTTGCAATACTATGTTAGTATCTAGTACTGCATAGTGTTCCCCAATACCATCCAATTTGCCCTTCTCAGGTTTCTCAGAAAGCACAAATTTAGGTAGCTCATTGTGAGCATCCGGTGCCACTATCTCTGGGCATTTACTGCATGCCCTTGAGAGACATGGTATATCATTTCTCAAGTAATGCTCCCTTACAATTTTGGTAGCACCACCATTACGTGATCTCACAAAGACTTTTTGGGTAACAGCTAACCCATCTGATAGCTTCTTCCGTTTGCTTTGTCTTACTAGTACTTCTGCGCCTCCACTCATACTTCTTTATGGTACCTTCTAATCTTGATGTTCCAGTGTTTTGTAATTCTAATAAATAGAAAACTCTAATAACTCTCTTCTGTTTAATAAATGACTAGTAGAATGTTCCAAAAGATGGTAGTTAAGAGTTGCGATGAGCTAACAATTGGTACTGGAGCTAGTAAACTGGCCAAACAACATAGCTCATCGCTGCTAATGGGAAGAAATTTTCAAGTACATTTGCACGAAGTAGAAATTTTACAATATCAAATACTATGATAACCTGTGTATTTAAGATTTTTAACAAGTTAATATGGTTTCGTGGTCTAGTCGGTTATGGCATCTGCTTAACACGCAGAACGTCCCCAGTTCGATCCTGGGCGAAATCATTTAATTTTTTTCAATTGTGAAGATTATTCTTTAAAGAAATGTATGTGCATATTAGCGTGAGTGCATATAACTCATGTTACCTTTTTATTTTTTTATAGTTACCAATTGGGATATACTTACTGTAGCTCTTCATTTCAAACCTCAATTATAAGTATGTAAACTCCAAATATCAGTAAAATTCAAATAGTTACTTTCCGTGCATTACTTTCTTTGCAGTTGTTATTGTTCTCGGTTTTGAATCCGCATCGGGTTTTGCCAGTAATTTTTTGTTTACATCCGGATCAGGACAAAATGTAAACAGCTATGGACTTGGTGAGTAAGACTACTCATCGTGGAGATAAGTATCACTTCCAAAGAGATAATATTGGGTGCCTATGACCTGTCCTCGATTTGTAAAGTTTAGCATGAGCTATATGTGTTATTTTATTTTATTTTTTAAATATCTTTAAAAAATAAAGCTGTATACATTGAAGTAAGAGATTGGTAGCTGATAATCTTCAGCGGATTGGACACTACAGGCTGAGAATTATCTACATGAAATGGATAGCGGTGCTACATCGTTTAATGTACTGGGTGAATGGCGACGTACAGTACAGTCCAAGTTGCTGGGTGAAAGGCATGTTGGATTTGTAGCAGAAGAAAATAAATTGCATTGCGGTAGCATTAAAGATCGAGATAGTGTAGTATTGACACCCATTGCCAATATTCAACAAGGCACTGTAAATTACAACCATATGTTTGACAATTTGATATGGGTCTCAGATGTACAATTCATGGAAGAACTCCAATATACATTGATCTCGTCACCGTTCTTAAATGATATACACCATCATCAAATGCCCTTATCGGTAGCAAATTCTATAATGGACTTCCATCGAGACAGGAGATTTCACAGAGAAAGCTTTATTTTTAGCGTGCCAACAAAATTGGGGTATTTAAAGGCTAGGTATGGGGATAAAAAACTGGAATTGCGAAAGAACATTAACTTCATGGATGTCCATAAGACTGTATACTCCATCCTTAAACACTTGAGAAATAACAATAAAAAGTGTACATGGCGTATCCTATCCGTTTTAATGATAATACTTTACCTCGGCTACGAACAAGCTCATTTTCATAATCAGTATCCCAAATACAGTTTCTTAACACAACTGAAAGCAATGATGGGAAAACTACAACAGTTTGACAGCATTCAAAGAAAGTACTTTGAAAATATCAACATCACAAAGGAATTTGATAAAACTGGAAATGAAATATTTCAGTTATTACATTCAATAACGCATATAGCATCTATGAAACTTTACCATTTATCAGAATTTTTACTACGGTTCACAAACATCGGAAAATTATCAAAGTATTGTGGTGTATATGGTATTGACATGAACTTAGCATATTTAACAAATGTCAGGATCTTAACATCTACTAAACAAGAATTACATTTATTACAAGACAAGATCGAATTTTTAAGGAAGTTCTTATTATGCTGTTTTCTATCAGTGGAGCACCAAGATTATAACGAAAAGGTTAAGAATATTATCTTTTCCACCTATCTATTAAAACTCTTTCCTGGATACACTGAAGATAATAATTGCAAGTCCTTATTTTCTTCACAATGGTCTGTGTTATCAACCGTGATAGTAAAATTTAATCAAGATTTAAGCTTTTTATACTCAGTGTTAAATGAAAATAAAGAGCTTATATATTCTACCGAAACCAGAGAAGAGTCAGAAACTGATGAAATGCTAAAAGAAAGATACAAATTCAGATATAAAGATAAGAATCAATCATTAATGCTTAAGGCATTAAGTCAAATCCATCTAGTAGAGGAGCAATTGATTTCTGTGCAGGACGCAGATGACAATGAAGAAACTAAATGCTTGATCAACGATCATATCAAAAATCTCCAACAGCTGATATTGTGTTGTAATAATAAGACAAATTCTGGTACAAACTTCAGCAACCGCCATACTAGCTTACAAGGGAAAGGGTTATTTTTAGATGTCCTGAAATCACCAGAGGAGAAATTTACACCTATTTTTCAGGAAATGGAAGTATCTCGTATTGGGATAAAAAACGTCAGTGATAATGATGACCTCGAAAGTATTTTAACAGACAACGAGAATTATGAACATATAGAGCCAGCGCATTTCATCGATGACAGAAACAACGGCGGGGCTTTTACAATATATGAAGATTCGACATGTTATGCTGACGATTGTTACAAAAATGCTTCTGAACTCAGGAAATTAAATGATGAGCAACTTCGGCGGAAATTAAATGAAAAAATTCAGTTATTTGCTACTGAAAACAAGAAAAATCGAAATCAAATACGACAGCAGAAGTCTTTAGAACTCTTGAGAAGTAATAGTACACTGACAGCGTTAAATGAGCTTAAAAGCAATACTAATTATGAATCATTGGATAAAGGAGTTAAAACAAAAAAAAGAGCACACTTTATGGAACAGGAATTGTACTCAGAGGAGACTATTCCTTTTTACTATGAGATAAACGACTTCCTTTACAATCAGGCCAATCAGTGATTTTTCTTTTGTCTCAATACCCTTATTGCATACCCTAAGTTACTTATTAAAGCCGTAGTCCCGCCATAATACTCAAGGTTTTAAGTTGACTTTGTGTCCAAAGAACAATTTGCATCGGAGATAGCAAACTTCCATCTTGCTTTATACATATATTAGACGTGGTAACTTATATATTTATGATATATTCTTTTTTAACAATATTTAAAGAAAACTATTTGTCTTTAAAAGCCCCTACAGATAGTAATGGCAAGCAGAATTAGAGCATTCTATGTGGGGAATGGATATCTACTGGGCATATATAATCATGATTTACGAAATAAGTTGCAGTGGGCTTTGCAATCATTAATGGTCCAAATGGAATTATTCCAAGCTATTACAACGATATCAGATGTGTTTTAAGAACCACTGCTCAATTAATTATAATAGCTAAAACATCAATAACATACTTTTTCATAAGGTCAAATATAGCTATTTCAATTTTTATTATTGAGACAGAATTGCATTTCATTGTTATTCTCGCGAACCTCGCAAGGTCAAACTGCAGAAATACAGTTACAGGAAGATATTAATCTAGCATAATTCAGATTAGTATTGTAGCAGGTTTGTTATTAATATCCATCACCAAATCATATAAGTTACATTGGTTGACTTTTTTTTGCAGCAAACTGGTTTTAATAAAGCCATATATTGAAACTGATACTATTTAATATTGTTTGGACTATAGTACGTCCTAATAAGCCATTAGAAGGAACGAATTTTTTTTTGACCATATTTGAGTACTAGCATATGACAGACTACCAAATTGTTTAGAATTCTCAATATCATGACCGAACCTGATAAAAAAAGGAAAAGATCATGGTCGTTACGAACACAAATGTTTAACAAACATTTGTTTGAAAACTATCACAATGACGATAATGTTGAAATGAATGATATAGATGAGGAGACTGAAAATGACGAGGGACATATAGGCGACTTTAATTCAATAGATGGTCAAACAAAAATACGAAATCATCAATCACCTAGACTAGTAACAAAAATTCTCGATATGTTATTTGACAGAAGGACTCAAGTACATTCAGTAGATGGTAGACATATTCCGATATCTCTAGATCATAGTTCTGCCATATCAGACATTTATCCCGTAGACAGACATGGAAATTTAGTTGATGAAAGATATGGATATGCGTACTGTAATAATCTTATTACATCTTCCAGGTACACGATTATCTCATTCTTTCCAAGACAGTTATATGCACAATTTTCTAAGTTAGCCAATGTTTACTTTTTTATTGTCGCGATATTACAAATGATACCTGGATGGTCTACAACAGGCACATATACAACGATTGTTCCACTCTGTGTTTTTATGGCTATTTCCATGGCAAGAGAGGCGTATGATGATTATCGAAGGCATAAATTGGATAAAGAAGAAAATAACAAACTAACAAAAGTTCTCCAAATATTGCACGAAAGAGAGGATAACGATTTAGATCTTGAAAATAATGCACAACATTCAGCGAATAATCCTGAAAGCATCTCAAATCTTTATTTCAATAATTTTGATTTATTGGCAAAAAAATACAATGTTCGCATTGTGGAAAAAAAATGGAAGGACATTCGTGTAGGTGATTTTGTTCTTTTACAGCAGGATGATTGGGTACCTGCAGACATATTAATCTTAACATCAGATGGGGACAATAGTGAGGTATTTATTGAAACTATGGCTCTTGATGGTGAGACAAATCTGAAAGGTAAAGTTCCTCATCCAGAAATAAACAAATTAACTAAATCCGCATCTGGTTTGGCGAATATTAACGCACAAGTTACAGTTGAAGATCCTAACAATGATCTTTATAATTTTGAGGGTAATCTGGAATTAAACTCAGGTAGCAGCTCTAAAAAAAAATATCCCCTAGGGCCAGATAATGTCATCTATAGAGGAAGTATTATTCGAAATACCAGAAATTGTGTTGGGATGGTCATCTTTACTGGAGAAGAATCTAAAATTCGTATGAATGCCCTAAGAAACCCCAGGACAAAGGCACCAAAACTGCAAAGAAAAATCAACATGATAGTTGTTTTTATGGTCT
Organism: Nakaseomyces glabratus; assembly: GCF_010111755.1. Classification (NCBI taxonomy): domain Eukaryota; kingdom Fungi; phylum Ascomycota; class Saccharomycetes; order Saccharomycetales; family Saccharomycetaceae; genus Nakaseomyces; species Nakaseomyces glabratus. The sequence continues at coordinate 427,352 of NC_088958.1, forward strand.
TTGTGGTGGCCTGTATGTCTCTATTTTCTTACTTAGGTCATACCATCCAGATTAAAAGATATGTTAATAATAATAAGGCGTGGTACCTTTTACAAGAAGATGCTGGGACTGCGCCAACAATAATGTCATTTATTATTATGTATAATACCATCATTCCACTTTCGTTATACGTCACAATGGAACTAATCAAAGTCGCCCAAAGTAGAATGATGGAATGGGATATTGATATGTATCATGCTGAGTCAGATACCCCTTGTGCTGTTCGCACAGCAACAATATTAGAGGAACTTGGTCAGGTCTCTTATATATTTAGTGACAAAACTGGTACTTTGACTGACAATAAGATGTTGTTTAGAAAACTTTCTTTCTGTGGTACATCTTGGGTGCATAATGCGACCCAAGATATCAGTGAGTTTAAACCTGCCCAGTTGTCCAACAAAAACGATATTGATGTCATTTCAATAGATGATCAGAGTTTTTTATCAAAACTTGGATATACTTCACAATCTAACCCAAAAAGATATATGGATATAAATGATTTTCCAGATAGAAGAACATCAGTGGAGTATAAAGGAAATGCGACTGTGAAATATACTGGTAGACCTAGTATGAGGTCATTGTACGTTCCACCAAAAAAGGAAACAAATGCGTCAAATTCACAGGATGCTAGCGATATTCCAGAGGATATCAAAAGTACTTTTGAACTTATATATTACATCCAGTCAAATCCCAAAAGCTTATTTGCTAAAAAGGCCAAAATGTTTATTCTTTCACTTGCTATCTGCCACATTTGTTTGCCCAAGAGAACTGAGGAAGGAAATGATGAAGATGACATCATTGAATACCAATCATCTTCTCCAGATGAATTAGCACTAGTCACAGCTGCAAGAGATATGGGATATATTGTGTATAATAGAAACGCAAACATATTAACGCTAAAAACATTCCCCGATGGTTTTGATGAACTTCCTAGATTTGAAAACTTTGAAATATTAGAGCTAGTAGATTTTAACTCTCAGAGAAAACGTATGTCAGTTATTGTAAGAGTACCTGAGGAGAAGGATAGAGTACTTCTTTTTTGTAAGGGTGCTGACAACGTGATTTTAGAAAGGTTGCATAATAAAGAAATGGCTCTCGATATGTTGGATCAGGTTGAAAATAATACCAAATATCGTAAAGACGCCGAGGCAGAACTCGTCATTCAACACAGAAAATCTCTGGAACGTGCAGTCAATGATGATCTTCCAAGGACATCATTAAGAAACTCCATTTCTAGGGGACCTAGGGAAAGTTTGTCTCTACAAGCAGCTAGAAAAAGTATGTCTAGGAAAAGTAATCAGTTACAAGATCCAGAGATGCAATTAGGTACAATTGACCAATTTCTTGATAGTGTCCAAAAAACTGATAAAGAAATTGACGCTGTTGTCAGTCAAGCCCGTAAATCGTTGGCGAAACAACGTTTAGAAAAGTATGGACCCAGGTTATCAATGGATAGTCCTCAAATAGTAGCTGCAGAAAAATCACCGCAAGTTAGTAATGGTAATGATGTGCTTCTCAATTATATTGGTAGCGACGCACTTATCAGCAATGAAGAGTATGTTTTAGAGAAAACCTTGGAGGATATCGAAAGTTTCTCAACTGAAGGATTGAGAACTTTATTATTTGCTCATAAATGGATAAGTAATGAAGATTTTGAGCAATGGAGAACTAGATATCATGAAGCCAAAACTTCTCTTAGTGAGAGAAAACAGAAAATTGATGAGGTTGGTGCCCAAATAGAGGATGAACTATATCTTCTAGGTGCGACAGCTATTGAAGACAAACTACAAGAAGGGGTTTCAGAAGCTATTGAAAAAATTCGTAGGGCTGGCATAAAAATGTGGATGCTTACAGGTGACAAGAGAGAAACCGCTATAAACATTGGATATTCATGTAAATTAATTCATGACTATTCTACTGTGGTAATATTAACAACTAGTGATGAGAATATTATATCAAAAATGAATGCCATTTCTCAAGAAGTTGACTCGGGAAATGTGGCACACTGTGTAATCGTTATAGATGGTGCAACACTTGCTATGTTTGAGGACAATCCAACTTTAATGTCAGTTTTTACAGAGCTGTGTACTAAAACTGATTCTGTTGTTTGTTGTAGAGCCTCTCCTGCTCAAAAGGCCTTAATGGTCTCAAACATAAGAAATACCGATAAAAGTATTGTGACTTTGGCCATAGGTGATGGTGCAAATGATATAGCTATGATCCAATCTGCTGATATTGGTGTTGGTATCGCTGGTAAAGAGGGTTTGCAGGCCTCAAGGTCGGCAGATTATTCTATAGGGCAATTCAGGTTTATCCTTAAACTGCTTCTGGTTCATGGAAGATACAATTATATCAGAACTGCAAAATTTATTCTGTGCACATTCTATAAGGAATTGACTTTCTATTTGACTCAGTTGATTTATCAGCGTTATACAATGTTTTCTGGTACCTCATTATATGAGCCTTGGTCGTTGTCGATGTATAATACATTATTCACATCACTACCAGTTTTATGTGTGGGTATGTTCGAGAAAGATTTAAAACCTGTTACTCTCCTAACTGTTCCAGAACTCTATTCTATGGGGCGTTTGTCAAAAGCTTTTAATTGGTCAATATTTGCCGAATGGGTATTTCTTGGGACAGCAAATGCATTGATAATAACTTTTTTGAATATTGTTGCTTGGGGTGAAACAAGCTTGTCAGACAACACCTTATATCCTCTCGGATTTGTCAATTTTAGTGCAACCGTTGCTCTAATAAATGTGAAGGCTCAGTTTATTGAGATGAGGAACAGGAATTGGCTAGCATTTACGTCTGTGATATTATCTTGTGGTGGGTGGTTAGTATGGTGTTGTGCTTTACCGATTTTAAACAGATCAGATGGAATATATGACGTTACATATGGTTTGTATCATCATTTTGGAAGAGATATTACATTTTGGTGCACTAGTTTGATTCTTGCCGTGCTGCCTATTATTGTTGACGTTGTATACAAGACTTTTAAGATCATGTTGGCACCAAGTGATTCAGACATTTTTGCGGAACTTGAACAAAAGAGTGAAATCAGAAAGAAACTTGAACTCGGTGCATACAACGAGATGAAGCAGGGATGGACATGGACACAAGATCAAAGCACATTTGATAAATACAAAGATATCGTCTTCAACAGATCTCGATCAGCGTCATCTGCTACAGAAGTAAATAGCATGACAAACTTAGCACACGGCAACTCGGAAGACGATCAGTATTTGTCCTCGCGTTTTGCTAACGATGACATCCATACAAGTTATAGTGGTAACTCTGCTACTTCTCCTCCGAAACCAACTAGAGGTAATAGCTTGAAGCTTTTATCCTTGAATATAACCGGGAACTCACGGTCCTCAGAAGAATATGAGGTACTCCCCAGTGGCAAATTGATTAAGAGACAATCAACGGAATTACAAAAAGCAACAAATAATTCTGAGAACATGGCATCCAAATTGACCAAAAAGTTAAGGTTCAAGATGAAAGATGAGGAAGACGATGAAGAGATAGATCGAATAATCAGAGATAGGATGAAGGACCTAGAGTGAGCCGGCTACACTCTGGTATGTGAAACGCATAAAACATTACTATAATAACGAAATGTATGTAACGACAAAATTATGTAAATATATTATAAACTGTTTTTATATAAAGTAAAAGCAAAACTTAGCATTTTTTAAATTTCAATGTTGTTTCTCTGTAGATATTAACAAGCAAAATTTTTAAAACCATTATGTCTGAGTATTTTTTTTGATGCTATAACTATTAATATTATACAGGTATAAAGAAATAAAGAAAATGTAAAAAGCTCGTAAAGTATGTAAAAAAAAATGAGAAATGTATATCTAGTATGAGCGCTTCATGAGAAGCCTTAACAAAAAGAGAGCCTTAAAGTCCTGCTTAAATGTTTCACCATCTCATCAAATGGCAAAAGCAAGCAGGTATTCAAAGTCTGATGGAAATAAATGTGGAATAAAAAGGCAAGACAGCGAAATGAGCAACTTTTATCAAATGTCATGATATCTACCAATATACTGACACTCAACGACATCTGTTGATTGCTTTGGTCAAGGAAAAGGTATAACCATATTAGAACATATGTATCTTGGAAAAATCATCCTCGATATTATGCATAGGGCTAAAAGCATTGTCAGTCTCTATGAATCCTAAAAAGTGTTTAAGAATAAATCTCTTTATTCATGTCGTAAAACTTATCGATTCTATAATTGAACCATACAAAAACCAGAAAATAAAACGGTGTAATAAAATATTGCGAGCGAAACTAAAATAATAAGAAATAGAAATGTGTGGCAGTAAGGCTAACCAAAAATGAACCTTTCCAGCAATGGCAGTAGGAAAAGCAGCAGGAAAGGAGCGAGTATCCGCAGCATTTCGTAAAGTTCCGAGTTGACCAATTCATTTTCTTGATTTCCTTGGCGGCGTTGCTGCTGTTGTCTATAAGCCTCTCTAGGATCTGCTCTTCTGAACCTTGCTCTTTGGAAAGGGCCGTTGCCTGTTGTGTACATGCGGAACCCGCCAGGTCCGCCGAAGGAGAATGAAGCGCCTGGGCCGCCCCCCATACCTCCATTGAACAAGAAGTCGAAAAGGTCTTCCTGTGGGAACATCTGCTGTTGCCGTTGTTGGAAGAAGAACTGTTGGAAAGGGTTGAACTCTTCGAATCCTGGGCCGTAAGCAGCTGCACCGCGGCCGCCGCCCGCAGCTGCACTGCTCGGTATACCGGAGGACCTGTCATCGGGGTCCCTGCCTATCTGGTCGTATATCTGTCTCTTCTGCGAGTCGCTGAGCACTTCAAAAGCCCTGTTGATGAGCTTGAACGCCTCGTGTGCTTTCGGGTAGGGGTTCTTATCCGGGTGTAACTTGATGGCGAGCTTCCTGTACGCTTTCTTGATATCCACATCGCTGCTGGAGCGCTCCACATTCAGAATGTCATAGAACGCATGCTTGTCATGGGACAGCACCGACAACACCACTTTCTCTTGCTCCTCATTATAAGACATTTTTAGCTCTCGTTACTCTTGCGGGGTGAGGGAGATGTATGAGAGTGAAAGACAAGCACGCTACAATATAAGGGCTATATATTTAATATATTCCCACTCCTACTTAAGGAAAACTCAGAGCCCACAGATCATCGCTCCAGCAGCGATCCCACCATGTGAGGCGCACGTTATTATCGGGTGATATCTAGCATAAAAGACAATATTACAGATAACCTGCATTCCAAGACATTAGCTACAAGTATTTGAAGTAGGGACCTCCCATTGTAGTCATAGTACGGTACACAATTTTAAACACAGCACAATATACTATTACTACCACACATGGTATACTTGCCCAGGCCTTATTTAAAACAATGGGCTTACAAATATTCTAATAAATTTTTTTCTAAAAATGACGTCATTTTGTAATCGAAAGTGGACTTCCTTCTAAACATGAAAGTTTTATGACTTGCACACCCATACACCCACATACACCCATACACACAATATTACAACACAAATCTGCACTTTCCCCCAATCTTTTCGAATCTGAGAACAGCTTCCCCTCAAAGATCGCCTAATATGGTAACTGCCCACCCTTTTCCAATATGGTGAGTGAGTGTGGGGTGGGGTGGGAGTTGTATAGCTCAAATGCCATTATCATACACGAATACACGGTTGGTGTGTACGAGAAATGTTAGTGGTGGACGTGTGTGATGTGTGTGTGATGTGTGTGGACATGTGTACGTGGTTTAGTGGAACACCAGAGAATGTGCGAAGAAATACCCGCACACAAGCGTGTTGCACAGCCTCTCACTGCAAGCTGGAGAGAGTGGGGGTGTTGGGCAATCGGGGGGAGGTGAAGGATACGTGTAGTGGGGCACGAGTTTGGCATATGATGTGAACGTTCTGCATGACTGAAAATTTTTTTTTTTCAAAAATTTCCGTTTCTGAAAAATTTCTGAAAAATTTACTTTGGCATCGGGGCAAACTGTCGACGCTATACAGTGTAGTGAGTTTACACCACTAACAGGCGAAACTTGTATTAAAATATATTGGTATAATATAATAGTACGTTATATTGGTTGTATAATAACTTCCATCAGGACCACAGATCAAAAGAACTAAAGTAAAGGTATGTTATAAAGCTGAATGAGAAGCTGAGCGCGAGCGAGTAAGGCGATACCGACCTCTGAAATTGGGAAAACTATATGGGGGAAGTTGTAATGTTTTTCGATTGGAAGGGATTGGGAGGGTCTTAACTGCTCAAACAGAAGATAGAAGAACTCTTACTAACAGATTGTTTTCTTTACTATACCTAGGTAAGAAAAGAAGAAGAAAAATATTGATTATAGATGGCTGCCTCTCTACCTCACCCAAAGATTGTCAAGAAGCACACTAAGAAGTTCAAGCGTCATCACTCTGACAGATACCACAGAGTCTCCGAGAACTGGAGAAAGCAAAAGGGTATCGACTCTGTCGTCAGAAGAAGATTCAGAGGTAACATCTCTGAACCAACCATCGGTTACGGTTCCAACAAGAAGACCAAGTTCATGTCTCCATCTGGTCACAAGGTTGTCTTGGTCTCTAACTTGAAGGATTTGGAAACTTTGACTATGCACACCAAGTCTTACGCCGCCGAAATTGCCCACAACGTCTCCTCCAAGAACAGAGTTACTTTGTTGGCTAGAGCTAAGGCTTTGGGTGTCAAGGTTACCAACGCTAAGGGTCGTCTAGCTTTGGAAGCTTAAATATAGTAACAATTATGTTCATTAATCCCAAAAATATACAACTCACAATATCATCCAATAAATTAACTTTACATTAAAATAATAACCCATTTTTATTCAAAGTAACCATCATATTAGCAAACCGAAAAGAAAATTTTAAAGGAAAATTTAAAAAAACCATTATTATATCTTTTAATATCATATTATCTGAGAATATCAAGCATGTTAAGGGTCTTTTTTCTAAAGACTTTACAAGGTGGTTTCTTAAATGTTCAAGCTAAGGAGCAATAGGTGGTACGGAGCGTATGCCTCTGCATACTTCTCATCTTTACGATCGCTTAGCTGAAGTTTATTTCTACCGCCTTGTTACTCTATATATACTATGTAAGACTTTTGGTTGGTTATTTTCCCAGTTTTTTTTTTCTATAGCGATATAAAAAAGGTACATGTATCCATACTTTTCATATAAAGGCCAATCCGGTTGGCAAAAGAATACTTGTAACCGTTCGCTCTAACCATAGAACTCAGACCCTCCAATTTTTGTCTTAAAACAATTTCTTAAGAATATATGCTACAATGACCAGCATAACGCAGAGCATTATCACGTATTTCCGAGTAGGGATGTACTCCCTAGCACCTCTCACACCTTCCTCACTGGTCATCAACACTGGGATCTTCTTCGACACAGCACGATGTTTCAACTCTCCGCTGACTATCTTGTCCCAATCAGTCTCCAGTACCTGCTTATCATAACTAGTATCGCCAACTGGTGCCGTGATAATCATGAACTTGTCTCTGCCAGAATGTGAGGTCTCCTGGCCCAGATACACAAATTCAAGCTCTAGCTCTTGTCCTTGTAGTATGGTGTGTACATTTGGCCGCACAATGTATAGATCAGGAGCTGTAGTCCTTACTTTATATATAATATTCTCATCGCTGACATTCCTGACTCTAAGAACACGCCGGCACTGTACCACGTCTTCGAAAACAAGCTGCTCAGGGTCAATACGGGTGTACATCGTTGAAGCGGTTGAGATCAGCATCAGATGGCTACTGTTGGACACTATAAACCTAATTAATTTAAAGTAGCTCATCTCCCCCAGATGGGCCTTCCCTCTTTTGCTTGCCAACTAATCATGGCCAACGTCTTCGCAATGTGCCCTTCTTGAAACTTAAACTTGAAGTTATAAAGGAAATAGACGGTTTTGAGACCACTAGTCACCAGAAACTAGTCTACTCGAGCGGAACAGCACATCAGGGACCAATAACATTAGGTTCATGTTGCGATTTTACAGGAGTTTCTCTGCTTGCAGAGCGGTGCTAAACAATGGCAAGACAATCAATCCATTCGATAAGTTGGCTGACAAGCAGAGTCTTCTGACGACTGGTATGATGTCAGGGTTTGGTATGAGACAGGACAAGAAATCTAACATCCTAGTCAGTGCAGAAGATATGCAGCTACGAGAGGAGGCGTTGGAGACGCCTATTAGAGGTGTTCAGGCTGGTAGAACAGTTGGAGTGATAAATGGGGATACTGCTACTGCAGTGAGAAGATTGACCACTAAACTGATTGCTAATGGGGTGCCCATGGATAAGAGAAAGCAGAGGTTCCACATGAAGCCCGGTAAAGCTGCGGAATTAAAGAGATCTCAACGCCATAGACGTGATTTCAAGAAAGGTTTCAAGAGACTCATCGAGATTGTCAAGGATGCCAGAAGGAAAGGTTACTGAGCAAGTTTGTTTAGCTATGTAAGCTTTATCCCTGCTTCATGTATCTACTGCATTCTTTCATTTATTACACCACACTACATAGTAGCTATCTATTCCTGTATATAAGATAATATCCCATTCGATTTCATTATTGATCTTTACTATTTTTGCCAATCCTTGTTTCAGGATCAACTCAAGAGCGAAACGCGATGAGCTTTATTTGAATAGTGTTTACAACAGAGGGATGACTAAGATGACCACTTAGCCACAGTCATTGATTAGTACTCTCCAGTAAACCAACTAACTTCAAAGAGGGAATGTCAACAGCACGGTCCGGTGTTGTGACATTGTTGCATACTGCCTGCGGAGCTGGTATTCTGGCAATACCGTATGCTTTCAGACCGTTCGGCCTGGTGCCAGCGATATTTATGCTGCTATTTTGCGGACTGTGTTCTATGATGGGTCTTCTATTACAATCTCGAATTGCCAAGTACGGTCCTTTGAAGAACGTGTCGTTTTTCTCGTTAGCGCAGGTGGTGAACCCGGCGTCTTCAATATTATTTGACGCTGCAATCGCTATCAAGTGTTTTGGTGTAGGTGTATCATATATGATTGTGGTTGGGGATCTTATGCCTAAAATATGGTCCCGAGTATCATCGTCTGGATTACTGCTGAGTAGAAACGTTAACATCACTCTCGTCATGTTGTTCATTGTGGGGCCACTATGCTTTATGAGGAGGCTGAATTCTTTAAGATACGCTTCTATGATTGCTATTGGCTCTGTAGCATACTTGTGTATACTAGTTATTGTTCATTTTGCTCATCAGACAACCGAACTAAGAGAATTGAAAGGTGAAGTATCAGTTGGTTTACCTCATGGGGAGCCAACACCTTTAACCACCTTACCTATATTTGTTTTTGCATACACTTGTCATCATAACATGTTCTCAGTAATAAATGAACAGAAAAATACTGGATTTACTTACGTTAGGTATATCGCAATTGTATCAATACTGGTGGCCTTTGTACTATATGTTGTCATTGGTAGTACCGGTTACCTGACATTTGGTGACAACATTACAGGAAACATTATTGCATTATATCCTGATACATTATCTACCACTATTGGTCGGATTGCAATTGTTCTTTTAGTAATGCTGGCATTTCCTTTGCAATGTCATCCTGCGAGAGAATCTATCAACAACATGATAAAATATGTACAGGACAGATATTCTCCGCAAACCTCATATGAGTTGACGGCAGTAGATGCTGATAATCTCGAGATCAATAACGATGTGACATCTATAAATTCAAGAGCAAATGATAAAGAGGAAGAGTGCATGGATACAAAGCGATTTATGATTATTACAGCATGTATTTTATTCTGTTCCTACCTGTTGGCAATCTCAGTTACCTCTCTAGCACGGGTTTTAGCCATTGTCGGTGCTACAGGATCAACAACTATATCATTTATACTACCTGGATATTTTGGTTGGAGTTTGATTGGTACGGAGTATACCTCTAATGGTAATCAATTACCTCTACGTAAATCAACTGTCATATTCAAATATATTGGCTTAGTGATGACTATTTGGGGAATAATAATCATGATTACTTCCTTAATTGCATCCCTTTTCTTTGGGGCTTCGCATTAGATATTTTGTTACTTGTAACTATTATTTATAATTAATTAACAAATGAAATATGTATATTGACGTTTAATCCATTTTCCTACCTATGTTATGTTGTGCAGTTTACCTAATCCACTACGTCCGGCTCAGTCATCCAAAATATAAAAAATGCAAAAATGAAAATTAAAGTACAATGTTATATACAATATACACCTCGTAATTTTCATGAGAAGCCTAAGACCTAATAAAATGGAGACCAACCATTAAAGATCAAGGCTAAATTAGATTCATCGACAGCTTCTTGTATCAGTTTTTCTACTGTTGCCTCTATCGTCAAACCATTTCTATCCAGCTTCTCTTGAACACCTTTTAGAGCTCTATAAGATTGCTGATTTTCATCTGAGTCTAGCTTTGGTGTTAGTTTCCTCTCAATAACTTTAGAATTATTTGTTGCAGTCGTCATATGACCCTCTAAGTTATCATCATACATATATTTATGCTTCTTGAAAGGAGATACTGCCCATGAGTACAAGGGATCCCACTTCAAGATATTTAAAACACACATAACCTTTTCAGAGTCTCTACTGAGAACATTTAACACTTGCTCACAAGTTCTGCGGAATATCCCTTCAACACCTGTTATCCCAAAACCATCAATAATATCTCTAGTTAATCTAAAGGGCACTAACTCAGGTATTTTTAATAACCGACCCTGGTCAAATGCTATACCTAGGTCAATATGAATGGGTTCACCAGTAGTGGTATCTATCAAAATGTTATTTAAATGCCTATCCCCTAAACCAAGGATATAACCAACCATAGAACTAGTGGCTACCCCTTTTGTATATTTCCTCTTGGCACATATCCAGCCATTGGCATCAATGAATGAATTGAAAAAGAAGTTTCTAAATTTTGGGCTAATTTTTTTTGTGATATCTAGATATGTTAAGATTCTTTCTTTGTCGCTTTTTGACTGAACATCCTTCATGCTTCTGCGTGCTTCTAACCAACTATAATTATCATCTTTGTGAATATCAGTTAGAATGCTATGCAAAGACAAAGAATTATTCACAAATTCAATCAAACCAGCCTTTGGCCCCAAGGGAACAACATTATAAGTTCTCATATGTAAATCAGACCTTCGCATTTCAACGTCTTTACCAAAGATCTTATTCACCTGCTGAAAAACCTGTTCCATGATGGCGTCTTGCCTTAGATCATCAGAACCATATTTTATAACAACCTTATGTCTTGACCCATCAGACAAAAGTAGAGTCATAACCTTAGGTAAAGAAAGACCTGTAGATGTTATTGTGATATTTCCAATAACCTTCACAATATTCCTAGAGGAATCAAGAGTATACTGTGAAGAATTTATAGTACGAGTTACAGTTGGTAAAGGAAGGTTTTTTTTGGGCAACTCCGTGATCCAATATCTTCCAATATTAAGTGTCTCTAATGATATTTGAGCATTTTTGCCCTTCACCTTCAATTCTGCTATTTCTAGTGTTGCATAACAAAACTCCTGAATAGTTCTTAAGTATTCACCTTCTTTAACGCTAATCTGACTGTTTTGCAATTGATCAAATATTAAATTTGCAGCTTTGATCTTTTCAGAGATCTTTTCGTCTAGTTTATCACTATATTTTTCATAAAGTTGTAGATTTATGACCGCATAACCGGTCTCAAATGGCAATTTATACAAAAGTCTTTTCATGATATACCATAATTGCTTTTGGAATTTACTCTTAAGTAGTGAGAGTTTAGAAGTAAATTGGTTTACCCAGGGTAAGAATTTCCACGTTGGAATTTGTGACAGCTTTGAAGTGAGGTCTGTATTAATGTCATCATCATCATCATTCTCAAACCAGAGTCCACAGAATCTATCTAAAACGTCATAATCATAATTATTGGTCAATATTAGTATTTGGACATAATAGTCAAGTGCTCTCTTGATGAGTTTTTTTCTAGTGAGACAAATATTTTCAATTGCCAGTCTATCATTTTCCATATGCGTCTTGAGATTGTGATAATGCTTTTGTCCTACTAATAATTCCTCATTGGATAAATTGGAACTTTTAACCACACTTTCAATATCTTTAAGCTCTTGCCTAGTCCTTCTGTAACTTTTCTGTTTTTCTTTCAGTTGATCACTCCCATTTAGACGGCTAATTTCAAGATTCAAAAAGTTAGCCACCTTATATATTGTATCCGGAGCGGACCGTATATTGTTTATCGAAACATCCCAATGTTCGACATCATTCTCAAAAATTTGAATACCACTTTTCACCTTAGCCTGATAACTATCCCATATAAGCTGCGCACGAACCTCATCGTCACTTACAAAGGTATTATAATTTAATTTGTAGGATTTATCAGATAACAATTTAGATAATATAGTCAACGGTGCCTTGGTTTCACCAAATTCGCGCAGAGCTAAAGCTGTCACATAAGAAACATGCCTACTCAACTGCTCCACCAAATTTGTATCTGCAATATGAAATCTCTTCATAGCAGCTTCCATGCTTAATATTCTAGAAAGCGAAGTCTGTTGGATATGAAAGTCGACACTTAATTCAGTCTGGTGAATGAGCTCTAAAATAGGTATACATTTCATAGCTTCATTTGCGAATTTCTCTCGTTCAACATATATCTTTAACATCAAATATCTAAATTGCCAGTTAATCTTTATGTCGGAAATAAGTGCATTTTCCAGATACCTATCAGGGTTTATTACATGGTCTATTTTGAATCGTGATATATCGGTGTCAGTTTTCAGCGAAATAATGGCTCTCTTAGTTTTGACATATTCCCTAATTGTTTCAAACCATTCTAACTTGCTTGAAAAATTTGCTTTAGCTTTATAAAGTTGTATCTCTGCATTCTGTAGTAGATCAACAAATTCTATATTAGTATTTCTCAGGTCGTAAGCAGTATTGTAAAATGAAACTATTTTACAGTCAATTGCTTTGGGTTTCGGGAGATCCCATTTATCCAACTGAAGACATCTTAGATAAGCATCTGCAGGATTATCACAGCTAGTTCTTAGATCAGCGATATCCGCTAACGCATTAAACCCCATTCCTGTGAGGGTATTGACTAATTGGTGAGATCCATTATCTACCAGATGATTAAAGTTTGCATCAAAATATGCACCATTCAACTGCAGTGCTTTTAAAGAATGCGGTGATAGTCTGTTAGCATTTTTAATAAAACCATTTAGTGAAATTGGTGTTGGCAACGCATATAACATGTCAACATCATCCAATTGCTCATATATACTAGTCAAAAGAGCAACATCATAATCACCGTTTTCGCACATGTATGCTTCCTCAAAAAGTTGCAATGCAAATTTTGAATCCTTTATCTTTAAAGCTGCATCTATAACACCTTTGAACTCAATTTTCTGGTATAAGTTTGAATATTCTTTGCGCCCTTGAAGAGCTCCTGAGCGTATAAGACGAATGAATGACAACAATAGTGTTAACTTTGCTAGACAGTCGCTTGCCATTGTGAGGTCATTTAAACGTGAAAATATGTGTTTCCAAGTTGAACTCATTCGCCGATGATCAAATGAAAACGCAGCCAGAAAAAATATACAAACGTTTTGTTTACAAAAATCCATAGACTCATAACACAAAGGAATAAACCATTGAATTTCCTTTGAGTTCAAAGATATTTGTGAAATGAAAAACATACAGAGTTTGACCAACCAGTCTTTATAAGGAATATTTGTGTCAAAAAATTCACTTTCAAGGTAGTGCTCGGAGATAACACAACCACAATTAGATTTTCCAAAATGCTCAATTATTGTTTCATCAATTTCTTTCGCTGAGAATGCAATTTTCATTTTGGTTGCACGCAAAAATTTACTCAGTAAATCCTTATCTTTTAGGATGTTTATTGAAATAAGATGGCATATAATATTACTCAGAGCAAAACTCTTGAATCCTATGGTAGGCTTTATAGATATAAGGCTTCGAAATAATACCGAATACATAGCGCTAACCGCACTATCAGAAAAGTCATAAACTATTTCCATATCATCTATACCAAATCCATCTTTTTCACAAAACGAAGAGTTTTCTTCCAGTTCTAAAATTAAAGAGGAATATTGGGTAGAATAGTCACTAAACCATAATGAAAAATTGTCTATGTCAATCAAATTATTTGATTTGTACACATATTCAATAAATTTCTTATTCATCTTGTGACTAACATAGTCTGGCATAGGGGGTGCAAATGTCATCAACAAGGCAAACAGTTCCACCTCCTCAGCAAAATACATTTGTGAAGTTAGATCACCAACCTGATTGTAAATAAGATCAGTAACCTGCCCATTGGTAAGGAGTTTCAAAGCAATACTATTAACCGTAGACAGATTATTAGATAACATATTCATATCCTCGTCCCCAATTTTTAAACATTCTTTATTTCTCACGTAAAAGTGTAAAACATTTAAAAAAAAAAGAGTAAGTGAATCAGGTTTATCTAAACTGTTAGGCTTAATCAATGATAACAAACAATTTAATAGTAAAAATACATCGGCTTCAATGTTCTCTATTTTAAGGAGATAGGATAGCCAGTTCATCAATTCTATATGTAGAACTGATTGTAAAAAAGTGTCTTCATATAAAAATACCAACAGCTGCAACTGCCTCAAATGATTATTCTGTTCCCAACTAGATTCTGATTTTTGTATATCAGAGATAATCCATAATATAAGAGTTCTCAGATCAAGTAATAGTGTTTGTCTACTCCTACCACAATTTTTGAAAATTTTTATAACAGAATGAACAGTGATATAAATATTCATTCTATTTATTGCATTTTTCATCTCGCTGTCCATAAACAACTCTAGGAGTGAGCTCGATTGATTTGGCCGCTGCATCTCATTTAAAACAGATGTATAATCACTACAATCACATAACTTTAGAGCATATCGCATAACGATTATGAAATTAGAGCTTAGAACGCTCTCCAATTGGCCACGGAAAGAGTCTTTGAGCTTATTGAAAACCATATCTCCCACACCATTATCGTAATATGACAAAGGAATTAGAAGGTATAGAGATCTTCTTAACATCTCACATTTGCTAGTATTACGATCAGAAAAAAAATTTCTTTCTAGTGATTCACTATCCGAGCGACTAAATATTAGGGCGCATATTTCTCTATTATATTGCCTTTCAAATTCTTGTATCGAACCAAAACCAAAAAGACTTCCAATAACAGAGTTAAAATAAAGCTGACGATCAGTATCATTTCTCTTAGTCCATTGTCGGATGACCTCTAAAATATGTACGTTCAACAATTGAATTTTGTTTCCTTGATAATAATTGTTGACATAATTCTTCACTGCTTTTTTTAAAAAAAATGATATGTGAGGAATATTACCGTAGTTTGAAAATATATCCAAGGTGTACACAAAATTTGTGTCATTGCAGTCCAGCAAGCCGAATAATACAAAACACGATGATGCAGCCTTTTCTACACTTTCAGGCATGGGTTCAAATAATTCAACTAAATCATCCAATATGGTTTTCCGGTTTTTATGACTTTTTTTTGACATGTAAGCTTTTAATTCATCAACAATATTACCTAAAGTCGAATAAGCAACGTTTCTCATGCAAAATATCAACATTGAATATAAATCTTGTGTCTTAATGGCGCAGCTGCTGTTCACTGTAGAGTTGTGTTTTAAGACAGAAATGAACAACCTTATCAGCACAACAAATGTGCCTGTTTCACCAAAATTATTTTGCACTAAGTTATTGGTTATCCAGATAAGAAAGTCATTACAATCAGAATTCAATATATTATATTTCACGTTTACCCATAACTCGATAGTGGAAGTTAAAAATAACCCAAGCCTGATCATTGAGAAATCAGAAAGCTGATATTTCGAATTTAGCAGTGATTTGGCTAAAAACTGACATAATTTTTCAAGGGAATGGACTTCGTAATATTGATTATTCGACGGGTTGGTTACCCATGATAAAAGTTCATCTAAAACAAGAGACTCATTCGGACCCATCGAATATAACAATAACCTATCCAAATATATGCCAATTTTCCCCGGAACATTACTGTCCACACAAGTGAAAAACTGTGTCATTAATTTAATATCTGTACGAAAACGCAAAATACTGCGCTGGTTGAGATATATGTCATTACCAGTCTTGGCAGTGGACCCGTTATCTGCATTCAAAAAATGACTGTATTCTTTCTCAAACAAGTTAATCAATGATAGTAAAATATTATCTTTGAATACTACGTCATTGTGCAATCTATTGAAGAAAGTTTCTTGATTGCAGATTATCTCAATAAATTGTTTGCCCTCTTCCCATTTGTCAAAAGACAGAAAATCCAATTCGATAAGTATCGAGTTCAACCTTTGGTTTAGTTCTTGGTTCAAATATGTGTATACCTTACCACTTTTTTCAATAAAATTAATAAAGTAAATCAGTGAAATAGCAAAAGTATACTTCAAACT
The DNA here is from genome assembly GCF_010111755.1 of Nakaseomyces glabratus. Classification (NCBI taxonomy): domain Eukaryota; kingdom Fungi; phylum Ascomycota; class Saccharomycetes; order Saccharomycetales; family Saccharomycetaceae; genus Nakaseomyces; species Nakaseomyces glabratus. Next base: position 443,979 of record NC_088958.1, read on the forward strand.
GTGGTTTTTAGAAGTAGTAAAATAGTTATCGATTATATTCAACAACCACTGAATCTTTATATTTGTGCTGGTTATTGGACAAACCATGGACTTCGTGTTGACCGATGCTTGTGAACTTGTTTGTATGGTTTGTGTCAAAAACTTTCTTTGGTTTTCATAAAAATACCATATTGCTAAGGCACTATCGCTTGTTTTCAAATTTAATAGGTTATAGGTGTTGTGTTGCTTATTATGCGATGTGCTGCCAACAACAACATCAAGTGACCAAAGGAAAAATTCGAATATCAATTTTAAATGCTCAATATGGATAGTTTGTGTTATATTGTGATTAATCCACTTACTAAATGAATCAAGCAATAAGGAGTTGTCTACTTTGAGATTGTTTATCGCAAACACAAAAATATGCTGCCATGCTTCACAGGTAACAGATGAAATTTCTATAGGTAAAACGGAATCAGGGGACGCGATTATGCTATTAACCAGAGATGATAGCTCATCAATTGGTTCTCTTGTCAAGGAGTGAAGTAATTTGTTAAATATCAGACATGCCATGATATTTACTTCACTAGTTGATAATAGTGGGGTAATATACTTTAGAACCTTGAGGTATAGGGTTTCATCAAAATTCCACAAATCATAACTGATATTAGTAAATATACACGCGAGATGCCACGAAGTCAATGAAATATTATTGGTGTTAATACAAAGTCTATCAATAAGTTCAGTATTACATGCTATGGGGTGATCCAAATTTAGCAAAAAGAATAGCTTACATCCCAGTAGCTGAATTAACGGATCACCCGACTCTAACAAACTCTGAGAGTAGTCTAATAATGAGTTGCATTGGTTCAGATTAGATTGTAAACTACCTTCATATTTGATCTTCTTAAGAATTTGGGTAGCATTATTCTCTCGTTCTTGATTAGATAGTCTATAATAAAGGCATAGAGTGTCATAAAGTCCAAACAGTCTTAACCATGCTAGATCTTTGCAGTGTGTCTTTGCAAAAGTATTATACGTCAAATCCATATTAGAATTGTTTAGGTCGTCATAAATACCAATCGTCAATGAATGATCAACATCCAACATTTCTTTTACTTTCATTGGAATATAGTCCTGTAATGTAGATAATACAACACTGTGGCTGATACGGCTTCCCATAATTTCTTGTCCAGGCATAATTGGAATTTGGTTTTGCAATAGTCCTCCACCAAAGATATCTATTTTTGAAATGTCATTTAACAAATTGAAATTGTTTGTTTTACCAATCCGTGTGTAGAGTTTCCAGCATTCAATTATTAGAGATGTGGTATCATAATAATGCTGGCAATGCAACCTAGCTACCAAATTTGAGGAAATGGATAGTAAGACATTTGTAGTAGCAGTTTCACCTTTCTCAAAAACGATTAAATTTGTTATTATGACCAAGGCTTCCTTCGCAACTTTACTAAGTGAAATTGAACCTTTTATTAACAGGACATAGAAGGTATCTAAAGAGTTAGTGAGTGCTCTTATATTTGATCTATTTGAGGATGTTATCTTTATCAGCCAAAGTGTATATTCAGCAACATCAAGCCATTGAGATGGTCCAATTTTGTTTCCAAATATTTCAGATTTTACAATTGCCAGAATGCAGTATGTTACATCATTGATTACCGGTACAATTATTCTGGCGTCATTGTAAAATAGGTCCTTAACAGCCGATATTGTTAGCTTTAAATGGCTAAGCTTGAACTTTTCGATTACAGTTTCAATGAACAGTCTTAAAGTATATGTGATATTTGAAAATCTGCTAATTGATATATTTTCTTTCCGTTGTCTAGAATCCGTATCATCTTCTATACTATCAATATACTTGCCCGCCTCATTTTCTAATAAACTCAATAGTGTGTTTAATAAACCATTAATTTGTTCGTTAGCAATAAATCCAGGATTGTCTTTCAGGATAGATTGAAGCTCTTGAAGTCCTGCATTTCGATCTCTTAGTTTACTTGATGTTAGTTGATCCTGTAGCGTTCTGATTTGATAATTTTCCATTTAGTCAACTCATAGATCACAACATTAACACATTAATCAAATCCTATCAAACCAGACCGTCTATCTAGTGTTATATTTAAAGATACGATATATTTCCGAGAGTTTGAATTATCTAAATTTTAAAATATGATAAAAGATACCATTTTAATTCCAAGTTTCAATGAGATGAGATGATATGTCAAGAGAAATAACCGAATGAGAGGGCGTACTGTATGACATAAAATCTCGGAATAATACACATTCTTGACCAAAGCGTGAATTATTGGGATCAGAAGATAATCTAGGATCTGTTAGTCATTCTGTTATAGTTATTGATCATATTTGATATCTAAGAATGTTTACAAAACATTATACAATGAAAGCATTCACCTCTCACCTAACTTCGATCGCGATAGGTTTTAGTATACATGTACAAAGATATTTTAAGTTTGACTTCCTATTTTAGTAGTTCTTATAAGTATTAAAGATTAGAATAATGGAAAACCTTCTCTTAAAAAGAAATTTTAATAAAAAAAACCAGTATTAAATTGTATTGAAAGAATAATAAAAAAAAAATTGAGATAGTCTGCCATGTCCATTTTTACATGATTTTAAGTATGCCAGTAACGAGCGTCTTGAATGTGAATTTTGATCTACCGAGATAATATAGACAGGTGATTAAGACATGTGCTTATTTAAAGCAACCTGTACATCATCGGCGTTGATCACGACACCCCTTTCCGAACATTTAGCTTTTGCCATTAATTCAGAGCATAACCCATCAATATCTATATCAGAGTATTTTGGATGTGCCGTTATTCTGTCCCAGATTTCTGAACATCTTAAGAGACCATCATCCCGTGATGGAACGACAGTATTGTCATTTTCATCATCTTCGTCATCATCTTCGTTGTCATCTTTAGTCGTTTTCTCACCAATATTTTGATTGTCAATTGTTTCTTTCATCCTCGAACTATTGAGCATATCATTTGTGTTTTGTACTTTGAATGTATCTTCTGTTTGCATTGATGGCTCCTCTTTAACCAATCCATTTGCTATTAGTGCTGAGTCAGAGTTGTCTGTATCTGGTATATTTGTTGTAAAGTAGTCGTTTACTAAATCATTACTATTGGTGAAGTTATCGTCTTGATCGTTGTCATCAAAGTTTAGATCAGTTGTTTCCCTGAAAAAGTTGTTATCATAGTCACCTGGGAATGCCAAAGATGAGTTGATGAATGGGAAATTTACTGATTTACTTTCATTTTCCTTTTCTACTACCTTTTGTACAGCTGGCGACCTGTAAACCTCTTGTGTTCTCCCGGAACCTAACACTGAAGGCGAATAGGCAGGAGAATTGGGAGAGAATAATATGTCGTTACCTAACAAGTTATCACCGAATCCCAATTGTCCAAAACCTGGAGCACCACCAGTGGAGTGTTGATTTGAGGCGGGAGACATGTCATCCCATGTATTTGACAAGAAAGCTGGATCAGTGACGAGGTTATTAGTAGCATTCCCATGCTCATTGCCTTGCATGTTTAAACTAACATCTCCCATTGTATCATTTATAATCATTGGTGAGTTGCTGTTGCCGTTACTGCTTGTGCCAGGTAGAGGAGTCGTGGCAGCCGATTTACTCTGTGGGATGGGGCATGCTTTAGTACCACACGCCTGGTTCAGTTTAGTACAAAACTCTGAAACCTGCTCATCGAAGAAGTTATTGAAATCTATGCCCGAGCCCGATTGGCCCCTCGATATCTGCTTGTGAGAGGTCATGACGTCGTCTAGCCAGTCTTCTGATGAGGTTGGGTCTGTGTTCCAAGTGTTTTTGGATTCATTAGAATCTGAGGAGTCAGAATGTGGAATAGACTGTTTCTTTGCATTAGCGGCAACCGAGTTTGCTGTTGTTGATGAGGACGTGTTACCAGGTGGCGTCAACTGACCTGTGACGTTGAAATGCCTATTTTCATTGAAACTCTCAAGATCTTGCCGTATAATCTTCGCACCAGGTAAGATGCTAGAATCCTTTGATACTCTGTTAGCATTTGACGCCGCGAGATCTGTGTGTCTTGTCGATGTGGAAACCGAGCCGGTGGCGGCACCGTTCCCAGCACCAGCAGCCCCACCCTTGTGCTTCTCCAAGTACTTCAATACCTTATGGTCCTGTTTCGTCTCTGGTCTGTACTTCCGCAACTCTTTCACCAGGATACTCAGCTGGTCCCTGAGGAAGTTGGTCTCCACCTCATTCAGCTTTGTCAAGTTCTCCAAGTCCACCACTTTCCGCTCCAGTTCCTTCATCTTGCGCTCCTTACGCTCCCTGAACGCCTTCTGCGCAGCCCTGTTCTGTGCCACACGCTTCATACGCGTCTCAGGATCCAGCTCCTGGTACCGCTTCTTCCTCGAAGCGCTGCTCTTCTGTGCGCCACCGTTATCCACCTCAGCCATCTTTTACTTCCTAGTTCTTGTCTCTGTCCTTGTCCTTGGCGTGTCTAAGAAACCTTCAAGTTGTAGGCTCTTCTGGTATTTGGTATTGCGTGCGGTTTCGAAAAGTAAGCGCTTATCAAGTAGTTACTGTTGCATATTGGGTTTTTCTTATATAATGGTGAAATCTGCCCATCATCCCCCCACACACAGTTTTACGTGTATAGAGAGAGGGAAGAGCCCCTCCCAGTTCCCACCTGTCCTTCACCGATGCGGTATCGCCCAAAGAAATTACCGCACTCGCAACTGGAGAGCACCTCTTTCAGTAACGGGAAAGGACACTGTGCTGTCGTGACACAGACGGTGCTGCAGGAACAAGGGGTACCTTCCCACTCCGCTATGTTCTGTGCCAAGGCCTTTTTCACCCTTCTACACAAAGTTTCGGGTTCCATTTGGCTACAGAAGCAGCAGTACAAAACAGTACACAACGGAAATCAAAATACAAACCGGAGAAAGACCAACACACGGGGCTGTACGGGGCTGTACGGGGCTGTACGGGGAAGTACAGGTACAACAGACACAAACTCTTTCTAAATGGGAGGGGTGCTGCTGTACGGGTGCGTTAGGTAATGCACAACAAAATCATATACATGGTGTGTGTGTCATACGTTGGTACGTGTTACACATGTGCAACACTTGTGAACCATGACATACATATGTACGTAACATCATCTGATTATACGTATCCAAGTATTTAATCGTTAGCCCCCCCCCACTCCCCCACCGCCGTCGCCGCCGTCGCCGCGGCATTTGGATTTTCTCGTTTCGCCGAGAATTGTTACCCGCAGTGCAGGGTGGAGGGGGGGGGGAAGGAGGTGCTCGTTGCTTTTCGCCCTAAGAGAGTGCTTCACAAGGGATCCCACGGAAGGGGTTTTCTCTGCTGCTATTGCCAGTATTCTTATTGTAGTATTCTATTGTTCTTATTGTTGGTCTATTGTTCTTATTGTTCTAATTCTATTGCAATCCTCTGATTCGAACTCGAAGATGTAAATTGTCTCGTTTACTCCCTTGCTCCCCCCGTCAACACCCTGCAGTGGATTGTTACTGCATCTGCAAGCAAGAAAAAAAAATTGCGAAAACTCGTTTAGCCCTTCGTACCCTTTCTGCTCAAATCTCGGAAGTTATCGGGTAAACATCGCAAATTTTTTCTGGACAGCTCTATTATATATATTGGTAAAGACAATATACAGTTTATTGTGCTCTTGACGTCTCTAAAGCGTATAACAGAAAATATATCAAGGAATTGAAATTCTCCCGATACTAATACAGAAGGAAAAGATGTCTGAGTCGGAATTGAGACAGAGACAAGCTGAGTTCACCAAGGAATTGCACGGTGAAGGTGCCGAGAGCAGGACCGGTTTGACCGCGTTGCTGTCCAAGAACCGTAACGCCCAACGTGAAGCTGTTTCCAAGTACTTGAGACACTGGGACGGTAAGACCGACAAAGAGGCCGAGGACCGTCGTTTGGAGGACTACAACGAGGCCACTCACTCCTACTACAACGTTGTCACGGACTTCTACGAGTACGGCTGGGGTTCCTCTTTCCACTTCTCCCGTTTCTACAAAGGTGAGAACTTCCAAGCCGCCATGGCTCGTCACGAACAGTACTTGGCATACATGGCCGGTATCAAGAAGGGTGACCTAGTGCTGGACGTCGGTTGCGGTGTCGGTGGCCCTGCCCGTACCATCGCCAGATTCACCGGCTGTAACATCATCGGTCTAAACAACAACGACTACCAGATCCAAAAGGCTAAGTACTACGCCAAGAAGTATAACTTGCAAGACCACATGGATTTCGTTAAAGGTGACTTTATGAACATGGAGTTTGAGCCAAATTCCTTCGACAAAGTGTACGCGATCGAGGCCACTTGCCACGCTCCAAAGCTGGAAGGTGTATACGGTGAGATCTACAAGGTGCTGAAGCCAGGTGGTACTTTCGCCGTTTACGAATGGGTCATGACCGAAAACTACGACGAAAACAATGAAGAGCACCGTAAGATCGCTTACGAGATCGAGCTAGGTGATGGTATTCCAAAGATGTTCACCGTCGACGTTGCCAAGCAAGCTTTGAAGAACGTCGGTTTCGAAGTCGAAGTTTCTAAGGATCTTGCTGACGAGGATGACGAAATCCCATGGTACTACCCATTGACCGGTGAATGGAAGTACGTTCAATCTCTATCCGATATCGCTACTTTCTTCAGAACCTCTTACTTCGGTAGAAAATTCACTAACTGTATGGTCTCCATAATGGAAAAGGTTGGTGTCGCCCCACAAGGTTCCGTTGAAGTTACCGCTGCCCTAGAAAATGCCGCTGTTGGTTTGGTCGAAGGTGGTAGAAAGAAGCTTTTCACCCCAATGTTCCTATTCGTCGCTAAGAAGCCAGAAGATGCTAAATAAACAACTGCAGCATAACTATATTCACACTTTATGATGTTACTTTATTTCCAAACGATTGTCTTTAATTAATTTTATTCCTGGCCTTATGAGTGTTACCTGTCGTAATGCTAATGAAATTAACGCTAATTATGATTTTTGCAAAATTAAATTATAGAAGAGATCTTTAGAATGTTCACTTGAATTCATTCCACATGTTTTATTTTATTCCTGTTTAAATTTGAAGAATATCAAAGGATCATTGGCATCCGCAATATATATATTATTTGTATATTTCCTTTTATGTAAGTATCTTCAATTAACTGCCCCGCGCTCATATATACGCTACGCATAGCCTTAACGAAATCAAACAACATTATTTAAAATTAAATTTGGAACTCCAGAAAGCACACTGGTCAAAACAAATGATAGCTAGTTAGTCCGGACTTTTCTGACCTATGCTTGCCATTATAGTTAATTCAGTTAGATAAAAAATGAACTTTGTTATCAAAATGATACGATGTGATGATGTTAGAATCTATATATACATTCATACATTACTTAAGGGCATGCTATTAATGGCAAGAGAAATAAATTACTACTTATTCAATTGTTTAATCAGTAATGTACGCTTATTGTGGTGCTGGGACCTTTGGCTTGGACCAGTCGACACGTAGAATCAAGTTCATGAAACCTCTACCGTCCAAGAAGTGCAAGGCCTTCTCAGCCATGTCTTCATTAATGAATGTAACGAATGCCAAACCTCTGGATCTGCCGGTTTCCTTGTTTCTGACAACGACAACCTTTTGGATTGGTTCGAATGGGAATAATAGTTCGTTTCTTAGGGTGTTTTCATCTGCGTTCTCGTTCAATTGTAGAATCTTCAATGTACAGCTGTCATCACGTTCTCTAGCGTCTCTGTAAGCGTCTGAAGAAGGATCTCTTGCACCAGCACGACGAGATGGTGGCACATAAGCACCTGTTGCGGTGATACCAGAGTCAGCCTTGCCAGCTGGCACTTCTTCAGGTAGACCTGGACCAGCAGCGGCAGCAGCTGGGTCTTCCAATGCCGATATTTCACTCAAAATGGTCTTGAATGGACAGTTCATAGTGTAATGCGCGTTACCACACAGTCTACATGTAATAGTCTTAGAAGCAGATGCCTTAAGCTTTTGAGTTCTGGCTTCAATGATCTTTCTCCAGTTTCTGTCAAGCAATAACTCAACGGTTTCACCGAATTGTGTAGTAGAGTTGTTTGGTCCAGGTGGCGAGTTCTTCTCAGCACCAAACTTGGCCCAGCTTCTTCTCTCAGCAACAGATCTATGCACACGCTCAGTTATCTTAACATCTCTCACCTTCTGAATAATCTTATACTTCTCACCATTTTCAGTCTTGTAAGTGATAATACTCTTCGTCCCGTCAGGGTTCTCTATGATCTCTGGTGCTGCTTGCGACATTGGCTCTTATACGTATTCCTCAGCGTTTAACTCCCTCTACAATTGACGGTGCAACTGATCCACATATACACACACTTCACCCATCACTTATACACTATGAGCGTCTCTTCCACCAAAATTTTTCAGAATTTTTCTTTCTGAAAAATTTGCATATACTTCAAGACGTAAGAAATCACGGGGACTACTCCCCTTCCAGTCTTCCCGGTTTTGGATTTTATAGATGTTGTAACGTTATAACAATAGTAGTTGTAGTTATGGCCTCTTAGCTGAGCGTTAAACAGTGAGTGTTTTGAACGCTGGATCGCAAGGGATTATAATTATTGATAATGGCCAAGGTCAAGGCTAAGAACACGGTGGTGAAGCTCGTTTCTACTGCGCTGACGGGCTACTCTAGGTTTATATCAGTGAAGAAAGGTGCTCCTCTAGTAACACAGGTGCGGTATGATCCTATTGCCAAGAAGCATGTTCTATTTAAGGAGTCAAAGAAGAGGAAAGTACCAGAGAGGAAACCGTTGGATTTCCTAAGGACTTCGAAATGATCTCCAAGGTCTGTTGCACAAGAACTATACCAATTCCTCGCTCAAATTGGTTTATCCATGTATATACAACAAAATGGGTGTTTGTGAGTACCCAACCCATAACATATAAATATGTTCATATATTCATTAGCAAATACTATAATTTTGAAGTTTACATATCAATTATACACCTGAACACCTGAACATAGCATTTCAAAATGGAAAAGGATTCACATCATGACCTGCAAATTTCATGTCCTTTGTATTTTGTTATTAGAAACTTTATGTACATATATGCTAATAGTTAAAGAATCTATTGGTGTATGCGTGATCGTCCCTTTAAAATAACATATAAGGGATAAATGATGGTGGAAAATGGCATTCCTAGATGGAAGGAAGACTAATCTAGTGAGTGAGTATAATAAATGATTAATAAAACTAATGAGAAAAAAAAATAATGGGACGAAGGAAAAAACTAATAGCACAATTATAACTAGAAATAAAATATTATAAGTTTTAAGTCATTAGAACTGGTTGAAGATGACTATATTGAATCGCGTTGGGGAAGGCTCATTAGAAATGTAATAAAGTAAGAAAGAACATAGATTTAGTATTTACATTCATTGGTTACCCCATGAACTCCCACCTCCATAGTTGGATTTATTGCCTTGGTCTTTCCATGCAGATCTATTACCACCATTGTTTTGTTCTTGGTTGTTACCACCCCAAGTAGATGTCCCACCTGTTGCATTATTACCCCAAGTAGAGGCACCACCGTATGTAGAACGGTCACCACCTCCCCAGGTAGAGACACCACCATTGGCTTCACCACTGGCAGCCCATGTGGAGGCACCACCCCAGCTGGATTTGTTACCCCAAGCGGAAGCACCACCCCATGTTGATGTAGCACCTTGACCACCCCATGTAGAAGTAGCACCACCTTGACCTCCCCAGGTGGAAGAGCCACCAGCACCTTGGCCACCCCATGTGGATGCACCGCCCCATGCTGAGGTAGCTCCGCTGGTTCCTGCTCCGTGAGAGTTAACTGCTGGTGTCTTACCACCATCGAAAGCACCCCAACCAGGAGTCATACCACCGGCCAAAGCACCGTTATTATCAGCTACGACACCGGAAGCGCCGCTAGCCATATGTCTAGGAGCGCTGACATAACTTGGACCCATTCTTGCTTGTGGTAGTCTACCACGTCTATTCACTAGCTCATCATACGTTATACCTTCACCACCTTCACGATTATAGTATGTTAATTTTCTCTTGTCTATAGTGATATGCTTGTTCTTGGAATGAAGTTCGACGGTGGCTTTATCACCATTGACATCCTTCACTATACCTAGTTGACCTTTGTATCCAGCTGATCTAACTCTAACAGTTTTACCAAGAGCGACTTCACGACCAGTACGTACTGGAGCTGCGGAAGGCATTGAGCTCTTAGGTGGTCCCATCTTGGAAATGATATCTGGGTTCATCTTCGATAAATCTAGTTTATTGTTTAACATATTATCCTTAGAAGCAATGGCCTCAACATTGACAGGATTGACAACAAAAACACCAGCATTTTCTACTATCTTTTTAGAGACCACAAATATTTGCTGTGATTGAATATAAAGAACTTGACCTTCTCTACGAGCACCGATCTTTTCTACAATAGAGTCACCAATCTTAATCTCATTACCACTGCTGTCAACTGTAGTTAACCTCGACCTTGATGTGTTTATTTTGCTTAAGATCGAACCCTTTGTAATTGTAGAGACCTTACCAGTTTCATCTATAACTTTGAAAATGTCGTGACCAGCTTGAATAATACAAGCCACATTCTTGGCACTGAGCTCAACAATATCATGCAAAGAATATTCACTAGAGGTTGGGGTTGAGTCAATGGATTTTGATAAGTTATTAGCTGTAATAGTTACTTCTTCTCTGGTTTGATTCGACATGAAAGTGACCTGACCTTGTTTGATTGTCAAAACTAAACCAGCATCGCCTTGATGTTCACCGTTAATGACCATAACATGGTCACCAGGTTCGAAGATCTTTCTTAATGCAGATACTGGAAATTCCAAAGGTTTTAAGGGAAATTCAGGAAGATTGACAGTCGCAATAGTAGTGGTACTTTTAGCAACAATACCTCTAGAGCCCCTTTGTTCACCATTTAGAATCTCAACTCTATCACCTGGTTGGAAGGAAACCTTAGCAGCTTGAGCCTTCTTTATACTTTGAGAAATTGCTGTTAGGTCAACAGCACCTTCTTTTGAGCCAAAACGAGCTAATTCTTCCACAGTAGGTTGTATATTCTTAGTTTCAACATGTTGGATTCTGAATGATTTGTATAAGTAACCATCTATGTAATCTTCATTTTTGTAAGTGAAATGGCGATCATCTCTTTTGTACAAGTTTGCTTGATCAAGTCTCAAAGCCATAGTTGGATTGAAAAGCTGAGGTGCCGGTCTATGTGCAAATGTTGGTCTTCTAGATTTACGTTGCTGAGTAACAGGGTCAATTTCATCGAATTTTCCGTAATCTAAACGAGGAACAATCTTTAACATAACTTCCAGATTGTTTTCACTAATTTGATCCACCATTGCAAGGTCACCCTTATATATACCTCTCTTAACTCTAACGTAGCTACCTTCTTCAAGAGCAACATCGTCAGATTTACTTGGTTTTAACAACAATGGTAATTCTTGAACTGGAATTAATAATTTTTGAGAAATGTAGATATCAGGAACACCGTTACAAAACTTTTCAATAACGGACTGCTTTGGTGCTTCGATATAGATTCTTCCTGTATAGTTATCTCTTTGGAAAATAGATAGAATCTTTAGCTTTCTCTTACCCATAGCTCTATCCAGGTTAAACTTCTTTTTCAAAAGTTTCCTTACTAATTCCTTTTCTTTACCAGGTCTACATCTAACACCCCAAATCGTGGCTGTATCAACACTAGGCAACAGGAATCTTTGAGGAACATAGCCATCTTGAGCAGCAGCACGGTATTGTTTAGAGCTACTTCTACCATAACGTTCTCTCAGTTCCTTGGCCAATCTTTGGGCATCTTCTTCGGAAGATTTGTTCAAATCCTGGTCTAGTTGTCTATGCAGCCTGTCACCACGACGGTTACCTGCCACGCCTTCCTCGTCATCCTCATCCTCACCGTGGGTAATGAAACCTTCACGAACCAACTCACTATCCTCTTCATCTTCTTCATCCTCTTCATCTTCACTGACTTCGGCTTCAATATCCAAAAACCTGTTTCTCTCTTGTTGTCTTCTCTTAGCGGCTGGTTCTTCATCCTCATCATCCTCATCCTCATCAAAATCCTCCTCATCATAATCTTCGGCTAGACCTTCAGCGTCTTGGTTCTCTTCACCATTGCCATCGGTCTTTGATGAATCGTCGTCTGCTGCAGTTTCAGTGACTGAAGGCGAGCCCTTTTCTGATTCAGCGTTATCCTTCTCAGCGTTGTCCTTCTCAAGTGAGTTCTCAAGTGAGTTCTCGCCGTCACCGTTCTCAGAACCTGTGCCATGTGCCTGCTCAGAGACAGGTTCAGTATTTTCAGCACTCATCTCTTCATGCGTCCGCTTACTACTATCCACCACGGCATCATCAGCCTTCACTGGCTCCACAGAACCATCACTCATTGCTCAACACTCTATCTAGAAATGGAAGATATGCTAAAGAAATCCAGTAAATTTGCAGAACAAAGCTTATATCAAGCCCAAAAAACCCCCTTCGCCCTGTTTCGTTTGCTGGGAACCTGAAATCGCAGTTAACTTATTTACCAATAGGCGTCTGAGTGTCCTCTGAATCCCAAGATAAGCTCTTTTGCTGCGTCTGGCAACAGCTAATAGTCCTTGCAATTATACAAATACTTGATTGCTTTCCTGGTCTCCAAAGAAGGTTTTCAGCTTGATGTTGGGAATTTTGACTTTTTTTTTTTCTGGCAGTCACTGATATCGTCAGGCATGCGAAACACGTGTATTAATTTACGTAGCAGGGTATGATAATACCAGTTTCAATGGCTGAACTGCACGTCTTTCGAAAGTATTGGAGAGGGATAAGATACAGAGCATATTCAAGATGGTACATGGGATTTTTTTTGGTAGTGTGTATGGATTAGCTAGGCTTGCTGAGGAGGCTATCACACGGCGTTCGTATATACCTTAGGCTAAGTGATGAGTAGTAAAGTTAAGCTTACGTATGAGCAAGTGAAGAAGTTTACGGAGGCCAAGATTCCCAATGAAGTGGAGGATGAGATATTGACGCGGTATGCTGAGTTCAGTCTGGAAGGAGATATGGTTGTCAAGGACATGGTGCCGTACTTTGAGTCGCTGGAGCTGCCGAGGAGATTCTACAAGCATGTGCGAAAGGATCAAGTGGTGATAGAAGGCACCGATATAGTTGATTTTGACAAACTGTTGAAGCTGACTTACCATATACTGGTATTCATGGACAACGAGACATTGATAGACAGCTTGTGGGAGCTGTTAATCCGGAGCTCTGGTAAGGACAGAAATGGTTCGGTGCGGGACATCAAGGACCATGTACTGAGCATCAAAGATTTCCAAAAGATTGAGAACTACCTCGGCGACGCACAGAACATCTCTTTGATAGACATGGTAAGTGTGGCCACTGGTGGGAAACGTGTGTATATTACATACTTGGACTTCGCCTACGTTCTGGGCAAGTTAGGGTATCTTAGGTTTTAAGAATGTATGGTAGTTTAAATTTTTAAGCATCATGAAAACCAGATTTTAATATGTCTGTGGAGAGGGGTTAATTATATAGGGTATATGTATTCTTAAATACAGAGAGAACGTTTTCCTAAATAATATGCTTGGACTTGAAGTAGTTCTTCAAGTAGTTTACCTGCCATGCACCTAGAGAGGTCAAGACGATGATGACCAATACGGAGAAGTTTCTGACACGCTCGTTAGTGGATTCGTTAGTGTTTCTCAATCTCTCTTCTCTGTTCTTCAAGTAGTTCAATTCGTCGACGATCTCATCGGTCAATTCCTCGATCTTTCTCAGCTCCAGCTCAATTGGTCTCAGCTTCTCGGTGGCACTGATCTTGTTCCAGTCACGGGCCTGAGAACCAGACTCGATGTCCAATTCAATGGCACGCTTGGCGTTTCTGTTACCACGGTTGGAGTCCAAAGTGTTCTCGAAACACACGTCGAAGGAAGTAGTAGCTGGCGCAGTGAACGCAATACGTTGCTCGCCGACGAAGTTCTTCAATCTTCTGTACTCGTTACCATTAGAGTCGTGCACGTACAAGTTTAGCACGTTACCGTCATTGAGACTACCGTCTGTGTCAATGTTAATAACCACCAACTCACCTTCAGAGACGAAGTCTCTGATACACATCTGTTCCGGCTTGGACTCAGCCTTCAGATCGAACCTCAGAGCACTGATGAAAGGCGCCAACAGCAACAACAAGAGAAACTTCATCACGTATTTCACAATTTCGTTATTATCTCCAAAAAAAGAAGCAGCTCCTTGTTGATCTCGAGTCCCTCCAAATAGTAACTTGAACATTAGCAAACACGTATCTATATATATGGCCCAACACAATGAAATTTCTTAAAGACCCAAAGCACAGAAACAGGGAGAGTGGTACCCAAAGGCGTACAGAAGCCCCAGAAGCCCAAAACCAAGATGGACCATCAACGTGATCAAATGAAAAATTGCTTTTGGCGACGCGTTGTGGCTTTAGACGGTCCGGTCAGATGATATATTCGTTATACAATATATAACCATAAACGTACAATCAGATGACATACGTAGAACACTACACACAATCATGGTGAACGAACGAAAATTTCTTTTCAAGAAAAATTTCCTTTGGCCATCTTATATATATAGAGTGGGATTAGGTTCATTCCTGTATTATTTCTTTACGTACTTCTCTTGCAGTACTAATACTCCCCCAAAGCTTACACACATCCACTACTCCAAAAGAAAAAAAAATTTGCATAATGGATAAGCCAGTTGAAGATCAAGAAGTTCCACAACAAGAACAAGAGGACGTGCCTCCTCCTCCACCTGCTGAAGCCCCACAGGAGCAAGAGCAGCAACAAGAACAGGAACAACCACAAGAGCAAGAGCAAGAACAACAGCAAGAACAAGAACAACCTGCCGAGGAGATGAACGTTGAGCACCAGGATGCTCCTGTCCACCACGAACCAATGCCTTACGAGTCTCAGTTCCCAGAACCACCACAACCATACTACAACCAACCTCCACAAGGTGTGCCCACTTTCCACCAACAAGAAGGCGAATTGTCTAACACCAGACTGTTTGTTAGACCATTCCCTCTAGACGTGCAGGAATCTGAGCTAAACGAGATTTTCGGTCCCTTCGGTGCCATGAAGGAGGTCAAGATCCTTAACGGTTTTGCCTTCGTCGAATTCGAAGAAGCTGAATCTGCTTCCAAGGCTATCGAGGAAGTTAACGGTAAGACTTTCGCCAACCAGCCTTTGGAAGTCATGTTCTCTAAGATGCCTGTCAAGAGATTCAGAATCACTCTAAAGAACTTGCCTGAAGGTTGCTCCTGGCAAGAACTTAAGGACCTGGCCCGTGAAAACAACCTGGAAACCACTTTCTCAAGTGTTAACAGCAGAGATTTCGACGGTACTGGTGCCTTAGAGTTCCCAACTGAAGAGATCATGAACGACGCGTTGGAGAAGTTGAACAACATCGAATTCAGAGGCTCCGTTATCTCTGTTGAGATCGATGACAACCCACCACCAATTAGAAGATCTAACAGAGGTGGCTTCAGAGGTCGCGGTGGTTTCAGAGGCGGCTTCAGAGGCGGCTTCAACGGTCCTAGAGGCGGTTTCAGAGGTGGCTATGGTGGCCCAAGAGGCGGTTACGGTGGAAGAGGTGGCTTCAACGGTCCAAGAGGTGGATTCAGAGGCGGTTACAACAGTGGTGGCTTCAGAGGTGGTTACGGTGCTCCAAGAGGTGGCTTTGGCCAAGGTCCTCGTGGTGGCTACGGTGCTCCTCGTGGCGGTTACGGTGGCTCTAGAGGTGGTTACGGTGCACCAAGAGGTGACTACGGCGCTCCAAGAGACTCATACAGAACCAGAGATGCTCCTCCACGTGAAAGATCCCCAACTAGACAATAATTAGTTTAACCAAAATGGTATAATCTAATTACCGGTAACTCTCCGTGTCTCCCATTTTTAATTGTATTTTATGTGAATTATCAACCAGAGTCAAATGAGACACTTATATTACATTGGCACCAATTATCCCATCATTTGGATGAAATGCAGACATGTAATGGAAAAGAAAAAAAATGAATTTAAATTAGTGACAAATATCTACGACTGACCCATATAGGAAATTATTACTGAATGTTTATTATATTAGTGTATGAAAAATCGGCGAATAGCAATTTAAGTATCCCAAACCTAGTTGTAAAATTATTCTTTAGATTGAGATAACTTTCAATTACATGACCTTTGCAATGAAATCTAAAGAGCACATAGTTGAAAATCAGTGCTTGTTGAAACTTAATATGTTGACAATCCAAAGACTTGTTTAAACTGATCCAAATGTAAGACATAGCACTGTAACAATAATGGAATCACTCTTAAAGACTACTGTTTCAAATCCACAAATTAAAAACTATTAGATTTTCCAATATATCCAAATTAATTACCATTGTACTATAACTGAAATTAGGATCTCTTGTAAAGAATAAAAATCTACCACTTATTAATATTCTACAAAAATTTCTGATCTTACCCAATTAATTATTTGACACTATACTTATTCTGATACATATAACGGCCATCTCAGATATCTGATTTTTCTTTTTAGTTACCAATTATGCTACTCCGCATCTACAATCAATTGGCCTCAACTATGAACTCTAATTATGTGATTGAAGATTTACTAACCGATAGACTATTCAACTGTCAACGTACACCACCAGTTTTATATTATCGTGCGCATACGTTGTTATCTGAAATTAAAAAGAAATTAAAAATATGCATATTGAAATGAAAATGATTGATGAAATTTCTATAAAGTCAATGAATAATGATATATCTGTTGGCATACATTCTATTTACCATTTTTACATCAATTAGTTTCATCATCAGATTCACTTGTTGATAAATCCTCATCTATATGTTCTACCAGCAAATTCCCTTTGGGCCATATGTCTTTAATGTCACTAATTACTTTATTTTCATCCATTGGAATATTCGTCCTTGGGAAAGGTGAAATCAATTCAAATTTGATTTCTAGATCCTCAACTCCTCTCAAATTTGGTGGTAATTCATCAAATATTGAATGCATCTCATTATGCACTATATCCATTAGTTTTTCTATTGAGTTTTCATCTGTTTCAGTCAGACTAATTAAGATAGATGAACTGTCCGAGTTGTCACGTATATCACAGAGTTTAGATTGGATTTGTTGCAACCATTTTCTTTGATCTTCATCCTGTAACTCAAGATATAAATGGCACCCAATCTCCTCATAAAGTGACCTTAGCGTCATATCTCCTGCAATCTTCTTTATAATTCTTTTCCCATCAGCAGTCCTGATTTGGAGCGTAGCAATATTTTTATTCCCTCCATTTGATATGCTATTCTGCTGCTGTAAATGAGTTGTCTTCTCAATACATTTGCTCAACCAACGCAGCTCATGCAGAGCTGTCAACAAAGCTTGCTCTCTTTGTTTCTTTGCAAGCATTGTTTCCAATTCCTTACGTTCTTTTTCTTCTTGTAATCTTTTCTCTTCCTTGTTTCTGTCTTGCATCAAAGAATTTTGATACGCTTCCTCTTGCTTTTGCTTAATTTCACGGGCTAGTCTCAATTCCTGGACATCAGTTCTACTTACAAGTAATTCTGGCCTGTATCTTTCGATTGTGTTCTTTAGACTGGAGCTAAACCTCTTTGCGGATGTCATTCGAATCTTGCTTAGTATCGATAATCTAGTTGATCCGTTAACTGAACCATTGGAGTTTAGTACGTTAGCCACTAGAAAGCTGTCAGGCGTGTATTTCAATTTCAATTCTTGAGAAATAAACCAAGGCTCTACATCAGATACTGAGCCAACATACACCAATAGCTCATCTTTGTAGTCAGCCAACGTCTTCAAAACAGCGTCATCAATAAGAACTCTATTTAAAAATCTGTGTGAGTTAATATCAATGTCTGTGACATCTTTTGATAATTTCTTTCCTTCTAGTTGCGAGGGGCTGTAACTATCCAAGTTTCCTAAAAGCAATACCAGCAAATATTTAAATTCAGACTGAGCCTCTTCTAGAAGGTCGTTAAAATTTTTATTCTCATTGGGCAATAAACTTTCAATCATCGATATTTTGTTATCATCATCAATATGCGTAGCCATATAACCTTTTACAATCTCAGCATATGATTGCTCTGTTTTTTGTTCAGGATTTTCGAAATATTTCTTGAGTGGAGCGTTTGGGATATGGTATACTTTACTTTTACTATCATTATTCAAATTATTTGTAAACCCAAAGGCTATAATACCCCATAGTAATGAAAACAAGCTCAGTCCTGCCCGAAGGACTATTTTGGGAACAAGTAAAAGAATCACTATCAATGGGCCTAATAATTCATTTGTAGTTCCACTTGCAGTTAGGTTATAAATATCCCAAACATTGACGCCTGTAGTGAGACCAACCACTTTCAAGTTATCTCTATAGTTGGTTGGTAACTTTCTTATTAATGGTAAAGATGGAACGTAGTGTGAACCTAAAAACGGTCCTGGGGAAGCCTCATTTCTCATTATTTCATCATGGAAAAATGATGGAGTTTCTACATTAGGGATATCTATAGGTGTGTCGTTTCTCATTGGGATTGCTATATTTTCAGGGACTCGTCCTGTGGCAAATTCTGCAGAGGAGTGAGCTCCGGAGTTGATCAATTTCACCGATTCTTTCCACTCATCATCAAAATACCTACTTAAAGCAGCTTCCAAATTCCAACCATGGTTCTGTAAAAGCTTGATGACTAATGGTAGATCGTCCTCTGGAAAGTTAGTAATACCTTGAAAGTTATTCAGTTTTTCCTCTTCCTCATGAGAAAGATGGAACTCTTCACCAGCATGATTAATAATTGGCATCTTATAGACTTCTTATCATAATAAATACCTAACAAAAAAAGTAGTATTTATTTATATTTTAACACAAAGGAACTTTGGGCTTTTATTAGTTTAATCGTATTTGTACCTTTATTATCGTATCTTTGAATGAAATGACTAGCCTATGCATTCTCGTAGGAAGGTGATATTTTCATAATCCGTCAATCATTAATATAAATGCAATTTACAATTATGATAATATAAGGTACAACTATGCTACATTCCCTAGTGTCCTACTTGGAAAGATCACATTATTTATAGAGTTAAGATCTCAAGTTTGGTTTCAAATAGAACCCTGTCCAAATTTTATAACTGAGGTCTATAAACTTTGATCAAGCCTTCTGAGCGATGACATACCAGTTATCCTTTTCATAGCCTCCTCTTACTACTATAGCACCTGCTGCTTCACAATCTTCTTCCAATTCACCCTTTTTATATAAGTGATAGAACCTATATTTGACATCTTCTTTTTGTTCTTCATTTTTCTGCTTTGCTTCTTCCTCTTTTAATCTCAATTGTTCTTGCTCTTTCTTCCAATTTGCAACAAATGCTGCTCTATCCTGAGGTGCAACGTTCGTTAAATCTGGCTTAGCTCTTTGAGAAGACTGCTTTTTTGTCGGTTCTTTCTTCTTTTTCTCTTGTAAAACCCATGGCACTAGAACATCTTGTTCCATTCCTTCATGATATCCTCTACGTGAATTTCCTTGTTCCAACGCCCAGCAGTATATAAGTGCTTGCCCACCTGATCTTACTTTACTTAGAATATGCTTGATTGCACTAATACGACGCTCCCTCGTAGTCCAATGATGCACCACAGCGATGGAAATTGCAAAATCAAACCTATTGTCTAAATGCGGCAGACGCATACCATCCGCGACAAGAACGTTATAGTTAATCGGATCAATTTCGTGCGCACATTGTATAAGACCAGAAGACCGATCTGAACCAATTATATATATATTTGGATTCACATTCAGGTATTTCCCATTACCACACCCAACATCTATACCAACACTTCCCATAGGTCTAGTCATCAGGAAGTCAGTAACAATCGGCCAAGGTTTGTACCGCGTCTCTGAGAAGTGAGGGGCAATTTCATTGTAGACTTTATGTACATATTCTTCTTCCTTGAGATCAGCCATTGCTTTCTAAGATATAATTATTGTTGTCTATACACCTGGACCAGGCTTAAATTTAGCGATGAGCTCTTTCTAAGTCTCTGTTATTGTTAAGATTTCTATGATGCATGATTTTTTTTTTTTCAAATTATTTTGTCAAAATTTTTATTCCTTGAAAAGTGCGAAGGGACAGACAGATACAGAAAAGTAAAACAAACTTAATAGTTATTGAGATACATTAATAGTTATTTTATGCTCAGTAATTATGATGGTTGCCCAATTTATAGTACGCCTATAAGTCCTTCAAGCAAGTAGAGTTGCGTACAATCAAACCGATAATGATGGCTACTACACAAGGTCCCTTGGATACAATTCCGAAGGCGAACTACCCACCTTTGTTGACAAAAGCCAATTACATGTCAACGAAGCAGTTAATCAATGAAGTTCTAAGTGAGGATCGTGAATATGTGACTTGGAAACTGAATCAACTGAGAACAGGTGGTAATGATGCACCTGGTGCGAAGCTGTTACAAACTGTAGCACACCATAACAATCGGCAGTTTCACAAGAAGAACGCCAAGGTCATGAAGAAGAGATATCCTAATCAAATTAGTGGTGTGCCACCAAATCTCACCTTCGTGCAAGACTTGTATGAGAAGGAGATGAAGAAGGAATCAGAAGACATAGATAAATCCTTACGGGAGATGCATCAACCTTCTATACCTGCTGATGAACAATTCAAGCTTCTAGTAACCAATCTTGATGAAGATCAAACAAATCGTTTTGAAGTATTCCACAGGACCGCGTTGAGTAAGACTCAGGTCAAGAAACTTGCAACAACTGTTGTAAATCAATCGATCAACGAGAATATCCGTGTTTTCTTGCAAGCTATAGGCAAGATATTTGCAGGAGAAATAATTGAAAAGGCTATGGAGATCAAAGAGAAGTGGCTTTTAAGCCTAATGCACAGAGAATTTGATAGGAAAGAGGAGACAGCAATGCGTTTAAAGAAGCTATTGAAGAAATTGACTAAGATGGTAGATAAGAATGGAATTGTTGGCGATGATGAACCTGGTAATGGAATGGAATTAACAGCACATGATTTAAATAATGAGTATCCTAGCAGTGTTGATGAAGAAGAAGAAGACATTTATCTAGACGATGAACCCGATGCAATGAAGAAAATACAGGATGTAAACTCACTACTTCGATCTCAGGAGAACACTGCTGAAATCAGATTGAGACTCATATCACATTATAATGAGCTAGTACGACAGTTCAATGAATTGGATGTAAGTGTGGAAAAGTACAACTCTAGCCCACTCTTACCGGAACATATCCGTGAAGCATGGCGACTGCACCGTCTGCAGAGTGAAACCATCCCACCCGCATCCTGGCGTACCCAGGGTTCAGGGAACGGTCAAATGTTTAGGTAATGATTACACCGATCGCTAGTGTCCATCGAGAAAAAAAAAAAGCATTCAACCTGATACATATGTTTCATAGTACCGACACGCAAGAAAATACCTCATTCAAGAACGCTATTCACAGTTAGCTATACAGAAAGCAGTTTGTCCCACCAGATCAGAAACTGTCTAAAAATACATATTTCTGACTAAACGCAAGAAAAGGGGAGCACATGGATGCTACACTCAAAACTAATATCAGGCGTATATATCTCAATGAGATGCCCTTAATGCTATAATTAGGCAGTCTTTTCCTATCGAGTCATGAGCGGGTCCGCTTAATTGGCCCACACGTACTTATTGCTGGTTGTACGCCAAATCCTTAGAACACACCGATAATCTGCACAGAACAATAAGATTTACCCTTTTCTCATCTCTTTCTATGCATCTTCCTGCCCCTTCTTCTCAGCCATCATCAACGGATAGAGCATAAAAAGACTTCTTTTCTTAGAAGAGATTTTTGTCCTGCACTAATTTCTGTGACTCTTCACTATTCTGGCCTCTTCAGTTTTTTGTTCTTTTTTTTTTTGCTTCCACCCCCTTACACCTAATCGTTTGGTGTGCACGGGTGTTTCTATGAAAAAGTACCTTCTTTTTTTTTTTGCGTTTTTGCTAAAAGAAGAGATCTGTCCTTCCATCATGTATTTCTCGAAGATTTTTTGGGCATCGAACCCATTCCTTCATCATGGAGTGTTTTCTCATTGCACAGAGATCAAGCAGAGAACTTATTTTTTTTTTTTCAATTTTTTTTTTTGCAAAGCTTCTGAAGAAACAACCCTTTTTCCGAATTGTATTCACAAGATATGATCGTACAGTTAAAAACTGAGAAAAGAGAAGAATGTCTGGATGATGTCTTCCTATAATCATCAATGGAATAAGGCTTAGAAGAGAAGGTGACTTAGCTGTACAATACAATGGCATTCCCTGGGGAGGGAAGGGTGAAAAGTTTATGCTGGATCATCGAGAAACCTTCTCATCAGCAAGTTAATCTCCCTTTAATAACTGTTTCACCCCCCTTCAAACAGCTCGTTCCGTTTGTCTCTATTTTTGGGTGACAAATATATTGCATGTATGGAGTCCCATTGACTTACCATCACTCACAAATTATATATATACATATGTATTCCTTCTATCATTAGATAAGTTATGGGCAAAGACACTATAGTTGTTACTTTAGCACTGATTTTCTAAAAAAAAAAAATTACATGCTAATGTTCCTTTAGTGAGAGATTTTTTACCTATGGGGAACACAACTTCAATTGAGAGTAAGATAGATTTCGGACAGAACAGGCATGTGAAGCCGCATTTGAAAAACAATAATCACGTGGATGATATTTACAAAAGGGATACCTTACCGCCGTCTATGGCACAAATGGAACCTAGATCACCAATCCTGGTTGTGAATGGTAAGCACTTAACTGATATCAAGGAAATAGCAAATATCAGCTCACAGATACCGGAAACAATGATGGCTGCCAATGCTGAAGCTGCATCACTTCAGGAATCATTATCCAATGAAGAGAGAGCTGCTTATTTGCCAACTTTTAGCAAAAGTAGTTCGTATGTATCTTCTCTACACAGTAGAAAATCGTCTTTGCTTTCTAATTCTACTACACTAGGGACCCCTGCAACTTCGCCAGGCTTAAACGAGTCGTCTTCCTCATTGGCCAACGACTATTTTGCATCTAAAAGGAGACCCTCGCTACCAGATCAAACCTTGGGCCAACACCTAACTCGACCCTCTTTGCTCGACAGCCACAGATCTTATTCTAGCGACAATTGCTTGTCCACTATTAACTCTAACTCAACAGAGCTCCAGAACACCACTACGCATCACAATGACAGACTAAGAGATATTTTTCCATTTTCCCGACCAAAATCACCAAATGGCTTTGAAATACGGATTCCATTATCTTCTGATGATGTATCATCCAGCTCTGAGAGTAAACTGTCTTTACACAGGCATCACAGCTCAAAAGATATTCCTGGTGATCAAACAGGTTATGTTATGATCAACGGAAAACGGAAGAAACAAGTCAACATCGATGAAGCTATACAAAGATTACTAGATGTTGGCTACTCAGGCAAGAAAAACAAGGCCTTTTGCCTGAAAAACTCCGAGATAATTCAAATTTGCATACAAGCACGCGAAGTATTCTTAAATCAACCGGCGTTGCTGGAATTATCAGCTCCCGTGAAGATAGTGGGGGACATTCATGGCCAATTTCAAGATCTTCTGCGGCTATTCACAAAGTGCGGGTTCCCGCCTTCATCAAATTTCCTGTTTCTAGGAGATTATGTGGACAGAGGAAAACAGTCACTAGAGACCATATTATTATTGCTATGCTATAAGATCAAGTATCCAGAAAACTTTTTCCTGTTGCGCGGAAACCACGAATGTGCAAATGTAACGAGGGTTTATGGTTTCTACGACGAGTGTAAACGTCGTTGCAATATCAAAATATGGAAATATTTTATAGACACATTTAATACATTACCATTGACAGCTATTGTAGCGGGTAAAATATTTTGCGTTCATGGTGGGCTTTCCCCCGTGCTAAATACCATGGATGAAATTAGAAATATGTCAAGACCTACAGATGTTCCAGATTTTGGTTTAATAAACGATTTGTTGTGGTCTGATCCTATTGATTCGCCAAATGAATGGGAGGATAATGACCGAGGTGTGAGTTACTGCTATAACAAAGTGGCAATTAATAAATTCATTAATAAATTTAACTTTGACTTAGTATGCAGAGCTCACATGGTCGTAGAGGATGGCTATGAGTTTTTTAACGACCGAACATTGGTTACTGTATTCTCTGCACCAAACTATTGTGGCGAATTTAATAATTGGGGGGCAGTAATGTCAGTCAGCCAGGAGCTACTTTGTTCTTTTGAGCTACTGGATCCGTTGGATAGTAACTCTCTAAAACAGGTCATGAAGAAGGGGAAACAAGAACGTGATCTTGCAAACTCATTTGATTAACCTATTAGTGCATTTGGTCTAATCTAAGATTCTTGATACTCATTAAGCATTCTCTAAAAATCACTACTAAAAAGATACTTTACCCATACAATATGTTATTAGGCAACGGCAGAAAGTGCTTTTCATTATACCCAAACTATCGAACTTCCTTAAGTTTCAAATTCTTCAAATTAGCTACTATGAGGAAAGTTCTCATATCGGTCAGAATATTATAAAAATATTTTGCTGATAAGTTTCAATCATAAACCTTCCGAGTTTTACATATTCTGAGAAATAAATTAATATAAATAATATTCATTCTATAATAATAGTTTCAAGATACGTACACGTTATCTATATCTTATTGTCAGAGAAAATAAAAATGAAAATTAAACCAACATGTGCTGTCTTTTCGACAAATATTAAAACAAGTAAATTAGGCTTAATTTTTACTTCTATATATCGCAAATCAAACAACTTTATACCGTCTCAAATTTAAAAGTTTATAAAAAAGAAACCATTAGTAGTCATTGCTACTTTAAATATTATAGAATATACAGATAATTAATAAATTTTATTAAGTTTTAAATTTTGGGTCATCTATCATCGTAACTTCATAATTGTATTTAACCATAATTTTGTAAACTAACCAGAAAACATCATTCAATGGGATAAAAAAAAGGATCAATCATATTATACTATGTTTGACAAATTAAAATAAAAGGAGATGAACGTATCAGCCAATTAATTGAAACGTTCATTATGATATAATGTATTAGTGATACGTGTGTCCGCAATTCTTCCCGACATGCTCATTAATCCATTCATCGACATTAGCAAAAGACATATTACAATGCTTGCACTTACCTGAGACAAAGCTCCTCTCCGACCGTCTGGTGCCTTGTGGATATTCGAAATGAAGGGCTTTTAGGTGGTTCTTAAAAGTATCACAACGAGAAAAGACACCAGTCTTATGACACTGAGTTGTTATGAAATTGACCTCCTTGCCTTTATAAGGATAAAGCTCTAAATCTAGTTCTATCAGAGCAGAGTTGTAAGGACATTCATAAGTACCCTTAATACAATGCAGCGATTTTAAGTGTTCTTTATCAGCAATTGTCAACTTTGAACCTGTTACACCAGATTTATTATCCTCTGATTTCACAGCACTAGAGAGTATTTTATCTTTCCAGTGCATTTTCTCATGTCTCATAACATCATTTTGTCTCACAAATCCTCTTTGACAAACGGAGCAAACAAATGGTTTGATATCAGGTTCCAAATGAATAGCTTTATGTGTCGTCAGATTGGCGAAGAAGCCATGACAAATTGGACACTGCTTTCTCCTCCTCTTCTTAGTAACTTTCATATCTGTCTTCACACTTGGTACACTAAGAGTTGGTGGTGTGTGCTCTTCTGAAAATATGGATGGATGTGGCTCTTCCTTCAAAGATTCCAGAGCTTTCATCTTATCTATGGCTTCCAATATAGGCTTATGTGAATACTCAATAGAGTTTGGTGTAAGAGCATTGCCCTGCATAGCTTCAGTTGAGTTGTCCGAGTTGCTCATAACCACATTTTTTTTATTAAACGATAGGCTCGGTAACTGAATACTAGAGTTGGATCTAGATATTTCCGCCGAAGTTGTCCTTGACGATTGCGTTGACGATTGCTCTGAGTCATTTAAGGAGCACCATGTTGGCTTGATTAATGGCACACGACCGGTCGAGTTCCTCTTCTCGCTATTGAATGCCTCTATCGGGAACACAGAGTTTCTGATGGTAGACTTTGAAGCGGATATCGAATCTATCTCTGAAGTGGTATCACTATGAATCATATTAAGATCAATCTTGCTGTGCATCCTTGAAGGTCCCAACGGTGACTCAGATAGGAACTGATAACTGAGTATTCCAGAGTTGTTCCGTGTTCCAATAGGATTTATAACTTCTCTGCTTTTGACTCTATTTCCGAGAGCCGTAAATATCCCTGAGGGCACAGGGGTTAAACGCTCCCCCATATACTGCTTCTCAGCTGCTTTTATGAGGTTGTCAAAAGAAGAAATAGGCGGAAGCGTTATATTTTGATGGTCATTGGGACTCTTTGAAAAATCCACCATACCTTCAACGGCCATTATTGTTTTAATTTTTTTTTATTCGATTATGTGGTGAGTTCTGTTATCTATATTTTCTTTCAAATTCAGATTATACTACTTAATTTATCGATCCTCCTTTTTCTGCTCCTTTCCTTATCTTACTGTACTATATTGTACGTGATCTAACTTGTCATGCAATAGATTTTGTATCCGGTATTATTGCTACTTGAATAGCTTATGGTTAAGAGCTTATTAATATATAAAGAATATCTCTACAATATAAATAATAAGTGGCAAGAAAAGGATCATCCTATGACAACCTTACCAGTATATCTTTTATCAAATTTGCGATAAATTTTTCAGTTATCTTGTAAGAAAAGGGCAAGTCTTCCAACTTCTCTTTATGGTTGGGAAGAAAAGGAAAAATAGTGGGCAGTTTCCAAACATTTTGCAGTAAATCATCTGTACCAAGATAACTGTGTGAACAAAGGAACATCTAATACCAGAAGAAAGCATCTTGGAAGCCTTTTTATTGGATTTATTGACAGTGCGGGGGGTGGGGTGGGGTGTGTGTGTGAGTAAGAGCTCTGTTCAGGACAGCAAGCAGGAAGTGGCCTATATTCTTGATGCAGAGATAATAAGGGGGGGAAAGAATGGATCTCTCTTGTAATGGAAGTGTTTCATTGTGCGCTCGGTTTAGTGATGGGTTCAACAGGATGGGGGGGGTAGGGACGAGGGGGGAGGGGTGCTAGAAAAATCCGAAGTACTGAAAACAGCCTCTACGTCAGTTTGTTTGTGCGTATTTAGTAGTTGTTCCGTCTACCAAATAATCAAGTAATGTACGCAAGTATCTGTGGGGGGTAATTATTCCGCAACTATCGAATAAAAAAAAATTAAAGAAAATCAGTCTTAATACGTGGGGGTTTTCTATTTCTTCTTTATTTCTTCTTTCGCTTTTCCTTCATTGTTACGCCCTGAAAATTATGCAATTTGTACGGATCATCCTGTGGGAAGAAAATTGCTACAACTGAGACAAAGGAGGATGCTGCCTTTACTAGTTACTGGCTAGAAGAATATGCCGCACAAAATGGTGCAAATAAAAAAAAGGGTCCTCATGGAAAATTTTCCGTGAGAGATTATTGTACTGAAATATATCAGTACAAGCTAGTCTTAGTATGCATATCTGCAATGCTGTAGAGAACCATAAAAGAAAAAGGACAAAACCATTGAACTCCTACGGCTTTCCTCTAAGACCCATGGGGGTTATGGGAGAAAACGAGGAGCTCTCTGAGAATTAGATTTTCCGAGTTTTTCCCACGCGACACCAAAAAGATAAATGTGTTCATCTCTAAGAATATTACGCGGAAGCCCATGGTTTGCGCTCCGTACTATGCACACCAGCTGGGAAACAAATCATAACTTCACAGATAGAATGCGCAGTCGCAGAGAGAACAATATTTCCCAATGCCCTTTGAACTGGACCTAGGATATGCTTCCTTAAGTTGTGGAATTAAAAGTGGGGTGGGGGGGGGGGAGTGCCGTGATACCCGTGTTCGTTATTCCGCATATACTCCTTCTATTTGCCGGTACAGGAGTTTTCCAACATGGCTCAACTGGAACAAATGCCAAGGTACTATTTACGGTAACATGTAGTGCCCTTTCAAGGGACAAAATAGTCTGTAGCTGTTATTGCACATATACGAACTTCGCTCACGTTATTTCACTAAATGGTATGTGTCTTCTGTATCTCTCATTAAGACAAGATCTGTATCCTTGATATATGAGACAGGCAGCCTTGTGAAACTGGTTCCTGAACTGGTATATAAAGTGGAGGTTCCACCTTCAACACCATTATAATATTCGAGACCATAACTTGTTGTCATTGTCCAACAGCCAAAGGTAGATCGTAAAGACTTCAGCATTTTTTGTAAGGCACTGAACTCACGCATAGCCACGGGGGTCTGATAATATGAGAGATTGTCTATAATAATTCCGGTCAAAGGCTGTTGTAAACAGGAGTAACTATCGGTGAAGATGCACCTCTTCAAAGCTTCATCGGGGCTGTCTATCAGTTGCCCTAGAAAATTTAGTAAACCATCAAATTGACAAAGGGAAGCACTGCTGAGATACGCAATACTTTGACCATTGTTTACTAAACTTCTAGCAAACTGTTTCCAGCAAGAAATCACATCTATTAGTAGTATTAAGCCACTGTTTTCGTCCAAATTCGTAGTTATCAATTTCTTCTTCACTTTGCTTAATCTGAAACTATGTTCCACCACATGTATGTGCCCTAGTTTACGCGTTCTTAATGCTAAATGCTGGTTTACTAGATCCTCAGGTATTTTGAAATATGTTTCTGTAGTGGCACAAAAACTTGATATGGGATAAATCCTGCAATGCTTTAATATTTCCATTATAACTATGTATTTCTTGTAAGTTCAAAATTCAAGTCATACCTGCTCACCCTATATACTTTGACGCTTTCTTGATAACTCGGTATTTAGTTTTCTTAGAAGAGAAGTCATTAGCATTTGATCAATTGAACTTTGTTAACAGCATTAATATATATTATTTTTACAATCCATACATTAAATTGGGTTTTTGTTACGCAACGTTAGAGCGACTTCATAGGAAGCTTACTATTTTGTCTGAAAAAATTTAGTTGAAAAAGATTGATGCGATGAGCTCGATTTAACTAAACAATTTATAAAACAAAATATATATATACAATATAAGAAATAACCAAGCAAAAAGTGCAATAACTATTACAAATGCACAATAAGAAGGTGACGAAAGATGAAAAAAAAAATACTAAGACCAAAGATGTAAATGAACATATACCGAATTACATAAAGAACTTGCCTTGGTACTATCAAGATATTGACAAGAACAGTAAGAATAATTCGAAAGAACAGGATTACCTAAGACACCACAGACAAAGGAGAGATGACAAGACTATAGATATAGATAACAATGATCAGGCAAAGATAGGGACCGGTATCAAAGATGAGTTTGAAGTGATTGTCGAAAATAAAAAAACCACAATTGATGGTATAATCAAACGTAGAAAAGACGAGAAAGATTGGGACGCAAGGAAAGATAGATGGTATGGTTATAGTGGTAAAGAATACGAAGAAGTCTTAAAAAAATGGGAAAAGAGTAGAGAAGATCTCAATAACACTACTGAAGAATCTGCTTATGATACTGATGAAGAAATAGAAATGATGAAACTTGGTTTAACCCCTAAAGATCTCGAACAAAATATCAAAGGGTCATCAGTAAGATTACGAGAGGATAAGGCTGCTTATTTGAAGGATATATACTCAAGTACAACCAACTATGACCCTAAGTCTAGACTATACAAGTCGGATGATCTGGGTAGTATTGATGAACACTCAAACATGTTTTTACGACATCTTACTGGTGAAGGTAAAGAACTTAATGATCTAAACAAGTTTGCGAGGGAGAATGCTAAAGAATCTGGTATTAGAGACGAACTTGTTGACGCGGATAAAGTTAATCATGTTCTTGTTGCCAATCCAACAAAATTAGAGGTACTGAGGAAACAAAAAGAGCTGGACTCTTTAAAACTAACTGAAGAACAAAATAGACAAGAACAAAGAAAGCTGAAGAGAAAAGCCAAATTGCTAAAGAAGAAAGCCAAGAAACCAAAAGGAACACCACAATCTGACTCTACTAAAGCTCAACTGATGGATATGTACGGTTGATTTACTCATACCTTTTCGTTAAGTAGCAAATAGCTGCATGATAAAAGAGCTAGGATCCTGACATATCAATCTAATTACAACTTAACAGCAAGGTTCGAAAAAAATGATATACTTTTTAGTTCAGTACCATTGTGAATTCATGATTTATTTACTGTTATTTATGAATAATTATAAGAGGTTTTTGCGTGATTATAAAAGAATAAAGAAGCTAAAAAATTATAAACAAAGAGATGAACATTATAACTACAATCCGATTAAATGCGTCATCTTCATTCCTTCCCGATATGTTTCAAGAATTTGTCGATTTCACCCGATGAGCCCAACCAGATGGAGGATTTGTCGTGAATGTGCTTTGGAACCAGATCCAAGATACGTTCGCCCTGGTCATTAACTGCTTTACCACCGGCTTGTTCGACTAGGAATGCCATTGGGAAAGCTTCGTATAACAATCTTAATTTTCCATCTGGTTTCAATCTGTCTCCTGGATAACTGAACAAACCACCGTATAGGAATGTTCTGTGGACATCTGCGACCATAGCACCGATATAACGCAGAGAGTATGGTTTACCCTTATTAGATTCTTGACCCTCTTTCAATGAGTCAATAAAAGAGACTATCAATTCATCCCAATACAATCTATTACCTTCATTCACGGAGTAAATTGGTCTTAGTTGAGGGATTCTCAAGTTTGGCTGAGTTAGGATAAATTCACCCAAATTAGTGTCCAATGTGAATCCGTCGACACCGTTACCCATAGTTAACATCAAGTGAGTTGAAGCACCGTACATGGCATAACATGCTGCGACCATGTCATGGCCTGACCTTAGAACATCCTTGATACTTCCTGTGGATCCCGGCAGCAGTTTAAAAATCGAGACAATAGTACCTACGGAGACACCTGCGTCCAAATTGGAAGAGCCATCGATAGGATCACAGCAGATAGCATATGTACCTGTCTCTGTTGGAAACACTATTAGGTCTTCTTGTTCCTCGGAAACCAACAGTTTGATGAAACCGCAACCTTTCATGGCATTGATAAAGATTTCATCACCCAGGACATCCAATTTTTTTTGTTCATCACCAGTAGAGTTGGAAGCACCTGCTAGGCCGATCAAGTTAACCAGTTCTGCACGTCTGATAGTTTGTGAAATGAATTTGAATGCAAATCCCAGAGCATTTAGCACTAGGGAGAAATCACCACGAGCGGTCTTGACAGTTTTTTGATTCTCAACGATAAACCTTGGCAAAGTGATGATATCGGTGTCGAAATCATCCATAGAGGCCCTTCTTTCCGTAGCAACTGGCATTTTTTCTATTTGTCTATTATTATTAGTATTATCTGATATTGATATAGTATGTATTCAATGAATAAAAAAAAAAAGTGGTTCCTTAAACGTCAAATGAACAATGGCACATCCTAAGTTTTAGTTCTTTAGCACTTGTTCATATATATACCACTCAATAAGAAGTATAAGTAAATAGATACTATATACATAATACCGATTGCATTACATTATAGTTGATATTCCCCGGGCCTAGTAGCTAACACCCCATTGGTCCGACTCTTCCGCACAGAAACCATAGTAAGACAAACGGTGTTTGTACTGGTGAGAATTCAATTATATAATGCTAGATACCTAATACCAAACAAAAAAAACTCCATTAATCCGAGACTAGTTTCTTTGTTTCTTTATAAAGGGAAAAATCCCAGGAAGAACCATGCAGGAAGAGTTGGACAGCCCATAGCTGGTGTACAACTGTACTTTGTGAACACTGTACAAGATATAAAGGGAGAACGTTCAGTATTTTAACTACTTGAGCTAGACAATCTATAGGCTGAAGGAGGGTATGCAGTATGTTATTGTGGGGGGGAAGGGCATTTATATCCACTGAGATGCCAGATATAAAGCGAGGAGATTTAATGGTGGGGCTGTTACATCCGGGGTGTTTTTGTTCGGCTGTTTCACTACTTGTCCCACCTTGACACATTTCTTCGCTGATCGATTTCTGTTCATCCGGGAATATGCGATTTTCGGATGTACATCCTTATCGTCCTGAATGAGGTTATTATAACACCGGCATAGTACACTTTGGGCCTACCGAATGATAACTGGTTTGCGTGAATTACCGCAGTACCATCCGTTAGAGTGTAGCGGTATTAAAAGGACCTATACAGCATTGAAATGAATTACGTAACATTCTGTATCAGTTTAGCGCATAGAACAATCGAGATCGTAGCAGATTGACAGATATCTGGTAGGAACTTGTCGGGAATAATACAGAAAGTGTAGGAATTACATACCATAAGAATAAGAAACAAGTACAGTCATAAGTAAAAAAAGGGGAGTTGATAAAAGTTGTAGGCAAACATATTCTGTATCTGAGCACTTGATAAATGTATGTTGAAGTACTCGACTGCAGTTTTCGCCGTTAGCGTGTGACCGTGCGTGTACAATGAACAACCAAAACGTTCTCGTTCGTGTTGTGAGCACGTGACACAGTTTATATAGTTGATAATTCTCGATTTAAAGCGCGATAAAAGCGATTCATAAGCCGGGTAACTAAAAATAACCCGGCTGAGTACTTTCGTACCAAAAAAAGTGGGTTGACAGTTTTAGTAACATACCAGTATTGCTTTTGTGTATTGCCAAGCCGTTGAAGTCCCAGTAAGGTGTACAGTATTACACATATCTACATTATCTACATTGTATACTGCACAATTCCTCCAACATAATATAGTAAAAAAAAAAAAGACCGAATTGTATCAACGGGTCAATTGATTCGATTTTACCGTCTATACAGTCCTAGAAGTTATCGATCTCTGTTGATCATCAGTTGCTCAAAGATATATCACACAAGACAACTCAGATGATTACACCTGTCAAACTTGTCCTGATGAATGCATTCTAAATCTAGCACTCGTAGCCTTTCCTCCACAGAAGCAAGATTTTCTCTATGGAATTCTGTTTTCTTCCTTGTACTGAGACCAGAATGGATAGAGAAAAAAACCCATCATAACATACATGATGTAACTACGTGGTTTTATTTTCGAAATGTATTTTTACTTACACCGTGTTTTTCACGTCGTCGATAAAACTGCAGCTACAACTCTACCCACGCCACAGACACACAGGGCCCTCCTACAGACACTACACTACACAAAATACACCTATAACGAAGAAAAATGGCTCTGTTAGTGTGTGAGCAACCATGGGATTTAAGAGCCAGCCATGCTCATGTATGTGCAAGGGTTTCTCACAAAGTCCAGATAAAACCACCGTACCCACTTTCATGACAATCCTTTTTTTTTTCTCTTTCAAGCTCTACTACTACATGTTCACTATAACAGAATCTCCTATACACAACCTTTTTGTACAATGCCAATCTTTTTCATTTCTTCCCTTGAAATCTCCTTCGAAATATACGTAACGGCCTTTTATAGGGTCTTCCTTTTGTTTTCTATTTTTTTTGCTACACCTTTTTCCACTTATTTTGTTTTGTAACAGTTGCTTACTATGACACTTCTTCTAAAAGCTGGTATCCTTCTCTGTCTTTCTCTCTTTTCCCCTTGCGTAAGTCCCTCTTTTTCTTGCCCTCTCAAGGTTCCCCTTCAATTTCTTCTATACTTTCTTGATGGAACAAAAAAGAGTTTGAAAAAAAAAAAAAATACTGTAGTGCTAACTATTCGAACAGCAAAGGAGAAAACAAAAACATTTCGAATTGAACAGCAAATACTTTTGGGCGAGTTAGGAAAATCCTTGAATGTCTTTCTTTTCTATATTTAATATAATAAATAGAATTGAATATATTGAACCTTTCCATAATTGTTTTTAGTACTGAGGTAGCAATTCTTTTGCATTTGGATACCTAGAATACCAACAAACTTACAATTATTTAAAAGATTAAAGGCTTTTGAACCCAAACTCTGCTTTAAAGTCTCCCTTCCTTAAATTTTTCTTGTTCAATTTTTCATTCCAACGTTATAAGAAGGAAAATACTACAAGAAAACTCGATTCAAAGGAAGATAATAACAACACTCACTATTATACACACAACCTACAACAAATGTCTGACCGTATATTGAGTTTGTTCAAGCCATTTGAAGCTTTTCTACCAGAAGTTATTTCTCCAGAGAGAAAAGTTCCTTACAACCAGAAATTGATATGGACAGGTGTGTCTTTGTTGATCTTCTTGGTCTTGGGTCAAATTCCACTATATGGTATTGTCTCCGCTGAGACTTCTGACCCACTGTACTGGTTAAGAGCCATGTTGGCTTCAAACAGAGGTACTCTAATGGAATTGGGTGTTTCACCTATCATTACTTCTTCCATGATCTTCCAATTCTTGCAAGGTACTCAATTATTGCAAGTTTCCCTAGACAGTAAGGAGGACCGTGAACTGTACCAAATTGCTCAGAAAGTTTGTGCCATCATCTTGACTTTCGGACAGGCTTTGGTCGTCGTTATGACTGGTAACTACGGTTCTCCATCTGACTTGGGTATTGCCATTTCCCTTTTGTTGATCTTTCAATTGATGTTTGCCTCCTTCATTGTCCTATTACTGGATGAATTGTTGACTAAGGGTTACGGTTTAGGCTCCGGTATTTCCTTGTTCACTGCTACTAACATCGCTGAAAACATCTTCTGGAAGGCCTTTGCTCCAACCACTGTTAACTCTGGTCGTGGTAAGGAGTTCGAAGGTGCTGTCATCGCGTTCTTCCACCTGTTGGCTGTTAGAAAAGATAAGAAGAGAGCACTTGTTGAAGCCTTCTACAGAGAAAACTTACCAAACATGTTCCAAGTCATTGCTACTGTTTTTGTCTTCTTATTTGTTCTATACTTGCAAGGTTTCCGTTACGAGTTGCCAGTTAAGTCTACCAAGGTTAGAGGTCAAATGGCTATCTACCCAATCAAGTTATTTTACACTTCCAACACTCCAATTATGTTGCAAAGTGCCCTTTCTTCTAACATCTTCTTAATTTCCCAAATTTTGTTCCAAAAGTACCCATCCAACCCAGTTATCCGTTTGTTCGGTGTTTGGGGTATTAGACCAGGTACTAACGGTCCTCAAGTCCCATTGTCTGGTATTTCTTACTACTTACAACCAATTGGTTCTTTGAAGATGGCCCTATTGGACCCAATCAAGACCGTTATCTACACTGCATTTGTTCTTGGTACTTGTGCTTTGTTCTCCAAGACCTGGATTGAAATCTCTGGTACTAGTGCCAAGGATGTTGCTAAGCAATTCAAGGAACAAGGTATGGTCATTAATGGTAAGAGGGAAACATCTGTCTACAAGGAATTGAAGAAGATCATTCCAACTGCTGCTGCTTTTGGTGGTGCTACCATTGGTGCTTTATCTGTTGGTTCTGATCTTCTAGGTGCCTTGGGTTCTGGTGCTTCCATCTTATTGGCTACCACTACCATTTACGGTTACTACGAAGTTGCTGCCAAAGAAGGTGGCTTCACTAAAAACTTAGTGAACGGTTTCTCTGAGATGATGTAATAAGAGAATCTATCAACTATAGTATACAATTTCTAAATTTGAAATCTTCCTTATATTCAAATTCAATTTATAAAATAAATTTTAATGAACCCAATATTTGTTTTAAAAGGAACATATTTATGAGGTATATGTTTTTCATCTTCTTCGTATAATATGGCTATTAAGAATACAAAACTGCTCAATAACTATCATTCAAAACAATTAAAAGGAATATCCTTTGACAATAAACTTTAAAATTATTCTGAAGAAACTATCCACCGATTTTTCTATTAACTTGACCACTGAAGCATAGTTTTGATTATCCTGGTTTCGTTTTTTTATTCATTACCCTAATTGTTGCTTTTACCTGTATTTTGATAATCTCGTGAAAGTTTGTACTATTTTGCATTGAAAATCTGATGAGAGGATTAACCAAAACGAAAATAGTCCATATAAACTGATCCTTAGACTAGCATATGGTTATTTGCATTGGACAAAATTATATTGAAATCGTTATATAGTTTCATTCATACTTGTACTTAAATTAATATATTATAAGAAAAATATAAACGCTACATAAAAAAGGCTACTGGAATGCTTTCTAATGATACCTTTACCAATTAAATTAGCACAAATTAAGTGATTAATTTGGTATTCATATAACTTTTTGTTTGTTTTGTTATTCTCCCAGAGTTTGGATTTAGTTGTATTATTAAGTAAAGACAATAATAAGCCTTCACCGAATATGCTATAGTGTTCAGATCAATTATGCTTGTGGTATCACTTCTTCTACAATATAATCCATAGTTGTATTATAAATTCACCATGGAAACGAAAATATATAGTGATTCATAATGAAACATAGGTGGATTGGGTTCATAATGAAAGGTTAACTAACTATCTAAAAATAGTATCTCTTTCAAATTCTAGTTTTACAATAGATGATATTTACTGATACAAATAAGAAGATAAGAAAGTACTTTAAATAAATGACTTTTGTGATATGTACTATAATAATTAATGCCTTTCTTAATAACATTTGAGCGCTTGTCTACCAAATAAGTAAATGCAAATCATTTGTCGCAATATATTTTATTTGAATTTAACTCTCGTCGAGGGACATATTCAATAAATATGCCTCGCTATATTGGGATTTTTCTCATTTATTGCTCTTAATACCCATTTCCTATTTCGTGCATCTTGTCCATGCTGCCTCAGACGAAATATGAGGCAAAGAGTTCTAAAAAAATTAAATATACCAGCACCCTCTCAAGGGACTTATAGAAGCACTACTTGGAGGTAAATTAAATTGCCTGTAATCAATTAGTTTACCCTCTCTCCAACTTATTCTGAGAAGGAGGAATAAATTAGTTTGGTTCAGTCTTACCCACACCCACCGAAGGGCAAAAAGTTCTTTAACCGTATTGAAGTAAATGATCAGAAGTAGTGCATCTTCATTAAAAAAACCTTCCTACTACCGATTCTTGGTAAAATGAAGCAAGGGTTTTTGTCTTGGTCATAAGACAATGGATTGATAGAGGCAAGTGCTTGTACCTTTCTATATTTTCGAAATCATTTCTTACATCGCACTATATGTATTGCAGTTATTTGTGCAGCCAGTGTGGTCCTTCACAGTATTCTAAATATTTGTATGCTATTGTCAAAGGAACCTTGAAAACGAAAAAAATTTGGCTGCTACTTTTGTAGGTACTGCCAAGGCTTGTATTGCAAACTTCATTTCTAAATATAACAAAAAGAGAAACACCGTATGGATTGCATGCAACAATACTCTAGGGTTTTTCGTTCCTGATAAAAGTGGCATTGTCAAATGATTCTCTTGATGATTCAATTTACTAAGAAGCTGGTATTTACATAACAGACTGAGCACATTTTTTCATTAATGTAGTGGAAATAAGCCAAGTTCGAGACCTTTGTTGCTTTGGTATGGTGATAGTAATACCTGACCCCACTCTTTGCTACAAATAACAATTCTTTCTTGAGACTCGAGAATACATATATAAATGTACACTTGGAAGTAATATTTCAACATTCATTCACTTATAAATTATCTGTATTGCTAATATTTTTAGTTGTGTTCGCTTTTATAAACGCTATCAACCAATTAAGGCACTCTTATCTGACATACAATATTAGATAAGTAGTATTTATTACTAAGCCATCCAGCTACTCTCTATTTCAACAGAAATTCAAATAAAAAGTCACTATTATGAAAGGTTTAATTCTAGTTGGTGGATATGGTACTAGATTGAGGCCATTGACTCTATCTGTTCCAAAACCCCTGGTCGAATTCTGTAACAGGCCAATGATTTTGCATCAAATTGAGGCTCTAGCTGAAGCTGGTGTAACTGATATTGTTTTGGCTGTTAATTACAGACCAGAAGTAATGGTTGACACGCTGAAGAAATATGAGAAGGAATATGGCGTGAACATCACCTTTTCTGTTGAGACAGAACCTCTAGGAACCGCAGGTCCATTAAAATTGGCAGAGAAAATTCTGAAAAAGGACAACTCTCCATTTTTTGTCCTCAACTCTGATGTAATCTGCGAGTACCCATTCAAAGAACTTGCCGAATTCCATAAATCACATGGCGGTAAAGGAACAATTGTTGCTACAAAGGTCGATGAACCTTCCAAATATGGTGTTATTGTTCATGACTTGGGTACTCCAAATTTGATTGATAGATTTGTTGAAAAACCAAAGGAATTCGTTGGTAACAGAATTAATGCTGGTTTATATATTTTAAACCCAGAGGTCATTGATTTGATAGAGATGAAACCAACTTCCATAGAAACAGAGACTTTCCCAAAGTTGGTGAATGAAAAGTCCCTGTACACTTTTGATTTAGAGGGTTTTTGGATGGATGTCGGTCAACCAAAGGATTTCCTGGCTGGTACAGGACTCTATCTACAATCTTTGTCAAGAAGACATCCAGAGAAATTATCGACCGGAAGCAATATTGTCAGCAACGCCATCATTGACCCAACGGCCAAAATATCTCCTGATGCCAAAATTGGTCCAGATGTTGTAATTGGTCCAAATTGTGTCATTGGTTCAGGTGTAAGAATTGTTAGATCAGTACTTCTAAAGAATTGTGTGGTCAAGGAAAATTCCTTAATCAAAGACACTATTGTGGGCTGGGATTCTACCATTGGCAGATGGTGCCGTCTAGAAGGTTGTGCAGTACTTGGTCATGATGTTGCAGTCAAGGATGAAGTTTATGTGAATGGTGCTAAGGTTTTACCTCACAAGTCGATTTCTGCCAACGTTCCCTCCGAAGCTATTATTATGTAAAATCTCAATGGCGCTTCTAGGTGTCTTTTCGAATTAGAATTTCTTTGTTTCACATGGACAAAAAGTCAAGAAATAGCAATACGCAACATAGTATCTATTACATCACTTAATTAATCACCAAATTTAATACTTGTAGTTCATATGTATGCTATAATAAAACCGAAACACCTTTCGATTTGCTCAACCATTGTTATCATGGCGTATCATTGGGGGAAAAAATAGTCAAGCAATACATTGTTGAATTGATTTACGAATGTTGTTAAATTTATCCGAGAATCTGACCCCTCACCCTAAAAAAGTTGGTGTTTTGCAACAAACCACTACGCGATTGTTTCTCTATGAATCCCTATTTTCATCAGACACGGAAAAACTCTGATATTTAGGGCTACCAAAATATTTAAGCCCTAATTTGCAACAATACGATGGTGTATCGTTTAAGTGAGAAGTTTGCTGGAAAATTATAAGCTAATGAGACTAAAAGTTATGTGGCTTGTTTGGTAACTGACTTGATCATAATGTCAATGTTGGTCCTTTGTTGGGTTTTATCATTAATTCACCCTCTTTTTGCTTGAATTGCTGCCTCTTGTATTATTTTTATTGGTATTATTTATTCTTCATCTCTCAAGATGATAAATATAATAGACCAATTTTCACCACTCTCTGTTTTAATCCGTCATTAACTTCTTTTCTTTAATAGTTATATAAATTATTTATCAAGCAGTATATATAGCTTTTGGATCATAGTAGCACTACCCGAATATCAGGCTATACCAACCGAAAGTAGCAGAAACGTCAACAGTTATATTGACATTTCTAGCCAAAGCTCCTAACCTACAACTTACTTTTGGAAAATATTACATTACTATTAGAACTAGTTTCAATATTTCGTCTTTTTTTGTTAGAATTATTTAAAGTTTTTCAAAATGACCACCAGTAAAGATACAATGTCAAGCAACAAGAAAGAAAGTCATTTGCCGTTGGAAAGAGAGGTTGTTTTAAGCCCTGAGAAAGAGCTGTTGTTAAAGCAAGCCTGGGTATATCTGTTGCAACTATGGGGAGTTTCTGTAAACGGTGATATTGTATTTAAAGATGCGCATCACGGTGACATCGACGGTTTAAGCACTCAAATGTCAGCCTTGAGTACAGGCTCTAGTGAACCCAAAAAAAAGAAGACATCCCTATTTGGAAGGCTAACTGGTTCTGACCATCATGACACTTCTAAACATGCAACACATGAAACCGAACATCATACCCGTCACACTCAGATACCTTACGTCAAGGATGGAGTTCATCCAGAGTTCACAAAATTGGAATTAGATTCAAAAGCCACCTATAAAGAGTTTTGGGAATCTTTAAGATTGGAGCCCGCTGATCCAAATATTTTGAGATTTCTAAAAGCTAGAAAGTGGCATATGGATAAAACAATACACATGATTGCAAAGGATATGAGCTGGAGAACAAAATCGGGATATGATATCAATAGCATACTGGATGGCGGAGAATATGAATTTGTTAAAACGAAGAAAAAAGGTGTTATAAAGAACTTAGAGCTACAAAAAGCAATTGTTGCAGGAAAGGATAAAGATGGCAAGCCATATATTCTAGCACGTCCAAAATTGCATTACTCAAGTGACCAAACTGAAGAAGAGATTGAAAAGTATGCATTGCTTGTAATTGAGCAGGCGAAACTATTTTTAAGACCACCTGAAATTGCACAATGTAGCATTGTTTTTGATTTAGGGGGCTTCTCAATGTCGAACATGGATTATGGTCCTGTAAAGTTTTTGATTACTTGCTTTGAAGCCCATTATCCCGAATGTTTAGCTCACTTATTTATTCACAAGGCGCCTTGGATATTTACTCCAATTTGGAACATTGTCAAAAATTGGCTTGATCCCACAGTTGCCACTAAAATTACATTTACCAAGAATGTAGAGGAATTGGCTAGATATATTGATATAAAACAAATTCCAACATATTTAGGGGGAGAGTTAGACTTGGACATGGAACATTATGAAATGCCAGATGGTAGTAAGGATGAATTGCTGAGAGATGAAGAAACACGTGATAAATTACTGAAAGAAAGGGAACAACTAATCCAGAACTTCCTAAAACTAACTGCTGAATGGATAGAAAGTGATGATAATGAAAAACAGAGCATTTCCATAAGAAATAAAAGGGCATTAGCTTCTGAGAAAATTACCCAAAATTATATTCAAATTGATCCATATATAAGATCGCGTTCGGCATACGATATCAGCGGAGCCCTAGTTCTACAATAACGAAAAGTCACCTTAACAAGAAATTGACTACTTTATTATTCAAAAATATAGCCTTTGTTGTTGTATCTTTTTCTGTAATATGACTATGGTGATAGTAGATATTATTTATATTTATTATGTAAACACGCGATGGATTAAAATAACTGTATCAATGCATTTCTTATCCTTAATTTTCGCATTGTTTACATTTCCACGTTCAAAACTACGTGTAAACTAAGAAAAACATTCGATGAGCATATATCTTAATGAGTTAAGTTGGAAATGACTATTGCATGAGTGAATAACAATATTAATTCTCCAAAGAAACGAGCTAATATTCGTTCAATCGATAACTATATAAACAAATTATTATTTTAATCAATACAAAATAACCTATAGAGCAATTTTATGTTGTACATTGCTGCAACGTTTCTAATTTGAAAAAACTCTCCGAAGAATATAAAGACTAATAGCTCTTTATGGAGCCTTTAATTTCCACTGCTATCGATAATTTGTTATCCGCAAATGCTACAGTTACAACAGACTTCATAAAAGTTCAACTTGAGATTATTTACCATCAAACGATTAAATTTGGGCTTACAAATTTGGAACTACGAAATATTATACACTTTATTACGACAACCCAACTTATAACTGATGAGACAAAACTATACATTATTCATAACTGCCTATATCCATGTGAAGTTATTGGAAAGGAAGTGGTGATGGAAATTTTAAGTAAACTTGGGACAACAACTATCTATTCGCCATATGAACTTACTACACCAAAAACTGTACAGACGGCGCTATGTGAATGGCTAGTTAATGCATTCTTCCTGGTGGATATTGAACAGATACGAGAATTTGACTCGTTTTGGATTCATTTATGGAAATATAGCTATTTGCAGAAGTGGTTAACTTATATCATTGTTTGGACAGCAAACCCCCATAATGTCAAACAGTGGAAGATAAGGATGATTCACAATATAGCGATCAATTTGGGATATTCGGAATCATCCGGTTATGCCGTTATAATTTTGAAGAAATATCAGCAAATATGTGGATACTCTGCAGAAATAAATGATATACTGCCAACATTAAGATTTCCTTACAGAAGGATAATAAAAGTTCAGAATATTAAACTACGCAACAGATTTTTCAAAAATACCTCTGATATTTTGATTACATCGACTCCCGATACATTTAATATGGAAAAACTTGAAAATAGAATGCAAATGCTAATTAATTCATTGTTAATCGACGAAATAAAGAGTTCACAAGGTGTTAAACCTAGCATAATAGATAAAAATATTGATATAGAGTTGCTAATCCCTAAAAATTCAACACAATTAATAGATCGATGGAATCTTATGCAACCTTCAGATATTGTCATTAGTTCTGAGTTATTCCATCCAAAC
Source organism: Nakaseomyces glabratus (assembly GCF_010111755.1). Taxonomy (NCBI): domain Eukaryota; kingdom Fungi; phylum Ascomycota; class Saccharomycetes; order Saccharomycetales; family Saccharomycetaceae; genus Nakaseomyces; species Nakaseomyces glabratus. Next base: position 486,818 of record NC_088958.1, read on the forward strand.
AATAAGATAAACTACTACATATTGGCTTTTATTTCTACAAAAAGGAGCCCGCAATTTGTGGAAGATTATATTACAGACTATTTTATGAGACACCTGTCTGATAATGAGGATAACTTCGGAAATGCATACAAATCCTTTTTGGCCTTTGTCAAACTATTATTATTAATATACCCAAACATATCACTTTCACTCACTAAGACTATAGGAAATGGAACACAATATGATGTAAAAAAATCTGTGCTTATGGGGGTTTTACCTGCAATTTTACCGAAATCTAAAATCAATATAGAATGCATACAAAAATGTATTTTTAATATTATCAGTTCAAATTTTAATACACAGAACTTACTTTCACAGAAGAGTCTCAATTTATCTGTGGTGACCACACGCTTATATTTTGACTTATACTTCCTTATTTTTCTGAATAGTGAGTTGGCTGCTGATTTAAGCTCACTATTTCATAGGGCAGGGACCCTTGGATTCAGAAGAACCATTGAAACGACATATAATTTTGGTGATATATCAAGTTCTGTTTACTATTTGAATCTCGTAACATCTATAATAGATTCTAATGAGTTATACAAAAGTGTCCCGGGTTTGATAATAAAGCCAAACATATTAAAATCTTTGATCATGGTTTTTGATCCTTTGCTACTCAATTCATGCTGTAAATATCTCACACAATCAAAGGGGGCTCTATCAGTAAATATTCAGGATAAAGACTTGATAAGATGCCATAATCAACTCCTTTTAGACACGACGAACTATTTGTGGAGAAATAAAATTTTAAGTTCCAGATCACTATTCGATATATCAACTAAATTTATCAAACAAGTGGTGGATAATTTATATTTACCTGATTGCGATAAAAAAGACAAAAATGTTTTTGGACTACCAGGAGTACCTACTACAGGTTTTGTGTTTTTGCAGGCAGTCCGTCGCTTAGAGGGCACGCATGGCGCTCGTTCTCATTACAATACTGACTACACTTCGAGTGGATTCAAGAAATTCAAATCAAATCAGGAAGAAAAAGGAGATTGGCTGCATGATATTGAGGATTTTGACGAGTTCAGAAGAGTCGTTTTGAAGGAATTTACCTCGATTGATTGTGTTAAAGAAATTGCTGTATTTTTATATACCTTTTTAAAAAGCCTAACCTCAAATCTGTAGGATGAGATTTACAATTTAATATTCATTAATTATTTAATTGTCTGGGAACGTTAATTATGTACATGAAAATAATATTTTATAAACAGAGTTCGACAAAAAAGCGATAGTTATTGCTTTTCAAAAATCAGGCTGATTAAATCCTTTTTCCTAATTATTTGCTTCAGCTTCTTGGCTGGTATTAATCGGGCACCATCTTCTGTCTTTGACAATAATTTTAATAAAGACATATCATCTAGTTTCGAAATAGATTGATCTGTCGCATACATGAATCTCATTTTTCCATTTATGAATATTTTCAAATTCATTAACGATGATTTAATCACTTCTCTTGCAGTTGGCCATTCATATATATTAACATTGACATTTAGATGTGTCTGTAATATACAACTTGCTTCTTCAGCAATGGATGGAACGACGGGATAGATACATTTTATTAAATCTCTAACATAATTTATAGTAACAGTATCCCTTATTTTAGTATTTTTTTTTGCATTTTCAAGAAGAGTTGTGAGTTTCATATAGTCTGAAATGACTGTATTAAGCGATAAATTCTCAGAGAATGATTTAGTAATAGAGTTTACCATCTTTGACACATTATTGTATAGAGTAATCTCGTCAGTGTTATATTGATCTGGTGGTATACCGGTCATCCCAACAATTTTATCTGGGTTTGAAGCAAATGACATACATAATTGAAGTATCTTGTCCAACCATCTTTCAATGCCAACAATCTTTTCTTCATCCCACCTCAATGCATCAGAAATAGGACTTTGAAAAAGAATGTGAGCTCTAGTAGCATCCGGTCCATGTTTTGAAATGCATTCGTTTGGATCAGCTCCATTATATTTTGACTTGGACATTTTTTCATATTTGAGTATAGGAGCTATGTTCTTTCCTTTGATTTTGGGTGTAGAACTACTAGATAAATAATCAATGTCGTTTGGGGTCAAGAATTTCCCCGTTTCAGGATCAATAAGAGTTTTGCCTTGCACCATACCTTGAGTTACTAATTTTTTAAATGGTTCTCCATGAGATATACCTCTATCCCACATGCCAATTGATGAAAGAAACTTAGAAATGAATCTTGAGTAGAGTAGATGTAATATAGCATGTTCAACACCTCCTATATAAATATCAACAGGCATAGATTTATTAGCCTTCTCGGGAGAGAAGGGCAAAACCTTATTATGAGCATCAATGTACCGAAAAAAATACCATGAGCTGTCAATGAATGTGTCCATAGTATCTGTTTCACGCTTTGCCGAATTGTGACACCGGGGGCATTCGGTATTGACAAAATCCGATATATTTGATAGAGGATTGCCCTTCTGATGAAGACCTTGCACATAAGGTAGTGTTACCGGTAAATCTTCTTCTGGTACGGGAACTATTCCACAATTATTACAATGAATAATTGGTATTGGTGATCCCCAATATCTTTGTCTGCTGATAAGCCAATCTTTAATCCTGTACCTAGTTGTTCGTTTTCCCAGATTTTTGTTTTCCAGTTCAGTAGAAATGGCATCTCTTGTGGCATTCACATCCCATCCAACATATTTACCGCATCGTTCATTCATTGTACCGCTTTTTGATGTGTATGGGATGGAATCTTGACCAAGCCTGCTCAAATCTGGTATTATGCAACCAAATGGTTCTTCATTAGTGTTCAAATTTATTTTACGGAATTCGTAGTCTCTTAAATCATGAGCTGGGCATCCCATAACAGCGGCTGGTAAATCACCATAGCCACTAATGACATAAGGAGCCACAAAGACAGGGATTACTTCATGGGTAATAGGGTTCTCAACAGTCAAATCAGAGATCCTGTATCCAGTTTTTGTATCCTCAGGTAATTCCGGAAGTTTGTGAAGAAATTCCCTCAGGTCTGATTTCTGCTTTGCATAATGTTGTGTTATGGGATGATCCGTAGCAAGAACTACATATTCAACAGAAAACAAAGTTTCGGCTCTAGTTGTGAAGACTGTTACATTTTCAAATTTTCCGATCTTTTTGTTAAGCTTGAAATTAACTTCCATACCAGTAGAAGAACCAATCCAATTATTCTGCATAGTTTTTACCTTGTTGGGCCACTCTTCAAGATATTTTAAATCGTCTCTCAATTGATCAACAAACTTTGTAATGCCCAGAAACCATTGGGTTAGTTTTTTCTTTTCTACAATAGCGCCAGATCTCCATGACCTTCCGTTGGCATCCACTTGTTCATTAGCTAATACAGTTTTATCTACTGGATCCCAATTGATTTCTGCATCCTTTCTGTAAGCAAGTCCATTTTTATACAACTGTAGAAATAACCATTGAGTAAATTTGTAATACTCGGGATCACATGTAGTGACTTCTCTTTCCCAATTGAAATTTGCTAACATATCATTCATTTGCTCCTTCATCTTTTTGATATTTTGTTTTGTCCACTCGGAAGGATCAATCCCTCTTTCTATTGCAGCATTTTCAGCTGGTAAACCAAAAGCATCCCATCCCATTGGATGAATCACATTATAGCCCCGCTGTTGATAGAATCTGTTGAGTGTGTCACTGATAACATATACTCGTAAATGACCCATATGTAACATCCCTGATGGATAAGGAAACATCGATAATATGTACATGTCCCTCTTGTCATTCTCTTTAATCGGTATGAACGGTACTCTGGCATTCCTGGGTACACCTTCCAATGTCTTGGATTTCCACTTTTCTCCAATTTCGACTAATCTTTCAGAAATGGTTTGACCAGAATGTACGCTCCTGGAGTTCTGCAATCCAGCTGCAGCAATTCTCACAATAGACCGCTGACTAGGCCATATTTTCACGAGCATTGATAGTGCTAAAGCAATTTCTATTAAAAAATAGAACCGTTTGCAATAGATATGTGTATCTCCAACACTATAGTCACGATTCTTAAACAATTTTTGGCAAGTTGTTTTTATATCATCGAGCCTTGAATCATCGTTTTTTTTTTCTTCGGTAGCCTGGTATTTGAAGTTATCTATACAAATTGATCAGGTAATAACAATGGAATGTAATCCATGATTTTTTGATGCTGGTTTTTGGAACTGGCAATAAATACATACCAGAGAATTATTATCAGTCATAATTTCATGGCATTGGCCTTCCGGTATAAATGACGCAAGAATTACGGAAACGGTCGTTTGAGCATGTTGATGAACTATTGAATCAAGCCAGTAATGAGGTCAACTATGATAGCAATAAGCGTGTTAGGAGGCATGAATACAGTGCTATGACACAGTACAGTTCAATGCCAAATAGTAGAGTTGATACAGAAGCTGATGCAGCACTAGGTAGAAGGGTTGATTGCGCGCATCGTGATATCGGTTTGATTTCACCGCCACCTGGCTATATAAAGAAGTTAACCTTGCATAATTTTATGTGTCATAGAAACTTTGATGTTGAATTAGGACCTGGTCTTAATTTCATAGTTGGAAAAAATGGTAGCGGTAAGAGTGCCATCCTTACTGCAATAACAATTGGTCTAGGTGCAAAAGCTAGCGAGACCAATCGAGGTAGTTCTTTAAAGGATCTCATTACTGCGGGCTGTAACTCATCCAGGATTACGATATATCTTAGCAATTCTGGGATTGGGGCTTATGTACCAAAGGGTAAACAATATGGAGATACCATTATAATAGAAAGAACAATTAGTAGAACGTCTACCGCGGGTTTCAGTCTCAAATCAGAAAATGGTACTGAAATTAGTAATAAGAAACGTGATTTACAGGAAATTCTGGATTATTTTGCTATCCCGATAAGCAACCCTATGTGTTTCTTGAGCCAAGATTCAGCCAGATCATTCTTAACCGCCAGTACACCTACGGATAAATATAATCATTTTGTTAAAGGCACATTATTACAGCAGATAAAAGATTATCTGGAAAGGGCTACAGAAGTACATAATGAATCTGCTGCTGCGATGGAATTACACACAGAATCGCTAAGAGAACTTCAAGAACGGTATGACAAAGCCAAAACTGATCTAAGACAAATAAGCAAAACATCAGATTTGAATGAGAGGTTAAAATTACTAACAGGCAAGTCCCTTTGGTTAAATGTTGATGAGAATGTTATGAACATTAATAAACTTAAAAATAAAATTTCTCATTATGAAAATGAAATTTCAAAGCTGACTGAAAAATCAGATTCTAGAATGAATCAGATAGATAGCTTAAAATCTGAAATAACAATAATAGAACAGGGTTTATCTGGCAAACTATCGAAAATGGTAGAAAAAGAAGAACAGTTTCAATTGATGAATGAAAAAATCAGAGAAGCTAAAAGTAAATATGAGCAAGAGGAAAACAACGAGAAAGAAATTCTCGATAATATTGAAAGATGTAAATCTATTATCAAAAAACTGAATAAAAGTATATCAGAACTACAAGAGAAACAGGAAAAAGAACAAGGAGGCGACAAAGATAATATGTTGCAAGAAATTGAAAAACTTACAGCTAGTAACTCTGAACTGAAAAAGGACATTGAAGCCTACATGACAAAAATTCAAGATATTAACGCAAAACTTCGCACTGTTAAGATGGAATCACTGAAAACTATTGACAGTATTGATACACAAATAAGAGAAAAGCAAAATGAAGTTAAGGATATCAAGCATGGTAGAACAAATTTTCTCAGAAACTTTGATAATAATATGGAACATTTGATAAAAGAGATATCTAATAATAAATCTAAATTTGACAACCTACCGATTGGTCCACTTGGTAACTATGTTAGTATAAAGAGTGGATATGAAAAGTGGGCTCCTTCAATTCAAAGGTATATGACGACTACATTAAGCTCGTTTGTTGTTAGTTCTCATAGAGATAATGGTTTACTTAGACAACTAATGAAAAAATGCAATGTAAGATCATCAAATTTTTCTATTATAAATTACAAGTTACAGAATGCTCATTTTTTTGATAATAACAAACTAAATCAGAAATATCCAACAATTCTTGACGCACTCGATTTTATTGATGGGAACTTAGCTGCTGTATTTGTGGATATGAATAAGATAGACAGGGTCTTGTTGATCGAAAATATGTCAGAAGCTAGAAAGTTTCTCTTAGAGAATGGGGGTGATACAAAAGTTGCACTTTCTATTAGAGATAATAACTATGGCTATCAGCTTACAGGAGGAACAAGAATTGACTCTGTGAAATATCAAGATAAAATCCGAGTTAAGGTTGGTACTTCCTCTGAGGATAATATTGCTTATATTAATACTGTTATAAGAAATCTTCAAGAAGAAAAACAAAGTACTCAAAGTAGATACAAAGATAGACTTCAAATAATTAATAATGAATTAAAAGAATGTGAGACAGCATTAGTGCACACTAAGGACACTTATAGAGCCAACAATGAAAAAATTAAGAGCTTCAAAACAAATATAACGAGAGAGGTTGATACTGGTAAGCTTAATATGCAAATTGAAGAGAAAAAGAATCAGGAAGTGGCTGTGGAAAGTTATTTAGAGACTAGAAAATCTATTCAACTGCATCTTGCAGATATGGTTGAAGACATTAAGCCACTGCAAGAGCAATATATGATTTATAAAAATGAGCTGGATCAAAGTAAAACTGAGATTGAAAATGATAGAGAGTTATTGAGAAGATCAAAAGATAAAATACTAAAATATCAAGATCACATTAAAGAATTACTAGAATCTGTCAAAAATATTGAGAAAAATATACCTAAAATTGCAGACAATATTAGAGTTTTAGAGGATGGTGTGGGGTTACAAAAACAAAAAGCTCAGGAAATTTGTCCAAGAGCCGAGTTATCTAATGATTTACCACACTCACAAGAAGAAATTAAACAAGAGATAACAAACATTCAACAGAAATTGCAAGAAGCCGAAAAAATGATGGGGATGTCCCAGCAGCAAATTGTAGATAATTATAATAATGCAAAGACGAAATTTATTGATGCTAGTAAAAAATATAAAGTAATAGAGGAGGTGTTAGGTAAGTTGACAAGAACCATAAAAATAAGAGAACAAAATTTAGAAAGAACGCAACAGATTACTTTTTTTGAAGCTGATAATGACTTTAAAGCATCAATGAGAATAAGGAAGTTTGCAGGTCACCTCGATTTTGATAAAAAAGAAAAAAAATTGAGTATTCTTATTTTAACACCCAATGATGATAGATATCGTGAAGTAAGCACTTTTTCTGGGGGTGAAAAATCATACTCTCAAATGGCCCTATTGCTAGCTACATGGCGCCCAATGAGATCTAGAATTATTGCACTGGATGAATTCGATGTTTTTATGGATCAAGTTAATAGAAAGATTGGATCAAAATTAATTGTAAAAAAACTGAAAGATATTCCTAACACACAAACTATAATTATCACTCCACAAGATATTGGAGGCATAGCAGAAATAGATGATAGTGTGCGCATATTAAGAATGAGAGATCCCAAGCGGACAACAATAAACTAAAATAAATCGATAGAATTTTTGTAATTTATGTAGTAGTTTCTTAATGTTATACATATTAATCAAGCTTGCACATACATATTAGAATGAGACCGCTCTATTGATTGTAAAGACCGGGATTTCAGGAATCTTCATTTCCGGAATTAGATAAACTTCTCCATTTTCGTCAATTCTTTCTCTGTCTTTTTCACTTATGGAGTAAATCTCCTTTACGTTTTCATTTAGCAATTGTATAACCTCCAAGAAGTTCTTCTGGATCTGGTAGGCTTGCTCTCTCTTGTTTCTTCTGCAAAGCGCTTCAACTAAGTTGTAAGAATCAGAAAGAGTTTGATTTAATCTTTCAATCAATCTTCCAATAGACTGGATTAGATATTCTTCTTCATAAATAGTACCCTTTTTACCTCTGGCTCTCTTTCTTTCTTCACGACGCTTGTTTTTCGCAGTCCTTCTTGAGGCACCAGTCTTAGCTGTACCTCCAGTTTTACCAGTATACCTTGTAAAGAAAGATTCTTTAGTTGAAGTTTCTGAAGGTGCAATAGAAACGTCATCGGCCTGTTCGGTTTCTTGACCATAAAAAGCATAAGGATCTTCCTCTTTTTTAGTTCTCAATTCACGAAGTCTTCGTAACTGTGAATTTATTTGACCTTTACAGTCTGCCAGTAATTCTGCAATGACACCAAAACCATCTGCAAGCTCTGTGTCCACGATTTCTTCAATAAACTTGATGTTATTTGTGTTTGTGGCTGTTAAAATGGCAGTATCATATTTGTAAGACTTACAGTAATATTTGACAGCTTCACGGACATTTTTTAAATATATAAGTTCAACTTGGGCAGCATCCTCGTATTTATGTTCAAAAGTCAACGAAGACACTAAGTCATTAGCCAGCTCCTGGACATCATCTGGAAATTTTAGTTCTGCGATGCTTAGTGCCGGTTTCCAACTCTTCGCAGACTTGTAAGCATTAACAGCGTTTTGATATTCCCCAAGCATTTCAAAAATGATTGCAGCATCTTTATATTCCTGTTTTGATTGCAAATCCTTGGCATAGCTCTTGTATATCATATTCTGCTTGTTAGTTTCATACCTAAATGTTGCTAAAGCATTTAAAAATAGATTATGTGTCTCAACATAATTAATTATTTCATCAGACACAATTGTGGAGTCAGATTCGGTTGAAATTAAATGGCCAAGTGCTTTTTCATAGTTGCCTAAATAGTCGTCAATCATATATTTTCTGCGATTTTCTGTTTCTTCGTATAATGACTGAAGAAATGGAAGATATTCACGCGGATCCATTTGAGACTTTTGTGCTACTAATAGTGCTAGTTTGACATCATAGGTTGCCAGAGCACTTTTATATATAACATTGACATCTTGCAAAAAGCACAAATAAGTAACGCTAGAATCCTTATCCTCTTCAGTTGACAAAGATGCAATTAACAGCAGTGCAGATTCTAGATCTTGTGGGTTTTGTGTTGCATATGCAGTTAAAATCGTGTTGATGTATTTTTTCATGTACTCGTCCTTTGATAACAATGTGTCCAAGAAAGCTTTACAAATTTTGTTCACCTTTGATGTTGCTGGATCAAACATTTTCTTTTTCATATACTCTTGCATTTCGGTAAGAGGTTCTGCTGCCACTGCGTAAGGTAACGCCATATCGGAAGTCAAAGTTTCCTTATATTTTGTCGATGATACATCGTCTTCTGTTAGACATGAAATAAACAAATTCAAATGATCAACTTTTTCAACCTGTAAAATAAAATTATCCAAATTAGATATAAACGAATCTGGGTCGTAATCATGAATCAAATCAAGACTAATACGATGTGTTCTACAGGTCAAAAACGCTTCCTGGTACTTTTGGTCTTTTATTTCTTTTCTAACCTCAGACAGCACCATTATACGAGGATAAATAGTCTCCAAATTACCTCTATCTGCTTGTAATACTACCGCAGCCCTTGATGGGATGGATGTCACTAATAAAGAACCTCTCTCTATAGCTCTTATTCTCTCATCTTCAACCTGGTCAGGTACTATAGGTAACTGTTTGAAATTTGTATTATTTAAATGCACAAACTGTAATCTATGTTGAGCCGTTGTAAACATCAGAAATTTATCAGTTACCTCGAATGAAGTGACAGCGGTAGTTAGAAGGGTATTATTAGCAAAAAGTTTACCAAATGAGGTAAGACCAAAAGCAATTACTTCAGAGCTTTCTGATTCCCAGTTATCCTCTTTTCCTTCCAACATGTTATGAACACGCTTGACTCTGAAGTCGATAACTAACTGTGGAAACTTTGTTATTTGTTTTAGTTCACCTTCAACGTCGACCTCGAAAACACTACCATCACGAGTTTCATACACAATGTGGTTGTAATCAAAACTAGTCTTCATGAGTACTATTTTATCAAATATTTCCACAGTCTTTAATAAAACGGGTTGGCTGACATCTTGTACATCAACCAAAACAATATGTGACAAATTCTCACTGTCTAACAGTATACCAATTACATTGTCATTAATGAAAGCAACTTGGCGCAAGCTATCAATAGCGGAAGCAAATGTGGCTTTCGAAAGCTCACTTACTACAGTTGGATGTTGACCTTTCTTCATGTCATCTATGCTTGGAACATATGCTACTACAAGTTCATCTATGGTGATAGCTGCAAATATTTCGTTTGAAAGACTGCAGGCTACATCTAAAACATTTCCAGGAGCATCAAAATCTCTGTAATACATAGGAGGTGGAACATTTGCTAAGGCAAATGGTGTGATGTTGACAGTACTTCCATCAACAACCATAACAGTACCGTTATCAAAAGGTTCAAGTGTAGGACCGTTTGTCATTTTATAAGCAAAATCGACGATATTAACACCATTACCGGATTCAAACATTAGTGTCAAGTCCTTTTCTGGATGCCATTTAGCAAAGCTGATACTTTCCGAGTAAATTTCTTGCTTCAAAAACCAATGATAATTCTTTGATGTCCACAGTTGAATTCGGTTGCTTAATACAATTGCTAGCACATCAGAATTCGAATTCCAGCAAAGTTCTTTTACAAATTCATCAACAGGAAGTCTAGTGTCAAACTCTCCATGACGGAGACCATTTCTTTCGAAAAAAATTAACTCTAATGAACTTTCCTCCTCTAGAAAAGACTTTCTTTGAATTGAAGCTATTAAAGAACCTTGAGGCCTCCAACTTAAATGGTGTTCCATACCATCAACTGGTTCAGACGCACTGTCTAAGACCCCATCACGTGAAAATACTCTAAATGCTCTTCTTTGGATCTCATGACCAGGTTCCTCTGGTAGCTCTACGTTCTCAATTGTTGATATAGCAAAAAATTCACAGTCACCTCTCCAAGTGATTGTAACCTCCTTACTATCTAAAGATGTAATTTCACCAGAATCCACCATATATGGCATTGTTGGGTCTCTTAACTCATTCCCTACCAAACCAGAGGCTTTCAAGGAAGCTAGGGCTTCACGTTCCATAGCTCGTGCACCTTTACCTCTAAATTGTGTTTCTTTCTTACCCCAGCCAACAGTTACATGCTTGGATTTCTTAAGATCATCAGTTTCCAAATGATACTCGGCAATAGGTTCAAATAATCTGCTTAATAGTACCACATTTCGATCTTTAGTTATCAAAACCACAGTTTCTTCATCAGGAGACCACTGTGCAGCGTAGATACCATTATCAATACTACCTGCAATTTCAACAATTGTCTGTGCTGGGTCAAATGTGACTGAATCGTACGTTGCTGTGATAATGTCACCCATTTCGAAAATAAACACTAGCTGGTTTATGTCTCCAAAATGTATAAATGAAAGTAGTCTATCGTTGAAATTCTGAATATTAAAAGAAGCCAATACGTTACGAGATCCATCCTTCATAAACTGTTGCACTTCAATAGCACCCATTTCCAATGATCCCAAAACACATGTAATACTATCAGTCATAGTATCAAAAGTGCTGTCCAATACAGTAAAAACTGTTTCATTCTCGGAAAGTTCTGATGTTGCAACAGGCAATAATCTGCCTTTATTCAGTGTAATTAGATTACGCATATTTTCTTGACTTAAACTTAAGTTCCTTAAAACAGTATTCTAATGCAGTACTTGTTGGTGTATGGCCGTTGTAGCCGAAAATAGTAGTAATGCACGCAGCCAATACAATTAAACAAATGAACGAGAATAAAATAATTGAACTATAATATATAGCGTTGGCAACTATATTTCAACGAAAACTCACAGATAGGTATGGCAAATGTGATCGTGTGTGTTTCCCAGTAGTTGTTGATTAATAATAGTGCAATAAAAATATGAATTTGCGATGAGCATCGGCAAAAGTAATACTTGATCAAGTTGGAAAACCAATTTTTTCAGTCGTATCAAGTGCACTAAAAGGCTACATGACCAATATGGTGTTATGCTGTAAAATGCAGATCACGTGCTATTAACTGGAGTATTGCTCTATTGATGCAGGTCTTATTTTAATCGGTCAAATAACTCCTTAGCTTCACTTCTGATGGTTGGTAGTTCCTTCTCTTCTAATTCGTTGATCCTCTTTGAATAATAGTAGTTTGCTAGTGTGATAATGGTAGTTTCTTCCTTCGGTACATTAGGGATACCTTCGGAAAGCCATTCTTCGACCAAAAACCTTAGATTTCTGACAGTCAGTTTAGATACAGTAGGTGCATTTAATTTTAGAAATGTGTTTGATTGGCAATTATTCATTACTTCAATATCTATTACAGGTTCGACTAAGAGTTTCTTGATGTCGAGATCTTTATTCTTCATGACCAATGACTGCTGATGTTGTAAAAGTATTTGTAATATTAAAAGCCTTACCTTTGAGCTATACTCCGATTCTGTCATTTTTTATTTGTAGTTTCTTCTGTGATCTTATTAATTTGATCTTCTATATTTAATATAAGCATACATGCTTATAATTATCTCATCAAGTCATTTATTGGAACGATGGCATCTCACGTAAAAATTCCTGTTTAGCTTTCGCGAAAAATGAAAATAGAACCGTAACTACAATTCCAAGTTCACTGGATTTTACTCGAATGTATCTGGGCAAATTAGTTTTGACCAGCTGATATGTTTAATGTTAACACATGTATGTGATTCGGTTACATTGAGAACGAATATTTCTACTTATTCTTATCGACCTAATATATGAAAATACATATACAACAGAACCCTCACAGAGGGATTACTGTCATGAAAACAAAACCGTGAAAAGTATAGAATAAACCCAGATTAAATTGGTCTTCATAGAACCTCTTTACTGGGTAATGCAGCGTGAATTTTTGTTTTGATGCTTTGGACTGTAATCAGTTTTACCTCATCATCACTGGTGCTTCGTCAATTGAAATTCAGTGACAAATCATTAGACCTAAGCTACTGATAAAACCAATAATAATTGAACAAAACGTTAGAAAATGCCATAAAATGAATTGATAAGATTATAACTTGATTCTGACAGCCTTGGTTTGGGTGTAACATTCGTATACTTCAGAACCCATTTCTCTACCGTAACCAGATTGCTTGTAACCACCGAAAGGAACTCTGGAGTCAAAGTCGTTGTATGTGTTAATCCAGACAGTACCAGAGTGAAGCATCTTAGCCACTTTCAAAGCAGTGCTCAAGTTTTCAGTTTCAATACCAGCACCTAGACCGAATTCAGAGTCATTGGCCATGGCAACACCATCTTCGATCTCTTCGAACTTTGAGATTGTAACACATGGACCAAAAATTTCTTCCTTGACAACTCTCATATCTTCCTTGACATCGTAGAAGACAGTTGGCTTGATGAAGTAACCTTTCTCGGCAGCAGTTTCACCACCAGTAAGAACCTTTGCACCTTCTTCTTTACCGATGTTGATGTACTTCAAAATGGTGTTGTATTGTTCTTTGTTAGTGATTGCACCTTGGAAGTTAGATTCATCGAATGGGTTACCAACCTTAATGTTCTTTTCGATGTAGGCCTTGAACTCCTTTAGTAATCTGTCGTAAATACCTGCTTGAGCGTATATTCTGGAACCTGAAGAGCAGATTTGACCAGCGTTCTTGAAAATACCATTAACCAAGTTTGGCAAGGTCTTTTCTAGGTTAGCATCGTTGAAGACCAAATGAGCAGACTTACCACCCAATTCTAAAGTAATCTTTTTCAAATTAGAAGCAGAAGCCTTGACAGCAATATCCTTACCAATATCGGTAGAACCAGTGAAAGCCACCTTTCTGACCTTTGGATGAGTGGTTAGAGCAGTACCAACCATACCACCTGGACCTGGGATAATGTTGACAACACCAGCTGGAATACCAACTTGTTTACATAGAGAAGAGAAATATAGAGCATTTAATGGAGTGGCAGAAGCTGGCTTTAGGACAATGCAGTTACCCATGGCCAAGGCTGGACCGACTTTCCATGATAGCATCATCAGTGGGAAGTTCCATGGGATAATTTGTGCGCAGACACCAATTGGTTCTCTGATGGTGTAGTTCATGTAGCCATCACCAGTGTCAATACTTCTACCGTCGACCTTATCGGCATATGAGGCAGCATCTCTGATACAGTTAATAGATAGTTGAACATCACCACGGGATAGAGCAATTGTCTTACCGTTATCCAAGGTTTCAATGGAGGCAATAAGTTCCAGTTGTTCTTCCATTAGGTCAGCTAGCTTGCTCAAATAACGGGCTCTAACCTTTGGGTCTTGAGTAGCCCAGTCACTCTTTTCAAAAGCTCTTTCAGCACAGTCAACAGCGTAGTCAACATCTTCTTTAGTAGCGGAGAAGACATCGACAATTGGCTCTTGTGTAGATGGATTCTCGATGGTCATTGTCTTACCATCGGAGGATTCAACAAATTCATTGTTAATGAACAGACCAGTTGGCTGTTCGTAGGTTAGACCATTTGGTAGCTTAATGGTTTTAGTAGCAGCAGTCTTGTAAGCCATAATATATTATTTTGTGGTAGTAATGGAATTGATTAGTGTTGGGCAGTATAGGATTATATACTGATTTGTTTTCTTTCTTTCTTGGGATTAAGATAAAACTCAATAATCAAAAATCCTGTTGTAAAAGTATTGTTTTTATGTTTTAATAAGGTATATCCTTAAGTGTGTAACTATTAGAACCAAAATAAACATGACTTAAAAATAAATGGTACTTATTTCACACATTGTTCAAAACCCTGTCTGTTTTTATATGTTTTCTGATGGAGTGGTTTCTCATTTGATATTAACAAACATTAATAAGAACAGTTGTTGAAATGATGTATATGGGTAGCCCCTCTCCATCAGTCCGATCTTATTCCCGGCAATTCCATCATCTATAGCATATTTCACAACCCTCTTTTTTTTTCTTTCGATTCCGAGCCTATACTATAGTTGTCTATTTCACATCATATGAAACCTTACATAATTCTTAACTCTTTCTTTGCTGAACGTATTGCGATGACAGCTTCCCGCTATCAAGAGCTCTATTTTTTGTCCAAAGGACAAATTGGATGTACAGGATTTAGGGAAGATGCATGGGAAGGGACCCCGAACTGGAAGCAAAAAAAAAGAGGAGTTGCTCTTTCTTTATCGTTACCATTACATACAAGTACACTAATGAGCTCGGGAACAGCTGGTTATAACAGCACATATACTAGTACAGCCAAGCACAATAGTTGAACTATGATAATGGCATCACTACACATTTAACTGGCCCTTTGTATGATACCTTGCTCACAAAAAGCAGTAGTGAATGAAGTGCCCTAACATTTTCTCGAGGAGAGCATGATCTACATTATAATGAGATATTGCAATGGAAGTTGCGGGGTTCTCTGCGCTGCCCTCGATTATACACCAAGGGCCTACAAACAAAAAAAAAGAAATGAAAATAGATATAATGCTTTTTTTAAGATTTTCAAATTCGATGAAAATTTCAAAAAAGAGGAGGCGATGGGTGTGGACAAGGTACTATAGAGAATAGCTGCACCTTTTGATTGCACATGGGACAAAAGTATAGCTCGGATGCTACCAATTGTTGAATCTATGTCTTCGGCAACTCTGTTTCTGTTCATGAAGGCTTTTCAAGTAATGGAGGCTAAAAGAGCTTTTGCCACATGACGTATTTGGATTATCTTTCTAAACCATTACAAAAACATTCGAACGGTGTTACATTTCCTATGAGTAGGGCAAAAGATTGTTCTGCGCTATGCCCGATGGGATTAAGCTACACCCAAGGGTCTACATCGAATAGTTGGCGCGAACATGAAAAAATAATAGCTTTGGATACTCATTAAACGTAGTACAAATCCTTGCACCTCTTACTTTGTTCCTTGGTTATGTGAAAGTATTAAAAAGAAACAAGAGCTCTTCGTGCACTTCCGATATCAGTATTGGGACAGTAAAAGGGACGAATGCATTATCCCCTATTTAAGAACGCATGAGCTTTCGGTGAAACGGCTCCATGGATCGTGTCTTTATAGAGATATGTATCTAATAGTGATTTTATCAAACTAGGAAGTATGGTAAACTCACGCTGCAAAAAAAAGATTACTGACTCCTAAATGGCCTGCAATGTTTAAAGTTAACCTTCCCAGGATTGTTCTAAACTTGTTTTTATTTTCGAAAACTCGGGAATAGTTCACCTAAGAGACAAGTAACATGGACATTGTAACTTTTAGTAATAGAACACTAAATAATGATATTTGTGCCATTGTAAATCAAGAGGTCCGTCGGGAAAGTAGTTTCCGAAGTTTTCGATATGCCGCCCCTATATTCCGTTAACGAACCGACACCCCTTTATAGAAGGTATTACATAAAATTTATTGAAAATATTACGTCAAAAAGATATCCTGGCCAATAGTATTGATCTCTATTCTTAATGGTCGTTCTTTATCCTTTTGAAATTTTGGTGAAAACAATGGCGATTGTTTACAATTTGACATATGTCCTTACATGATTGTATTGTCTAATTGAGGGTACAAAGCTTTCCTAATCAGGTCAGAGTATCTTTATCAAAGCATTTAAAAGCCAATCATAATTCAATCCGAAGTTCATGGATTTCGACAAGCGTCACAAACGGAATGTCCAGACTAGTGCTTCCTTAGGTAAACATGATCTTATTATAGCCTTGCGTGTACTAATTCTTAGATGTAATTGCTCCCGGGATAAAATAGAATATTCCCGTTCTTGTATGCGGCTGTAGCAATTATTGAACATTCATCAACTTGTTCAAAGTACTGTAAAAGGGAAACTCACAATTCAAGCCGATCACATGACACCCTAATTCCGTGTATAGGTATTTCGTGTTTTTGAATCGTAATTGATGGCCTTCACGTTGTATCGTGAACTATGAAGATATTACGAGAAGCTATGTCATTTCCAAGAAATATATTTTTCTCTGGTGAGTTTCACTCATATCTGTGCCTCCTTTCTTTACGTTTTGTTTTGTTCTAACTTTGTAGGCAAGCAAAGATACCTTACTACTGATGCTTTTCACTGGAGGATGTACAAAGTTATTGTTGCTTTTTCAATTTCTGTGTCACTGAAAAAGCATTTCCATCCGTACTGGCATTTTAATACCCCTCATTTTTGCAATTGTCAGATCTGAAAATCAAATTATGTCTATTTTTCTTTCAATTAAGTGGGGTATTAGATTAGCCGTAGGCCAAGCAACTTTACGCCATAGCAGCTCATTTCCCATGTTCTGATTTGCCCCGTCTAGGTTCTTAGAATAGACATTTTTCGGACAATATTCCTGTATGACGGCTCATATATTCAAACCAGACCCTCTTTTTTGTATTTCTTATACTTCTATTATGTTTTCTTTCTTATTCGAAAGCATCCCCAAGCTATTGACCGATCAGATCTCAACTACATATTTGTCACTGAAAGGCAAAGTAATCACCGTTTTCAAAACTTAGAGACACTCAAGAACCCCTCTTTTGCTTGTTGTAACAACTAAAAATATATTTATCGTCATTCTACTACGTCATCCATCATCGTCTCCTACATTATTGGCGTGCAATGTAGGACCTGCGCCATCAGATGCATATTTTGTAGATGGCTCCTTCGCCGATTCCGAAGTGTAACTGTCATTCAAAAGAAAATATTTCAACATTTTTAACATTTTTCTTATCTTTGATAAATATTAGTTATTTAGAAATGAAGGGATGACATTCAACTCTCTATAGTTTTTCCGCCAACATTGATGAGAACAAATATAGAGCAGCCATTGAACTTTGTAGATAGCAAAATACTGTGGATGTTCTCGACAGGTAAAACAAATGAGTGAAATTCTCGAGACATCACAATGGGTCACAATGGGTCACCATGTTTCAAATGATTTTTGTTCGTCAACATATTTTATTTTTCACATGTTATGCTAGTTTCCGTATTCCACGGATTAGTGTGTAAATTTATGTGCTCATTGTTTTACGGATAAGTTTATCCTAAGAGAAACAAAAATAAGATGTGCCACGGAATATATACTTGTATTGTAATCTTATTGAACATGCAGCGAATAAAATCTTGAAAATAAGCGCTGAGTATATAGTATTGTATTGATATGAAATCGGGATAAGTGGTTTGTAATGTACTGTTAATATGTATTCGCAAGGGTTGTAAATTAGCAATATTAGTTAAAAATTCTGTAAAACATAAACGATTAGATAAATACAAGAAATCATTGAAATAACTATTTATTATTGTTCTTTCATTTGTGAATGTTGCTTCATTGTCATAATACAGAAGGTCGATCAGCAACATGATTGGTATAGGATATTTGAAATCGTAGCTCTAATAAGATTGAACAACTTTAGAAGAATAGTTCTAATACTCCTCATAAGCTTATTTGTTGGCTTGTTGTTCCTTTTTCTTTTGTTCAAAGAGAGCGTCAATTTCTTTCTGCTTTTCAAGTTGCATCTTCATCTGTTCCTCTGGGGTAGGAATATTACCTTCAACATAATCCTTTAGAGTAAAAGTTTGACCACTCATTTGTTCTTGTTGGATACGCATTTTTTCCTTCTCCTCTTCAATCAACTTCATGAATCTAACATAGTTCTTTTCACCTTCTTCTCTGATCATATCTAGAGGGAACTTGTTGCCTCCACCAATACCGTTAATTACTGGAGCAAGGCCAAGCAATTTTAATAACCAATTGCTATCATTTTTCTTCTTCTGGTCTTGTTCAAATTTATTTTTCAACTTTTGAACTCTTTGTTCAAATTCAGCAGGAAGTTCTCTCTTATTATGGTAGCTCTTCAAAATAGGTCTTACATCTTCAACTTGTTGAGTTGCCATGTATTCTAAAAATGGGATTAATCTCAAAAGTTTGTCATCAGCTTTACCGTCCCAAGGGTCCATAGGGATAGCATTCTCAGGTTGCAATTTGTAACTGTTTTCATCGGTGTCAATAATCATAACTTTCTTTAAGTCTCTGTTCAGTTTTGATAAGTCTTTAATATGGACACCATCCTTGTATACACAATGTTCTTTGAATAGATTGTAAGATATGAAAGCATGAATAGGGTCCATTTTCTCTGCAATTTTTTCGGCATACATCATGTAGTTGGAAGAAAACAGAACAATTTCATAATATTGAGATAGGTAACCAAGGAAATAATCAGCACCTGGTCTCTTAGCAGTTCTCCAACCGTGTTTTTGATCCCATTCAGAGTGAACCAAAAAGTCTTCCAAAGTAATAACCAATGTTAGTGGTCTTTGATATGGAGCTGGTGGTGGAGGAGGTAACAGATCAGGAAAAGGTGGCTCCTGGAAGTAAGTAAAAACGGAATTAAATCTAGCTCTAAATCTTTTGTACATCAGGTCAGGTGTATAGCCATTGTCGATATCTTTTTTCATTTCATCATCCTCATTCTCCTCCCAGTCTCTGCACATGTATAGGCCAAGACCAGCTAATGATGAAAAAGTGAAAATGTAAAAGTAATTAGCATATCTTTCTTTCTTCTTGTCGGCAGAAGTCATCCTTCTTTTCCTTTTTTTATTGCTGGAATTTTCAGATTGTTGCTCTTCATTACCTTCTTCTGTTTCATGTTGCTTTTGTTGCCCTTCCTTCTTACCTTCCTCTACATCAATACCAGCTTTGAAAAGCAGGTCGTCAGTCAATATGGATTGAGCTTTTTTGTCATCCTTCTTCTGTTCCTGTAAAAAGTAAGACTTTGTATTTAGTCTTCTTTTGTTCTGTACTATTAGAGAATTGGCTAGATTTCTGGATATCTGAACAGAAATACCCTTAGATGCAATATGTGGTGCCCTGGTAACTGCACATCTGAATAAAGAAAGCATCCTTGAATGTAAACAAATGCAGTAAAAATAAAATTAATCCTCTGATAATTGGCGTCTATAAGGTATTAAAGTTGTTTAGTAATACTATTGTGTTTATTCAGTAACCTTCTTTTTCCTTCAATGAACACTCCCAATTTTTGATACCTATTGTCTTATGATACACAATTCTAAAGAATGATCAACAAACGTTATCCGAGTAAATAGAAATCTAAGAAATGGTCTAGTTCTGTTGAATGATATGTATATACTAACAGAAAGTATATCAAATTGATATATGTAGTCATTAAGGCCACTGTTTTTATTCGACGTCAACGCCCATTTTTTTTTCATAAAATGAAAAAAATCGATAACCTTTGGCAGGGTAAATTACAAATGCGAATATAATGCATTGCGATGATTTAGTCTCTAGCTTTGCAATAAGTAGTATTTTGGTATCTTTCTATAAGTAGTTTTCCATAGCTTGATCAAGCATGGGTATTATATAGCTTTCTTGTTCGTCTCTTCAAGAAACTAGGGAAGTGGTTTTGCTATGGAAAGTATCGTACCTGTCGTTTCAGGGAGCAGTAAGTCCAAGGTTTTGTTCTCTTCCTTTACATATTATACTTGTTCATTTTCATTGATTCATTAGGAGATACTATGTCCTGTATTAGTCAGTGCTTATGAACCTTTAAATGAAAATGTAGCTCTGAATTTTCAAATATCATTCACCCTAATAAAGAATAGAAACTCTTGTATGCTTGATTAAGTATAAATAGTAACTCTCTTACTTCATGTTCATCTAATGTTTCTTCTACCTTCATTTTGTTGATTTTTACTATCCACTCGACCAGTTTTGATCTATTTTCAAAATCATGATTTGTAACCCTATTAATGCTAAGCAAAAGTTCGGCCATTAATGGGTGTAATTGATCCTTTGCTTTGTAATCGAGTTTTAAGGCATCCATAATTGTAATAAAATTTCCTGTGGCTTCTGCTACATTTTTAGCATTATATTTCCCTCCTTGGCTCTTTGACTCCAATGAGCCATTTGAACCGTCGTTGTTCGTATCTATATCAATTGCATGCTCAACCGTGACGGGAATACCTCTTTCTAATCTTGTTATAGCATTAGAGGCAATTATATTGTACTTTTCTTTAAAATCATGGAGATCCCCTACATATTCGGATATATCTGGCATACTCATATAGGTCTTGTACTGTGCTAGTAATTTATTCACTGACTGCGTGTAATGGGTACTACTTATAGAATCTCTCAGATACGCCTTTTCAACATAATCCAATGCTACTATGATGGAATATACATCAGCTACTCCTTCCAAAGTTTCCTTGTCTTGGGAAGAGCTCGAGTTCTCAAATAACGGTACCTCTTCATTCAATGCTGTAGGGATCTGATTCATAGGGATATTAATTGTCGTACTCAATCTTAGACTACTGAGACTTATTAATGTTTAGTGAATTATATTTTCCAGTTTTTATTTTGAGTACTTGTTATAGTTTGATGGCTGTTTCGAATAGCTTTCATCCCGACCACCAGGTACCCTTTACTATTTTTACTAATTTCTATACGCCTTTGATATCATGTTCAAAGTGATAAATAATAGATGGCACCAGTTATGAGTATCTGCTGAATGGAGTTAATGAAATACAAAAATTAATTATGAATATAGATTTATTTACTTAAAATGCTTAGTTTCAACTTCGAAACACTAGTCTATAATGGGAAGCTTCTTTAGTTGCGATTTTCCATTTCCTGAAGTTAGCTGGAAAATATGGAAATTCTTACTATTATTGTGCTCTCGAGAGTCATATATTATTGGTGGTAATGTAGGGTACTCAATCATTCCATTGGAATGTTTTTGTAGTCCCCCATATCCGCTATAGAATCTTTTTGCGTGTGAAGCAATCTCACGTTCCTGAATAATAGCTTGTTGGATATATTTTGTGTGTGATTTCAGCCATTGTGAAATTGTTATTGGAATGCTAAATTCAAAATCTTTCCCACTACCAATCTTTATTTTTATATCTATTGCATGGCCAATTGAGTAGTATTTGCCATTAGTTGATATGGAGCAGTGATATCTAAATGGAATAGCATCAACCTTGTTTTGTAATAATTTAGTGGGAACATTTCTATTGGTCATATTGCCTTCAGGTTGTTTTGGCAGTTTGTAAAGAAGTTCAGGCTCAAGCATTGTATTTTCGAATTCTTTGAATAGAACATCTTTAGTGCATATATGAATGTCATTTGCTGTTTCAAATCCATTCATTGTGATTATCTCATTATAATTCTTGGTTTCTGTGTCCAGCACGTATTCCTTCGATTCATATGTCTCACTGTGGCATTGAAAAATCTCTTTAGTTTGAAACGTAACACTCTTGACTTTTAACTTCTTCTTGAATAGAACACTATTTTCGTATTCGGGTGCTGTCGAACTACTATGTTGATTTGGCATAACTTTTAGTTTTATTTTAAGCAGATCATCAGTTGTAATGCATGGATTCTCAACGTACACTTTGGCTTTCAGCTTTTTATCCGGAGAGTAGAAATTCTTCTCTATCGCTGGGAATAGCTTTTTCAATGGAAGATTGGTATATCTTTCAACATTAACTGTTGTAATAAAATTCTTCAGCTCAGGAGGAACACTATCGAAACTAGGGCCGACTTTTTCTAAATCATAGTACAATAAGTTGCATTCCAGATATGTTACGCAAGTTCCAAACCGCGAATTGAAATTAGTGTCGTTGATATCCGCTGGCAGAGATATTGTCAGTGGAAAATCCACTCCAATCAAAGGTTTTGATATTCTTTGAGTGTTTTTATTCTTAGCAGCTTTACATTTCTCATCGTTAGCTAAATAAAAAGACTTTTTGTAATGATATGAGATTGACTCATTCTTTCTGGGCTTTGATTTCGATTTGCCTATTGGAGTGAAAGAGTAGGATACGTGACTCTGAGGAAACACAGTTTCTACAGATTTTAGTATAACTTCAATCTTAGCTATCCTAAACTCACTGCCATTATTCGAGCGCACTCTTAATTGGCACTCTATTCGTGGTAATGTGTCACTAATCCCAGGACAGCCTCTGATCATGGAATTGTAACTAGGCATCAAAGATATAATCGGTACCGTCATGGTATAGGTCGTCAAGTTGCTTCTTCTATGAGTTGAATCATGGTATCCTAAAAGGTATTTAAATACTTCTAAACCTCTTCGATATGAACTATGACAAAGTTAAGCTCTTTCCGTTTTCACGATATGGGCAACAACATTTTACATTTCGGCTACTTCAAAGATGGACCAAAACATAAAAAACTCTTTCTTCAGTGTTATAATAAAGCAGAATATCATACTAGCATTCGATATCCAAACAACACAAAAGATCTTCTTACTATTTAGATCATCTAATACAGGACACAAGACTATATCATATAAATTATCGACAATTGGAAATGGCATTACAGCCTATGAACTGGGCAAGTATCAAACAGAACATTGAGTCAGGGGAATTGCAGAACTTGAAGAGGTCACCAATTGAAACCGAAAAGTATCATGAGCATAAGAGAATATTAGCTGAGAAGAATATTGAAATTGGTGACTACATTTTGAATAAACTGGGATGGACTTTAAATGAGCTCGCAAGTGTGAATGACATCAGTGAAGAAGAAAAACTGTCTTTGAGTTTCTCGAGAAAGGATTTATACAAGCTGAGCGTAAATGATTTTCCGTACAATTTTGAACCCCAAGTATCACATCTTTTAATATGGTCTAAGATTAATCTGCCTCTATACAATAAAAACGAGTCTTCAACAGACATGAATCCTGAAATGAAGACAAAAATAGAAACATTTATTCACAACAATCTGTCAAAATACCTGGATCTTGATATGAAAGACGATTATTGCTGGTTTATCAACTACCGAAATTTACAAAGTATTAAAGGAATTGCACACGTCCACTTGTTAATTAGATGCGTAGACGAAAACGGACCACAAGGTAATAGATGCCAACGAATTAAGAACGAAATCCTAAATGAAGGGTTTGAACCTATAAGTTAGTAGCAATCAAAGGTATTTACTAATCAAACATCAACCAACCACTATGAGGGTTATAGAACAAGATCAATTTTATCTACAAATATATTAAGGTTACTTTTCTTTTTATCACTCTGATCATCTTGTAGAATTTTTT
Organism: Nakaseomyces glabratus; assembly: GCF_010111755.1. Taxonomy (NCBI): domain Eukaryota; kingdom Fungi; phylum Ascomycota; class Saccharomycetes; order Saccharomycetales; family Saccharomycetaceae; genus Nakaseomyces; species Nakaseomyces glabratus. The sequence goes on from NC_088958.1 coordinate 510,967, forward strand.
TTGATTTGAAATTTTATGCGATGAGCTGCGATGGCACACAATGGCTGATATGATGAGTATGGCAATGAAGGAAGATATCATATTTACGAAACAACGTTATAGAAAGTTTGATATTTTTAACTAGTTTATGCTATACAGAAGTTAGTTCCAGCTTCTATTTATGATAGATGTATATGCAACATTATTTTTTTAGTTCATCAAAATCATGGAGTTGCGGAAGCGGAAGAAAGTCAACTATTCTGAGTCAAAAGGAAGAATCGGTGGTTTAAAGACTGTTGTGGTACAACCTGATTCTCCACCACATAATTTCAATAAAGATGTTAAGCCTAAAGGTCTACCACAAAAGATTGTTAGATACACCCCCATGATAAATAAAAGGAAGGCATCGAAAAGGATAAACAAACCTACATCAAAGAAAGTGCCACATGTTATGGGAAACTATGATAATAGTTGTCGTATCAAAAAATTGACTTTTGAAAGACCCTCATTCAACGACTATTCGAATTATAAACAACCAGAGCCTGCTCTAACAGGCTTAATTCATTCAGATGCCCGGATAGATTGGATAAATGCCAAAAAGTTTCTTGCAAACCATCGTGAAAAGCTAAGAAAGTTAGCCAAATTTCAATATGAACTGTATTACAAGGACATAACCAAGCCAGAATACAAGGGGCCACAGGCATTTGCTAGTCTGAAACTACCGGACGACATGGTATCTTATTCCAATATAATAAAGAGTATTGGGTCATTGCTACATGAAGTTGAAAATTTAGAAACTAACAAAAATTCTCAAAAATTATACAAACCAACTATTGAAATTTCAGCTGAAGCTTTGAAGACCATCCGCGAACAGACATCAAATAATGACAGAATTGAGCGTACTGCCGAGTTGCATGATATTGATATCGAAGATATCAAACAAATATTAAGAAAGAACGAAATAAACACCACATTACATCAAATGAACATGCTTAAATCGTCAGATTTCCAAATCATGCACACTTTGATGGAAAAGAGGTACTTCCCATATGATGATTCATCCTTGCTATGGCCAACTAAATATAAAAAAGAGCTCAAAAGATATTCAAGCTCAGAACTGGATCAAAATGATCCGCTTCAACTTTCAATTCCGTTATTCACGGATTTTTGATTAAAGCATTATAGATCAATAACCTTAATATTCACGTGAAAAATAAAACAGCATTACAAATACTCAGTTTGTACTTAATAAACATTCAAATTGCCTCACCAGCTAATTCAGTTAATCTGGTCAATTTTTCCTGGAAAAATTGACTTTCTAACTATATTCCTTATTTTCTTTCATATTTAGATCATAGCGATTATGTACTTTATATATTTTATGAAGAATTAGGCTCACGGTAAGCAACAAAACTGATAGAAATTATTGTTAAGCACTAGAATTGCTAGAAGTAGAATTTTCCTTATTATGCATAAAATACTTTTTATGTTAAATTGTTTAGAGATGAAGACAAATGATCCACAATACACCAGAGGTAATAGAAAAATAGGCACTTTATCAATAATAAATACGGCTAGTTATTGCTATCATTGCACTATAAATTACATTTACAAACAACACAAACTCATTGAGAAATATTAGTCCCACTGAAGCAATAATCATGTGTCACTTTGCTACGAACTTTTCTTAGAAAGTTATGACACACTTATACTTTTGACAGGAATACAATCTATAATGATCAGCACGGTCATCAATGCTATCCTATAAGTTTTGGGTGTATATATCTAATCAAGAGTTGTCAACATTATGCTCAGCAATTGAAAGTTGAGGCACAAACTATGACTTTAGAAAAGTTGAAGACTTTGATAGAATCACCACCAGCATGGTCACAATCAGATGAAAATTCAATAAATCAACCATACAATCACATTGCATCAAACCCGGGAAAGAACTTCAGAGCCAAATTAATACATCTTTTTAACCAGTTCTATTTGCTAGATGAGAATATTATACAAACACTCACTCAGATTGTAGAGATCCTCCACAATTCAAGTTTGATTATCGATGACATTGAAGATAACTCACAGTTGAGGCGTGGAGTAGTCGCATCACATATGCTCTATGGTGTACCCATGTCCATTAATACTGCAAACTACATGTATTTTGTAGCAATGGATTTACTTAGAAACCTGTCTCATGATGCAGTAACTTCAAATGATCTAATGAAAATATTTAACGAGGAACTTCTATATCTTCACAGAGGCCAAGGATTGGATATATACTGGCGTGACTCCTTACCTAAGGTTGTACCAACAGAGGAAATGTATTTCAACATGGTTATGAATAAAACTGGTGGACTCTTCAGATTAACGCTTAAAATCATGGAACGCTTAAGCGAATACTGGCAGGGTCAGAAATCATTAGTTCCATTGGGAAATTTACTAGGAATTATATATCAAGTTAGAGACGATTACTTGAATCTTACTGACTCATCGATGATCGAAACTAAGGGATTTGCTGATGATATATCCGAAGGTAAATTATCTTTTCCAATTATACATGGCATTAATTATGCTAAAATACATGATCCGAACAACACATTGCTTTTAGATATTCTATGCTTAAAGACTAAAGATGAGAACTTGAAGAAGAATGCCATACGATACCTTTCAGATTGTAGCAAATCCTTTGAATACACAAGCAGTGTGCTGAAAAAATTGACGACCTTACTACATTCGAATTCGTACTTTCCCGATGTAACTAATGACTCTACCAATAGCCAGACAGAAGCTATAAAACAAGTATACAACATTATGGAAAAGCTAGCTAATGTGTGATCAGAATTAATTGGTTATTTTGAACTTTACTAACATTATTAATTTAAACCTGACCTTCCTCTGGAGCCCATTAAGTTTTCCTTTTATAGAGAGGTATGTAAGGTACTGTTGATGATTTCTAGTCACCTAGTAGTTTGTATATCTGAATTTTGTTATGATATATATATTCATAAATAATATGTTTTCATGCAACGTACAGTGATAGGAGCCACAAATAAATAAGACGCACAATCATAAAATGCTTTTAACTCATACTAGTTTTCGTCCACCATTTCTTTATATATTTCAAAAATTTCACGTAAGTTTGAAATTGTCAAGTCTTCGAAGGCATAATCTTTAAATTGCTTCCAATTTTCTGGTATGCTTGGAGTATAATTGGAAATTGGCGCCTGCTTGAATGACGACAGTTGAGTTGGAACTTCCTTTTTCAGGTCGGTATTTATCCAAGGCGAACTTTCAGTTCCATTACTGATTGGATAGGCTCTTATTCTATCAATTATATTTCTCAGCGATGAATCAAATACAGATCTAAAACCTTCATATGATGCTGTTCGTGAAACCTCAATTCTTTTAGTAAGTTCAGCATCTTTTTCTATGTCAATTTCATGCCGCCCTAATTCAGGTAGTTTTACCTTTCTACTTATGGGTACAGCAAACAAAGACTTTTCTCTATCAGTCAAATTGTCCCGCAATAACTGAGGTAAGTCATCTAATGTTAAACCTTCTATAAAAACCAATGCGGCTTCCAGATTCGTGATCGCAAAAAGTTCACTATCCACTAGTTTCTTTTTTATTCTAAAGAGTCTAACAAACTCCATGTTTAGAAATATGTGTAGCATTGGACATTTGATAACGTAATATATCAATAATGACAAAAAATCGTCATTCGACATTGCTTTTGAGTTCTCCATAATTTCATACATTTTCAGTAAGCATTTACATTTTTCACCTGGCGCAATAACATTGTTAGCAAAATCATCTAGAACCATCTTTATATTTGCAATGGATTGTATAGAATCAAATTCATCATTCCCTTTGGGAATATCTAAAAAGTCTGATAAACTAAAAAACTCCTCTTTATCAAATCTGTATAAAAGATTGACCCTTTCGTCAATTAGCTTGTCGTATTCGCCAAATTCTGGACTATTTCTAAACAAGCTAACTATACTGAAAGATTCGTTCTTCTTTGCATGAACATCTCTGGTCATTGTAGAGTTAGCTAATGTGGAGTTTCCATTAACATTAGCAGATTTGGATGGGCTACTGATTGGCACAGAAGTTCCAACTTGCAAAATTCGATTGAATAGATCTCTTTCGCATAGATCTTTATATTTTTCAATCTTTAAATTGTTCAATGCATCAGTCTTCAACTGCCTTTGAATCTCTTCAGGAGATAGCATTTGGGTCACATTGTTACTACCTGATTCATTACTGAAAATAGAGGATGATCTACGATTTCTCCTAGTGGATACATTGGTACTTGCACTACTACTTCTACTTCTGGAAAAGAGGCCACCAATACCACTAGTCAAGGTCTCCCTAGCATTGAAGAACGTTGACACATTTGTAGATGAAGAAGTCGTCTTCTTTGATTGCAAATAATGGAAACTATGCTTGTCAAAACGGATATAAAATGCCTGAAACAGGCTAGATAGTTGAGGAACCGACAAGGGACGCTCATATTTTGGTTGTTTCAAGTCATCTATGAAAGCGTCAATCATGGCAGATAGCTCATCAGGTAATTCCCCAATTTGACTGATCTGATCGATTTCTTCTTTGCTGAGCTTTGGGCTCTTAGAGCCCTTGGAATCATCTTTACCAAGCTCGCTATTGGATGATTCGGTAGAAGAGATATTAGAAGCTATGCTGCCCTGAGCGGAATGTCCCTTATATGACTCCTTTATAGATAATGATGGATCAAATTTGGAACTGTTGATTGGAGGTGTAAAAAGGTGAGTCATCTTCTCGTCCTTGGCTTTCATCATGATAGCTGCCACAATAATATCTCAATGTAATATCAGTAAAGTGAAAAGAAGACTCTAGATACCCAACCTTTGGGTAAAATTTCCTTATAACTTTTCTCTGAACAGATTCATATGAAAAACTGTCAAATGCTTGAAATGATTAAAAGAAGCGTCTTTTTCTTCGTTCCGGGGAAAGGGCTCAGTTTTAAGCGAATTTTTTAGAAGCTTTTCAAAATTTCAAAGGAACAGGGCTCAATAATAAAGCTCATCGCATTAGAACTTCGATTATTTCAAGTTGGGGTTTCTTTTATAAGAGGAAACTTGCTGATATTCGGAATCTTCTCCTTGAGCCACTGACGGGAAGTTGAACTCAGTAATAGTGGAGTTTTGGCACTTTTCTCCGAGAAGGATTTTTCTTATTTTTGATAGTTTGAAGTTCAATTTATTGCATGCTGTAATTTATAACCAACCGCATAATAAGATCTCTTTTGGTCGGAAACCAATATAGCCGATAGAAGATACTTAAAATAATACTTTTTACAATTGTTGTATGGATTGTATATGGGATTTAGTCGAAACTTTAAAGGTGACTCAAGGAAAAGACCTCACTCTCCAGACCTATATGCAATTGGTGAGTTCAAGAAGTCAAAACTAATAGAAGATCTTGAAAGGCTCTCATTAAATGACGATGTTGTGTCGGAGAATAACGGACTACAAATAGTCGACCATAATAAGTTCCGAAGACCACATAAAGATGATACCAGCCACCCCGGTGATAGAAAATGGGTTATCACTCAAATTGTGGATCTTATGAGAGCAGAGTCACTGCAAGTTATACCTTGGATTGACTATAAACAATTTGCATATAATGAATGGTTAAAATGGTACAAAATAAAACTATTATCTGATGATACTTTAATGATCGATATTGACAATTTGCTGGAAAACGATTTTTACATGAGAGTTGAGCCTACAAGCAATTACAGGGGTCAAATCGAAGGAAACAACGAAACTGAAGATATGGATATTGATATAGATTAAGTTCAAATAATGCATAATATATTTATACAACATAGGATCATGAAAAAAAAAAATTGTGGATGCAAAAAATATGTCACTGGGTGGTTACTTATAAGCAGAATATCAATGCTGATACTATTCTACAATATTCTCTCATAAAACAACATATACACTGATTTCTGTTCGTTAACAATATCAGAAATGCGCTTCTCTTTTACGTTAGTGTCAGAGATCAACCAGAAAGGATATATCGTAGTAGACTTCATACGCCTGAAATTACTATCCATCACAGTTGGCTTCTTTTCACCAATTGTGGTGCCAGTATTAACAATGTCCCCTGACACTTTGCTCTTCATTATAATAGGCTTACGTCGCAACACCTGATAGTGGCCACTGTAATGGCTTCCTGTGTGTATGACAATACTTTTAAGTCTATATCTTACTCTTTTCGTAAATTCATTCGAGCTTGTGGAACATGCCACTGTTTCAAATGCATCCAAAGTTTCACCAAAATGAACTTTGCATCCATTTCTGGTAAATGTCATCCCATTGTATGTCGATCTAGATAAGTGAATAACGAAAATATCTGGTGCATTAACAAATTTGCACTGTTTCAGGATACTCCTCCGAGCAACATTATTTTTAAAGCCATATTTGCAATAAGTATCTAAGTAATTTTGTAATTCAATGTCAAATTCCTCATTAATCGTAATATCGGGCAGCTTTTTTTCTAAAGCCAAAAGTTTGCCTTTGATTGATTCTGCAGTTCCACTAAAACCATGTGCTCTCTCTAGTGTTATTACTGATCTGATCAAACATACCATACACTTATAATCGTCAATAATTTCATTACTATTACGCATTAATACATCATTGAGATCTATTTCATACTTTTGGGGCAGAGGTGCTTCGAATATGTTAAAAGTTGATTTCTTTGGTGCAGTCTCATGTTGACACTGCAAGCACTTGTAACTCTCAATTATTGTACCAGCAAAAGGGAATTTGCATGAGCTAGTTTTATGAGAGTTTGATAGTTCCACATGGAGTTGTTCAAGCAGTACCTGCAAAAACTCGTGTGCATCATTCTGAGCCCTAGACAGCCTTCCACTAACCTTCCATTCTAGAACGCTTACTAGATGTTTAATATCAGCATTTGTAGGTTCAAATATTACCATTTGCAACTTCCTAAGAAGGTCTGCAAGAGCCCTGTGTAACAACAATGCTTCGGTATCTGTCTTCTCCAAACCAGCTGAAGATATTTCATTTTCATCAATACCAATAACAAATTTATTGATATAATCACTAAAATAATCTATCGAAGAAAGGGCTTGTATTACTGAATTTGCATAACAATAATTCCCTTTATTAACCAAGCCAGTAGTGTATTTATCAGGCCTACTTGCTAAAGATCCATTAATATTTTTGCTAAATAGTATATTCTTCACTGACGGATAAACAATATAACTGACCAATAAACCAATCAGGCCTACTCCAGCCTTAAATGAATTTGATCTTCGAAAGCCATAAAACAATTGATCTATTATAGTTTTAAAGAGGTCCTTGTTTGTTTGTAGTATTGGGACCAAAAGCATTATGCTGAATTGTTTTAGAAATTGACCAGATTGTTTTAATTTAGCAATTATTTTACTACATTTATGCACATTCTCAAACAAAATGAATTATAAACTTGAAGCGTATGTGATATAATGCAATTGTACGTCGTGACAGTAATTGGAATTTAGATATTAGATCACTTTGTCAAGAATGCTATAAATATTAATATTAATGTTATTATCATTGAGATTATAAACGTAGTATTATAACTTCTACGTAAATTAATAATTAATGCGAGTTGTCATATTAGAGTTAGTATGTTAGAAACCTCAGGTTTCTTAATTACGAAAAAGATCAAAATCGGTTGCTAGGTCAACATCTTCTCAAAATATCAGACAAGACTGTCTTAAGATAGGTTAGACCCCAGTGCTTCCATATTCAGTCGACCAATCATCAAACTGCTTCAAAGATTGTTGTGACACACTTTTTTTAGTGGTAGCTAGTGCGTTTTTAAAGTCTTCAAATGTTACCCCTCTAATGGTCTCATTTTTAATATCCATCAGGCGATCACCAACTTCCCTGATGGGTTCCATGGCTGCTTCCTTTGCTAGTGCAGTTAAGTCCGATCCGGAATATCCCTCTGTCATCCTGGCTACCTCTTCGTATTCGCTTATTGTCAAGTTGTTGGGTTGTTTAGATAGTAGTTTGGTGATATGCATCAATCTAGTGTCGTAATCAGGTAAAGGTATGTATACTCTTCTAGAAAATCTTCTTCTAGCAGCCTCATCAATAGCCCAGGGTAGATTTGTAGCTGCCAAAACTAATACCCTGTTATCAGAGAGCCCTCCAGAGTTTTCGTTCTGAGCAACAATATTGGATAACGAGGACCATTGAATCAAAACCTCAGTTTTTATTCTTCGTGATGATTCATTTTCATTATCGGATCTGGCTGTTAGTAACGAATCAATCTCATCAATAAAGATTATAGAAGGTGCTAATCTTTTTGCCAAGTAGAATAGCGCTCTTACTAGCTTTTCTGATTCACCCAAATATTTAGAAAGTAATGAGGATGCGCTAATACTAAAGAAGACTGAATTAGATTCGGTAGCAACTGCTTTTGCAATCATTGTTTTCCCTGTACCTGGTGGCCCAAATAAAAGCATACCTCTTATAGGTTCCCTTAAACCCTTAAACAAATCCGGTCTTAGAAATGGATATACAACAGCCTCTTTTAGTGAGTTTTTGGCGTTTCGTAAACCTGCTATATCATCCCAGTAGACCTTTTCATCTACTACTAAAATGTCGTTTAGTATATGTTCACAAGCCATTTTATCAACTCCTTCCAAGGTATCCATGACACTCTGAATTCTTTCGTTCATGTAACGTTTAGGAGACTCTGAACTTTTTGCTGGCCTCTTGCTATCTACCGATCTTCTAGGCTGATCTGCTAATACTGGCGATGAAGGAGCACTTTGAGACTTCGTCCGTCTAATAGCTTTAGTGAAGACTTCCCTAGAATTACTATCTGTTGCTACCGACGTTTGTGCCTTTTTAGGTGCTTTGATATGAACCCTATTAATAACAGGTTTTGTGTATTCATATCTTTTTTTTGGAGCATGATATGACTGCAACTTTGGTATGGTTGAAACAGGCTTTTTTAGCATAGTTGTAGCAGTACTAACAGGATACCTTTTGCGAATATCATCAGGTTGGAATTGTGTCCAGGCTACTTGTGCTGCTCTTCCAATATGAAAGCCATTATTCTTTCTCTCTGTTTGCCTGTCATGATCTCTATTAGCCGAACCCATATCAATAGACCTCCTGTTCATCACTATATCAGAACGGTCATTAGAACTTGACACTTGCTTTTTACCTCTGTTACTTACTGATGTTAGCTCAACTTCTTTCTGTCTTTCAAGTTTTTCTTGCCGCTCTCTTTCTTTCCTCTCCTGCTCTTTATGAAGTTCAATCTGACGTTGAACCTCTTTTCGTAGCCTTTCCTGCTCTTCCATCTCTTTCAGTTTAGCCTCTTCTTGTTCTTTTAAGGCCTTCTCTCTGGCCAATCTCTCTTCCCTCTCCCTTTCAAGTAGCTCTAATTCCTTACGTTTTAATTCCTCTTCTTCCAACTTACTTGCAACTTCAAGATCAACTTGCTGTCTTACCTGTAGGTCCATTAATTTCTTTCTCTGATTTTCTAGCTCTAGAAGTCTCTTTCTCTCAAGCTCTTGTTTCTCAGCTAACTTACGTTTTCTATTTTCCAGTATTCTCTCTGCTTCTTTGATGGCAGTAGAATCATCTAAGCTTTCATTTTTTATCTTTCTGGTGCTGTTACGTCTCCAGAGTTTTGTCAATGATCTTCCATTGGCTTGATCTTCTATACCATTCAACGTTAGTTGAGCATCTCTCCTGGCCAATCTAATATCGTATCCTAAAAGTTGAAGATCCTCTACGCTTTCCTTCAACGTCGAGTCATTTTCGCCAACTGTAAGTATATTAGTCTTTAGTTTAAACGCTTTTTCAATTCTCTTCATACCATCATTTACATAATACAGGAGAGATTCCAAGGATTTTGAGAGTCTTGGCAGTTCAATGTTGTCCTTTTTCTCAATAGCGATATTTAAATTGTTTCTTAGGTTTTGGTATTGGTCTCTAGCTATGGAATGAAGTAAATTCAAAGACTGCTCTAATGAGAATCCACTCGGTATGGCAAACTTCTCCGGCCCTATCATAATTGTATTTTGGATTTATAGAGCCTTGCTATTATGATCAAAGCTTTATTGGTAAACTCCGACAGTGAAATACTTTTAAAAAGTTAATATCGTTACAAAAGGAAGGTTTGCTGGTTTAATCTCAACAGTGAATAACAAATTTATGCTGGAAGAGAAAACCTAATCAAAAATAAAACAGTCAAACTAAAATTATCTAGAAAGTTTTAATAGATTTTCAATTTAGAGAAGTTATTCCCCTATTGTTCCTTCGTGAAATAATGCACTATTGAACTGATCTTCCTCACTAGATTAGAAAGATTGCTATACTGCTATTGCCGACAAATTCAAAAGGGAGAGTCTTGTATCAATTCTAGTGTAGTGTGAATGATTGTCCAAAGACCTGTACGCTAAAATACCATTCGCTAAGAATGTCTCATTTACTTAGCAAAACTCCCAAAAAAGAAAATTATGAATATACATTATTTCTCTACGGCAGGTCTTACCTGGAAATATAATGCCTAAGACATTGACAACAGATGATCTGCAAAAAATTGCCAGCTGATGAGACATTTTTACGCAATTGAAGACATTTAAGTAAGGATAGGGACTGTCGGAGCTTAAATAAGAGTACTAATGAAGAGAAGAGTATTACTAAAGGGCTTTATCTATTCTATAAGATTCTAATTATATAAATATTCATGAAATAAACTAAAAAAAGATCTATATACTATAACTTTATTTTACAACTTATTTCCAAGTAACTTGAAAAAAAAAAATACGATCGACTTTGCGACACTAATCTACGCTGTCTCGTCCTTGTCGTTAAATTCATTATTCGTAACATTGTCATTATGCTCATTGTTCCTATCATCATCTGCATCAGCATTTTTTGGTAAGGTATTACCAACCTCAGCATCTTCTTGCCTAGGGGAACTGTTTTTTTCGGAAGAGCTTGAACTTTCCCTCTCTATACTAGTTGTAGTTGGATTCTCTATCGGGTTATTGAAAGTTTGCTTTGCAATCATGTTAGGTCTTTGGCTATCAGTAACTGAAGAATGTGATTCGTTAGTCGTGGTAACATTTCTATCCGCAGGCCCATGTTGACGTTTACAGTAACGTATCTTCTCTTCCTCCGTCATTGCTCGTACTTGCCAGTTATTGAAGTTCTCGAATATGCATATCTCATTATTTTCTTTGATCAATTTACGGAAGTAAACTGACAAAGAGTTTAAAGTCAGTGCATTGTTGATCCTAAACCTTTCCAGATCACCAACAATTATCTTTCTAATATCTTCTCGAGGTTGATTCGGGTTGGTGAATCTACCTAATTTAATACCACGATCACATTCAGTCTCGATATAATCAATAATCACTCTTCTTGTCGGGAAAAAATGGGAGTCATCACTAACTTTCCAGCGCCTATACCCATAGTCTTCAATGAGCTTTCTAATAGAAGGTTGGCCATTTAAGCCGATATACCATTCGGCATATAAATCCCATATTGTTTTATTGTCTCTAGACAATTTGTATTTGAGAGGTGGCAAGTGTTCTGGTTTAGAAGCCCCATCTCCTTTTCTCCTTTTTTGTGTTTCCATTTTCTTATTCTTTTCTATATCATCCCTTGATGATTTCCCTTCATATCCTTTTTCCAGAGTATGTTGTAAATTGGAATGTCCAGGGGCGGGTATAGTATGCATGACTTCGACTGATAAATCAGGATCTACAATGGTGCTAGCTCTTGATGCTAATTGAGGTTTAGGTAATTGATTGCTGTCTATGGCTGATTGAGCATCAGGAGATGGTGGTAAACTAGTGGTTGACTCCGTTATAGGTAACGTAGGCCTTTCAACAAGTTTTTTTAGAGCACCTTGCTGTCTTCTATGTGAAATTGTGGTATTGACAGGCAGTATTGGGACATTTGGTGATAATGGCTTGATTATAGTTTCCTCTCTTGAGGCTGCTTTGTATGGAATATCGCTTAAAATACGATTAAAACTTCCATCTGTGAACGTACCTTGATTTCCACCAGGTGAGTTATATTGACCTGTCATGAAAAATTTTTTATCAATAGAATTGTTCCTATTACTACGAGGGGAATCCATAATGTTAGATCCGTTAACGCTAGATCCTCCAACTCTTGGACTTGCAACAGACTTAGATAGCAATGAATCAAGTGCATTTTGTGAGGGTGTTGATTTATCCTCCAGTCTATACCTCTTGTTATAAGGTGAGTCAGGCTGCATATTTATGGAAGGAGAATATGGACTAGCCCCACCGTTTGCATTATTCATAGGCACATTTACGATATTGCTAGTAGCAGCCTGATGACTCGGAAATGGTAGCTTCCTTTTTTGAGCTTCAGAATTCTGTAGCTTACTTTGAAGAGAGTTGAATGTTCCAATTGGTGCCAATTGTGAACTTTCTAGCCCCTTCTGTTGGGAGGTATCATCTGCTGAGTGAACCAACTGATTAATGAGCTGGGAATTTAATGCATTTTTGTCTAAAATAATAATGTTTCCTTCCCCATTAACTGAGTTTCCCATGCTTCTATCTCTAGTTTGGTTTTCACCATTAGCAATCTTCCTTTGAAGTTGCAAGATTTGATTACACATGGAAGTCACAGAATTTAGGTCAGATTTCAGCTGCGTTATTTCTTGGCTTAGTCTTATGTTTTCTGTGGTCAATTTTTTTGACAGTGAAACGAACTGAGATTCTATCATCTTTTCTAGAACGCTATTATTAATATATCCATTTTGTGTTCCTTCTCTTGAAATGCTCTGTAGGTTTGTATCGTAGGAATTGGGTTGAAAATCCGAGCCCTGTCTTTCCATCATAAATTCATCTTCTGAGCTTGATTTGAATTGCTCATTTTCAAAAAGTTCAGGAATGAATTTTGATATAAATTCCACAATTTTAGGCAGTAGCATGCTATGCTGACTTAGGTACCGTAAATCTTGTATTATTACCTTGCCCATGAACTCGAACAGTTCACAGAGAGAAAACAATTTGTAGTTTGTCCTGTCTATTAATAACATATCCTGTTTAAGAGCTGGTAGCCATGGGAAAACTAACTCAATCATATCTGGAGATGGGTGGAAAATTTCAGATCTAAGAATTTTAGTATTTTGACTTAACTGCTGGTGATCTGGATTTTCGTTATTCACTAGTTTCGCATTTGGATCAATAAAGTTGGAATCTAAAAGTGAAATTAAATGATAGTTGTTAATTGTAATTGGCGGATTGGGATGGCTCCATCTAATCACAAAATACACTGCTAGCGCAAATATTGGGCATCTTGAGATATCAGGGTTTCTGGACACTGTGTTGAAATATTGGTACGGTTGCATTGCTGTAGTTTCATTTAATTTTCGCAACGTTAATGAATCTTGATATGTCTGATCGACTATTAAGTCCACTAATTTTAAAGATGCTAAGTCACTTGAATTCGCCTTGAAATATGATTGGAGAATATATTGTGATATGGCATAGAAGTTTGTCGTAGTATCAGCTGAATTTATATTCGAATGTTCCTCCTGTTTTAATAATAATGATTTTAATTTATTGTTAGTAATGTCGACTTGTTTAGGCGAGGTTGCATCTTCATTGAATTTCCTAGCATCGATAGTCTCTTGAGCTGGGTTTGTTTGGTTTTCAGATATTACATTCCAGTTTTGCTTCTGTTTGTCATTATTAGTTGTTGGAATAGTTCTAGGCATAGCAAATATAGATGTACTCAAGCTTGGTGCTGACATACCCCTATTCAAATTAGAAACAGACTCTTCATCAGCTTTATTGGTTTTTGATACATTCGTAGTATCACCTTTTGTAATCGGCGATAGTCCAAGAAAGTTCATAATAAATGCGAAAGCACTTTAACTAAGACTTTATCCTCAGTCTTCCTAACTTAATTCGGCTTTGTATGAAAAATGGTTAACTATCAATGATATCACCTTGTATTTCTTAATAAAGTTGTTTGTTGAGATCAACACCTTGAACTTTAATCTCCACTCTCCCAAAATCGTCTTACTCGTCTAGATTCGGCTCTAATCAGATTCTCTCAATACCCACTGCTTTATGTCTGCTTACCTCGGTCTTGTCTAGAAATGGAAGATTGAAGGCCAGATTTGCTTTTCTTTTGTGTGATCAAAAATGGGATAAAACTATTTACAATTGATTGTTTCGAGGAAATTTTGGAATTGGATGGAAGCTTTCACTATAAGGCCATGTTCCAATAATACTGTCTGAACTAGTACTTATAATGGGAACACTGTCGGTCTCTATAATCTAGCTAATCTTCTCGTGGCGCGTAAATAAAAGTGAAAATAAATACTTTTAGGGCCACTTTTGGTAATTTATGGCACACTCAAATCAATGATGGCACAATAGTTTGATAAATGAATTGGGTTAACTTGATTTTGCAGTCTATAATTTTTATTATTCAATGGAACAATGAAATAACAAAAAATCAAAATAAATGCTATTATCGAAATTAAGGTAGAATAGATAATGAGGAAATGAATTGGCCAAAGAACAAAAAAAAGGAAATTTTCATCGGACTCTGAGGGATTAGAGTAAAGGGTAAGTAATTGGCTATTGATTTTATGCTCAACATATACTTTTTCTAATCTGATCACTTGATTTGAGACTTTACTTTCTGTTCTTGGGATCACAGCATATTTTCTCTTCCTTTTTCCGTTCTGTCTTCAATACCAAGATAAAAATTGATTTGCTTTCTGAGCGAAGCTACACTAATTTAATGAACCATGTCTAGAAGAATAAATTGCGGAGAGAGTTCTTTGAAAATATGTAAGTAACTTGATTATAGGAACATGCTGAAAGCCGGCTAACAAAATGGAGAGGACAAGATAGTAAACAATAATAACAATATGACAGCACGTAATGAACAAACAAAAGCCATTTGGGCAATGCTAGGGAAAAAAAAGAAAGAATGCATTCCAAAAAGGAATACAAATTGAACATACCATTGTAAAAGTAGATTGTGACAATAATGAAAGAAAACAACGAAGAGTATAAAGGTGGGATCAATAGGATTTCTTCTGGAGCTTAATGTGAATGATTACTCTGAAACTGCTAATTACTAGCCACTGATAGCAAAAGCAGATTCCGAGCTTGTTTTTCACAACTTCTTACTCTTGTGATGTAGTCAGAGTATTGTGCACACTTTTTGCAAAATGATGCAAAACTTAATACGTAATAGAGAATTAAAAGAAAAAAATCGATACCGCAGAGTAATTTAGGTAACACAAAGATTATAGTCGCAAGACGAAGTTATTATTGTAGCACTATAGGAGCAATACTGTTACGTAATTCGCTCTCTGAGACAACTTATGAATTCTATTCTTTTTGCTAGCTGGAAGTATGCCAGATTCAAAGATTAGAGCTTTAGCGCCTTAGTAAACTGAGTTGTTTGTTACCTTCTCTTGATGTCTGATTGGTGAGGGGATACTACCACGAGACGCGACTGTATATTTTGCAACAAGGTCTGATTTGAAAAAGAATATCTGTCTGTGGGTGACTTACAAGGGCGCAATACTTGTGTCACGCCGATGAAATCGAGCCTAATCTGCTGGTTGTGTTTTCGGTATTTCGTATTTTCACTGGAATCCGGGCACAGAGAAATTAACGTTGATGAAGCAACTTAGCTACTGTCCGTCGCTAATTTCGAGTTCTAGTTGGTGGTAATACTTACACCGACAATACTGTTGGATGGGGGATGGGTTCCTCTAAAATTGCACGTTTACTAGTGGAAAACACTAAAATGTAAAATTGGATTCCAGAAAAGCGCAAAACAATGAGAAATACAAAACAGGAATCCGGGCTTCCTATATATACTTTTTTTTTTCCTCATTACTTTACTTCTCCGATTACCTCTTGGGTTCTGACGCGTATTCTGTGTGTCTCCCATAGAGGTACGTAGCAAAGTTCTGTTCCTCCTCTCTTATTAGTAGGTTCCTCTCCTTGAGCCCTACGTTCGTACTTCAGCTTCTGTGGGATTCCTCTAATAATAGCAAATTTTCTTCAAAAAAAAAAGAAAAACGGGATATATCCAACGAATTGCACTCGTTTCTTGTGGACTTCTGCTTCCCTTTCACTGGTTGTCGATCGTTTGTTTCTTGTTATTATTAACCCTAGGGTTTGTCAAAAGCAAGGCACCACTATATGAAACAAACCCTAAATTAGTTACTTCGATTTAGGTCTTAGTAAATGCTAGGTCTATGTTTATTCGGACTAGGGTATGATAGGGTTATACTGTGATAGAATCACTTTAGGCTCAACTTTATAAATGATAGCTCCAATAGTCATCCTGTTTTCAACATGATCCTATTATTACAAGAATAACAATCTTTATTAAGACAGCATGCCATTTTAATTTGAAATAAATCAGTTATCTATCTATAATGGGTTTTGCAGGATCCCATCCAGAAAGTAACGCATTATCGTATCTATGGTAATGTAACTTCCAGTAGATAAACCATTTGGGGAATAGCAATTGGAAAGCGATGGCCACGGCCAGTGTAGACACCATATATGTTATGCCAAGTGTTGTTGTCACAAATGTATATACTGTTATGTGTGTGCCAAGGGAAAACAAGATGTTATGAGGCGAAACTAATGTTGGAAGGACGATATTGATTTCAACACATAGCAACATGAAACAAAATACCTCCGTTGTGGTAGGTAATCTTGATGCAAGCACTGCGACATTAGCCAGTAATATATTTGTTGACAAATTTGTTGGTGTATTATTCTCTGTTTTCGAAGATGAGTTGACATATAAGTACGACACAGAGAGCCAGAAGGATAATGTCCAAATTGAATCTGACGCCGAAGTCCTAGATAGTGACTTGATCACGGGTGAGAGGATTAGCATTGTAAAAGTAATGAGCATCGATGATTTGAAAGTCAAGAGCCGATGACTTCTCTGGTTCACCACATATAATAATGTTACTAAGGCAGTCATTCCAATACAGGGCGGTAGAGGGTCTCTTTCGTAGTAGTATAGGTAGCAAAAAACCACATAGACAAAGGAAGTATTCATTACCAAGTGGTAGAAAGACAAGAAATCTTGTCTTATTATTCGTTGATCTATGATCTGTCTGTCTGCATTGTTGTATTTGCTAGCTTGTATCTCTTTCAAAAGTACATAAAATTCGGAATCAGTATGGTTATCTGGATAATCTTGTTGTTTCCACAATTTCCTCTCCCAAGGTGCTTTTGACATTGTCGTGTTCTTCTGGTACTTGTAAGTATTGGTATAAAAACTTTATAAACTTGAAACGATGATCACTTTAATCATCTTACGATCGATATTAAAGGTTTTTTTGCTTTTGCTCCGCGATGTGATTTCACAATCTTCGGTGAAATCGAAATCAAAGAAAAAAAATTAAAATAATAGAAAAACAATGCTCAATAGTGGAGAGTAAGAGCAACTAGCCTTGACCATCCATCTAACCGCAAAGGCAAAATAATATAACATACATGATATGGATGGTATAGAGAGAGTAAACTCAGTGAGACAACACTATAACGATGATGTACCGTCCTTCGTTATCGATAATGTATCCGACATTGATACTGAATCTGCAGGAACAGAGCCATATCTAAATGCATTTGATAACAAAGATCACAACAACACAGAATTTGAAACTGGCCGCAGTGATAACTTCTTCAATTTTAACTACAATGATAACGACAACGACATCGATAACTATAATGACAATGAAATTGGTAATGATAATGATGTTGAGCTAGACCTAGTGGAGGATAGTAAGGATAACTTTATGATGATGGTACCGCGCACGCTTCCAACATCGGGCATATCAGAGCATCTGTGGCAGAAACGCATACGAGCCAATCCAAGTGATGGTGCGCAAACGCTAGAACCACCCTCGGGGCCTGTTGATCTCCTATCTAGTGCGGACACTTCACAAAGACTGAAATGGGCGGGTGCAGGTCCGGGACCCAATGCACTTACTATGACCACCTCTTTACTCAATGGTGAGAAATTGCTGCGGGCAGCAACATACCCTGAGACGGAACAAGAGCAGAAGCAAGCTCGGCGCTTGCATGAGTTAGAGACACCTAGGCTAGTTGTTCCACCCAACGTTGACAGCCAGGAGCGTTTGTGGCAAGAGGTTGGTGAGTTAGAACAAATCAAAAGTTTTGCTAGACAAGTGAACATGTTTGAAAGCATGTTCCCACACGGGTTCGAGAGTAACCTGAACGAGCTTCGCAAGTTACAGAACGGGCTTGTGCATGAGCTAAGAAATTATAATGCAGAACTAGAAGAACAAGAGCGGAAAGAAATTGCTAAGCAAGCAGCTGCTTCTATCTTAACTTTCACACCGCCAGCATCAATCCATAGTACCGACACTGCACTACTTAACCACAGCAGCAGCGACATCAGACTTGGTGGTTTCAGCGGCGCCAACCTCAAAGCGGAGAAGTACTTGCGCCAGCTGTTCGAGAAGATCACAGATATGGGCTAAGCTTATCACAAACAAAATATATAGAGGCACATGTATAGTTATAGATGCATCGGCACTAAAATTACCTTTTACGTATATTGACTTCACTACTTCACTATCCCTGTAGGTATTCACTGGAGTGTGTTTCATATAACACCGCTGCAGCGGTGTTTTATTTTTCTTTCTATTAGAAATTATTCTGTTTGAACATATCCCAGTACTAACAGCAGGCCATAAAATTGGAAGTACGATTGAGATGACTAGCAATATAGGGGGGATAGTTGAACGAAGGACATACGCCTGCATATACATAACGAGTTCCCCTTTTCCTCTATCAAATTGATTAGCAATATACTAAACAGTCAGTTTACACAACGTACCCTCTCTAAGTGAAATATTTACATAGGGGAAGGTACACATGTGGTGAAACGCAGATCAGATCACCCACAGAAAGATATGTGGAGCTCCTGATCGAAATACATATATACCCGCCCAGTTAGTATTTTCAGGGGAAAGTCCATAGGACAACAAGAAAGGACAAATTCCCCTATCTCTTTCTCTCTCTTTTTCCATGACATTTACGGTACATCCTTGTCTACCATACTATTCCAGATCCTAAAGCACCCTATATTGTGCACCTGAACGCCCCTAATGTTATGGATACTACATCCACCCCTTACCCTCCCCCCACTCCTAATGCCTGTAATGCCTGCAAGAGCCTCTGGTCAGGAGTCAGATAGAGGGACTCTCATGGGTGAGAAACAGCAGCCACAAGGAGTTCCCCAGCAGTTGTGTTGCTATTGAAATCCACACAGTTAAGGTACTGTATAACTACATACGTGAGCCACGTATGAAATGAAATAAACATATATCACTCTATACAACACACAAAAGTTCACCAACGGAAGATTCCCCCATTGTTCCAGTCCCATGCCTTTCACACACTAAGACCTTAGCAGAGGAAAGCTCCTTTGCTTCCCTAAGCACCACGGAAGTTTCTGAGCCCCTTACTCAACACTTGACAAACACAGCATCACTCTACACATCACTCTACACATCCCTATACACATCCCTGTACACACGGGTAAGCAGTGGGAAATTGCAAATTGTCGCTTCCTTCCCTTCCCTATTCTTTGACTGGGTGTGCTATGTACTCTCTGATTGTGCACACCATTAAAGCTGTGAGCGTAGAAGTTCTAGTTCTGAGCTTCTGTTTCTTTCTCTACTGGGCTATCTTCGGCGGGCCATATTAGCTTCAATCCACGAAGAAGCTATGAAGCTATGAAGCTATGAAGCTATGAAGCTATGAAGCGAAAGTAAGTGAACAATCAAACTCGCTGGGAGCAAGACACAGCTGTCTCCTAGGTACAGTTGTGCATAGGCCTAGTCCAAACCTCAATGCTACCACGTATAGTAAGTCTAGTAGACCTTGGTTATGGTCCTCTATAACTTATTCTTTCAATTGATCACTCCTGGGGATTAACTACAAACTTGCTCCATTTTTTTCTTGTAGTCTTGCTAGGTACAATTATATACATAAGGATCTTCTATTTCAAAACTTTGGAATTGTGGGTTTGTCCTCATGTCCCTCCTAAATAAGTACTTCTATCAATTGGCTTTCGATTTTTTTTTTTTTGACTTATGCTCACATTTGTTCCCTTTCTTCTTTTTTTTTCTTGTAGTTATCCTCTTTCATGTTCCTATTTTATATATAAGAAGAAGAAAGACCCTTTATGTGTTGTTCCTTTTTCAATTGATCCTTTTTTTTGTAGTCTTTAAGTTGATTTCTTAGTTGATTTCTGTTTCTTCATCTGGTATTTTGAAATAAAACTCCAAATCAAATCTTATATTCATTATTTAGAGATGGCTTCTTCTAACACTTACTCAAACTTCAAATTGGCCACTGAATTGCCAGCTTGGTCTAAGTTGCAAAAGCTTTACGACGCTCAAGGTAAGTCCTTGAATGTTAAGGAGGAATTCCAAAAGGACTCTGCTCGTTACAACAAGTACGCCAAGACTTTGACCAACTACGATGGTTCTAAGATTTTGTTCGATTTCTCCAAGAACTTGATCAACGATGAAATCTTGGCTACTTTGATCGAATTGGCCAAGGAGGCTAAGGTCACCGACTTGAGAGACGCTATGTTCGCTGGTGAACATATTAACTTCACCGAAGACCGTGCTGTCTACCACGTCGCTCTAAGAAACAGAGCTAACAAGCCAATGAAGGTCGATGGTGTTGATGTTGCCCCAGAAGTTGACGCTGTCTTGCAACACATGAAGGAGTTCAGTGAACAAGTCCGTTCTGGTGAATGGAAGGGTTACACCGGTAAGAAGATCACTGACGTCGTTAACATCGGTATCGGTGGTTCTGACTTGGGTCCAGTTATGGTCACCGAAGCTCTAAAGCACTACGCCGGTGTCCTAGACGTTCACTTCGTCTCTAACATCGATGGTACTCACATCGCTGAAGTTTTGAAGGTTGTTGACCCAGAAACTACTTTGTTCTTGGTCGCTTCCAAGACTTTCACCACCGCTGAAACCATCACTAACGCTAACACCGCTAAGAACTGGTTCTTGTCCAAGACCGGTAACGACCAATCCAACATTGCCAAGCATTTCGCTGCTTTGTCCACTAACGAAACCGAAGTTGCTAAGTTCGGTATCGACACCAAGAACATGTTCGGTTTCGAAAACTGGGTCGGTGGTCGTTACTCCGTCTGGTCCGCCATCGGTCTATCCGTTGCTTTGTACATCGGTTTCGACAACTTTGAAGCTTTCCTAAAGGGTGCCGAAGCTGTCGACAAGCACTTCGTTGAAACCCCACTAGAAGACAACATCCCATTGCTAGGTGGTCTATTGTCTGTGTGGTACAACAACTTCTTCGGTGCTCAAACTCACTTGGTTGCTCCATTCGACCAATACTTGCACAGATTCCCAGCTTACTTGCAACAATTGTCCATGGAATCCAACGGTAAGTCCGTCACCAGAGGTAACGTCTTCTCCACTTACTCCACCGGTTCCATCTTGTTCGGTGAACCAGCCACCAACGCACAACACTCCTTCTTCCAATTGGTCCACCAAGGTACCAAGTTGATTCCATCTGACTTCATCTTGGCCGCTCAATCCCACAACCCAATCGAAAACAACTTGCACCAAAAGATGTTGGCTTCCAACTTCTTCGCTCAAGCTGAAGCTTTGATGGTCGGTAAGGACGAAGCTCAAGTTAAGTCCGAAGGTGCCACTGGCGGTTTGGTCCCACACAAGATCTTCTCCGGTAACAGACCAACCACCTCCATCTTGGCTCAAAAGATCACCCCAGCCGCTTTGGGTTCCTTGATTGCCTACTACGAACACGTTACCTTCACCGAAGGTGCTATCTGGAACATCAACTCCTTCGACCAATGGGGTGTTGAATTGGGTAAGGTCTTGGCTAAGGTCATCGGTAAGGAATTGGACAACACCGAAAAGATTACCGCTCACGACGCTTCTACTAACGGTTTGATCAACCAATTCAAGGAATGGTTGTAAATCAAAGGATAGCTCTCATATCGTGCCTATCTTTGTTTTAGCAATTTCCTTTACCTTATTCTCAGCAACACTATGTATTGCTACCAAAAATAGATTTATAAATACGTATATATAGTATATATATGAAAAATGAATTATGTTAAAAAATGTTTAAAGCTGTTTTATTGTAATTAAAATGGAAGAAGGCAACAAAATGTGTAAGATAAACAAGATTACGTACCATCTATAATTTCTACACCTTAATTGCTAGGTTGAAAAGGCAATATGGTGCAGAGCGCATGATATATAATAGATAGAATGTCTATGTCTGAATTATAAGCACAGCTCGGTATTTATTATTTTGGACTAGTAAAGTTATTGTAGTAAGCACATTAATACTAGTGCACTACATGTGACCCGTTTAAGTACGTTTGTATACTTGTAGTAAGCAAAGCGCTCAAGAGGAACAAATTTCATAGATAATCCTGGTATTGGGTACACGGTTGAATTACAGATGATGGTTTCCAAATATAAGTAAGAAAAACAACGATAGTATTATAAAACGGTTATGACGACAATCAATATCTACTACGATTACATTACAGTTTTCCATTAGCACTTATTGATTATTTCATAAATTGTTGATACTTGGCAGAAGCTATGCTTATATCAAGTTGCGCTTTACTTTTAAGAGTTAATAATTTAAGTTTCACGTTAAACTAAAGAAGCTGTTTGTAGAAGGAGTCATTATAAAACATGCAGATTTATTAATCTTTTTATTCTGTAAAACATAAGACAAAGTCTGACCTGTACATCCGTGACTAATTTATATTAGTCACGTCGTCGATCTCATGGTCTTGAATTTCCTTATACCCAGCCATAGGTTGATATCAGTGGTAACAGTTAGTTTAATTGGAAAAATCGTTTCATATATTATGTTTTGAATTCCATCAAATATACAAGTACGAGTTAAATTAATCAAGCGCTGGTGTCTAAGAAAGATACGAGTGTGTTTTTGTTTACTAGAGTATAATTTAATTGGAGTTTCAAAACTGTTCATAGGATAATTTTGTCAAATTTGTTTTGTAATAACAGATGCTTCAAAATAGCAATTTGTTGGAATGGAGTAAATATTGGGATTTCAACAGCAGGTAAAGAATTGATACAGAAATTTAGTTTGAATTTGTTGGTAAAACTTATTTGTTTTTTTTTTTGTAGCATAAAGTGCATCTTGTGTATATTTGTTACAAATTTCTTATAAGATAGTGCACTCACATTTAGCGAGGCGGCGGTTATAAAGTTTGGGTGCTCTGGGTCTTTTACAAGTCTGACAAGTTCTTTTGTGGTTAACTGTTGGTTTTTTCGATAAATTTAAACAACCATTGTTTATTTTTTTTAGCAGAAATGTCAGATTTTGATCCTGATATGTCAACTTCATATCATTGGAAGTCTTTCCGGTAAAGTGTGAAACCTACCCTTTATTCAAAAGGCTCTGAGTCAGATACATCGAAGTATTACGATGAATCGAAGTCTGTCTCTGGGTATTTAAACCGATGATTTCACCTTGAAGGGTTTTCAGAAGGATGGGTTCTTTTTAAATGCGGTCACTATCATGTAAGATACAATTTATAAGACCGTCACTGATATTCAACGGTTTCACGGCGTAGATCGGAACAAGTCACAGAATATGGTGATATAGCGACCAATAATACTGACTAATAGAGTATAAAGGTTTGAACATCATCTCATGTTTCATAGAAGAAAGGCACCATAGTTCTGTATGAATTACAGTGAGTCCTTTTTCAATCAGCTTCTTTTGGTTTAACGTGAAACTGAAATTGTTAATTCTTAAAAGAAAATTGCAACTTGATATATGCATAACTTGTACAAAATCTCAACACTTTATAATATGGTATATAAGTGTTAATATAAAACTGGAATATTACAGTAATAATTATATATTTTTGATATCGTTGTTTTCTAATACTATTCTTGATGTGATCTGTCTACTGATAAAATAAGGAAAATATAAATGAATTAAATCGTGAAGAAACGAAAATCTAAAACTCACATCTGATAGTTCGATTACTATAATATTTTGGATAGAAAAATCCTGCAATCTCCCTATGCCATCGATTTTTATTTATCAGAGTTATTTATTGGGTTCATTATTTATTGAACACTAACTAAATATTGCTGTCGAGCTCAAATGTTGTTTCAGATTGACCCGACGTATATCAATCATGCAAACATAAAATTAAACTCCATTTTTAAACTAAGTGCAGGGGAGTGTTGGCACATGCTTGAAAGTATATAAATCCGAAGAGTAATTAGACAATGGGATTCAATTTTGTTACTTAATGTGGCTCAAAACTGTACTTAGACAGACAAGATAGTATTACGGAGGGTTGGCCGAGTGGTCTAAGGCGGCAGACTTAAGATCTGTTGGACGGTTGTCCGCGCGAGTTCGAACCTCGCATCCTTCACTATTTTTTTTTTTACTATTTCCAATTCATAACGGAATGTTCTTTTTTGCCAGTCATGTGACTATTTACAAGTTGATTGTATTGACTTTCAGTGGTTATTTCGTATATAGGTAGATGATTGATTGACCAATCATTTTCAAGGAGTACGTATATGAACCTTCTTTCCATCCCTTCCCCCCAACGAATAGTTGCTACTGAACTTTCCATTCGTGCTGGTGACCTTGCCAGAATTACGTCCTTTCTAGCATTTTGTGCTACATTATCTCTAAGGACAGTAATCTTGGGAATGAAGTTGGCTCAACTTCCTATGATTTTCGAGCATTTCTCATTTGCCAATTTTCATTGTACTTTCGTAACAGATAGGTGAGGAAAGTCTGTTACTCCCCGTCTCCCCAGAGGTAGAGAGATGTGTGAGTGTGAGGCCGTGATGCACTTCCCAGGAATAGTATACACTTTCCCCTACACTTCTTGTTGAACTATCACATTGAATTATGCCCTCTTTTTAACTTATAAAGTAGTTCATTGATAATAATAATTGCCTTTTGTCAAGTAGGATATTTGCAACTAATTGTTTATTTACTTAAATCAGCGATAGTAAAGTCGTGACGATAAAAAGCAAAACAACCTGAAAGCAAAAGCTACTTAGAAATAGAATTCTAAATTTTACTGGAAGTTGTTATTTATTTCAGTTATACTTACAGAAGTTAAATCGGTTGTTTGCATATTCCATCCATACAACAAATACACACTACAGTTGCCTTTTATTCTGGGTGTTGATTGTAAATCAGATTTGATACAGTATTGAAACAACTAGACAAGTTTAAAACCAATAAATAAAACAGAAGAAAAAGAAAATGAGTTTCCGTGCTTTGACTATGAGAAGTGCAGTAGCCAGAACTGCTTTGAACAACACTATTCGCTCTGCAAGAGTCGCTACTCCATACTTGGGTATTCGTCACTCTTCCTCTACCCCTACACCAGATCCAAAGACCAAAGCTGCCTCCTTGATCGACGCTTTACCTGGTAATACAGCCTTAACAAAGACCGGTATTTTGGGTACATCTGCAGCTGCTATCATATACGGTATCTCCAATCAATTGTATGTTATCAACGATGAGAGTATCTTGTTGTTGATCTTCTTGGGTTTCTCTGGTTTGGTCGCCAAGTTCCTCGCTCCATTGTACAAGGATTTTGCCGACGCTAGAATCAAGAAGATTGGTAGCATCCTGAACTCTTCCAGAGAAAGACATGTTGATGCTGTGAAGGATAGAATTGAATCTGTCTCAGAATTACAAAATGTCTCAGAAACTACCAAAGTTCTATTCGATGTCTCAAAGGAAACTGTTGAACTAGAAGCAAAAGCATTTGAATTGAAGCAAAAAGTTGAGCTTGCTCATGAAGCTAAGTCCGTTCTAGATTCTTGGGTCAGATACGAAGCCTCTTTGCGTCAATTACAACAAAAGCAAATTGCTGAAGGAATCATAAGCAAAGTTGAAAGTGAACTAACCAACCCTAAATTCCAAGACAGAGTCTTACAACAATCTATTGCTGAAGTTGAACAAGTCTTGGCAAACATTAAATAAATGGAATTGTCAATGTCATAATAACAACTTCATTTTTCTTTCCTTTTATCCTTATTGATATTATATTTTCAATTCCTTCTGTTGGCCACATTCATCAAACTAAAAATGCTTATGATCAAATTGGAAAGAGAATAAAATTGTGATCCTATCATTAGATTAACATGCTTTTCAAGTTCTGTGTATGAATACTTTATGGCATTGGGTAGCCACTAAGGTAATAAGATGAAAGTCTTAACCATATAGAACATCATTTTGCATTATGTCCAATATAATATATTCTTTTCCACATCATTTTGATTTTGAAAACAGGGTTTATTACAAATAATACAAAAAAGTCTCAAAAAAAATAAAAGAAGAACAGAATAGAGTGTGCCATATCAATGGCTTCTGAAGCAATTAGTAGTGGAAATGATGGGCACGTATACATGCTACTTTCGATTTGATCAAAAAGCAATTAAACAATTTTATCGTAAATGAGAGAGATAGGCAGTAAATATTTTCCTTCTCCCCTCATTCAACCTTTTTTTGTATTCCTTTTATTCTATAGGAATGCAAATTTAAGTATATATGGCGCATATAAATAAGTACTAGTATTCCTTAATAACATCAATAAAAAAATTACAGATTTAAATGTCATTTGAAATACCTACAGAATATGGCAATTCGGTTGCATTTATGTTAGACTTTATTTTATTGCTGGTTTGTCATTCTATATTTTAGTTTACCAATTTAAACAAATGTTCTAATTTCTGCAAAAGATGTTCCTTAAGTTCAAAATGGTTTGAAGTATGTGTAATATTATTACAGATGGTATGCTAGTATACAATTATGTTTATATCCGGATATATTATTCTAGTAAATTATTGCCAATTTACTCTTCGTCTGCTTCGTCAGCGGCATCTTCACCACCTTCAGAGGCCTTACCAGAATTCTTTCTGGCAACTCTACCTGGTCTGGCACCACCGAATGGAGAAGTTGGAGCAAAGTCAATGTGCTTCTCAGAGTCCAATCTGACCATGAAAGATGGGATGTTGACGATTTGCTTACCAACAGCAATGTGTCTTTGAGTGATCAAGACTCTAGCATGGTGAACAGACTTGGCCAAACCTAGCTTGTAAACTTGAGTTTGCAATCTTCTTTCCAAGAAATCTTCAATCTTCAAAGCCAAGACATAATCCAACTTCTTCTTGTCTTCGGACAAGACACCGATTCTCACCAATCTTCTGATCAAAGCATTACCTTCGAACAATCTCTTTGGGTCCTTTTCGTCTCTGGTCAAAAGATCTCTAGCAGCTCTTCTGATCTTAGACAATTGGAAAGAAATTCTGTAAATTTCTCTCTTGTTCTTCAAACCGAATTCACCAGCAAGCTTCAATTCAGCGTCCAAACGAGAAGATTCGTAAGGTCTCTTTGGGGTAGAATAAGTCTTAGAATAAGTTCTTGGAGCTCCTATAAAAATAATTTAAAGACTTGTGATTAGATCGCTATTGATTCGGCATCACGCTCAGGATAAAAGTGAGAGAAAACACTTCAACAAATAGACACAATCTCACATCATACAAGTATAAATAAAGTGTTAGTCAAAAATAGTTCAGACAATTTTTTCTGCTAACAATTCCTAAATAAGAAGTTCTACGGGTCTCCATTAACTAGACTACAGATGATATTACTGTTCATGATCAAAAATTTTTTCATCAACCCTTACACCAAGTAAACAATGTTCAGGCATTTCATCAGTGTAATGAATCATGTCTGCATAAAATATTTACCAAATGATTAACTCGTTCATTAACTTTCTATCTTAAAAACGGAATAGCTAAAGCAACCTAGTGACATTAACACATCCTGTATTAAGAAATCCTCAAAACCTCTCACTGCAGTAGCAAAAACAGATACTGTAGTTATAATGTTTGACCTGAAGTGTCGGGAATTCAGTGCCAAACCAAAGAGAAGATACTTCTTACATTCCGATTGAAATATAAATGAGTATCCTTACTGAGGAGAAAAAAGTTGTACAAACGAAAAGGATTGATGAAAATTTGATATCTCAAATGAGATGAACAAATAACGTATCATCTAGTTTGTAAATGAGGACCCGAACCTCTAGCATTCAAAGATAACCTGTCCAATGCCCTACAATTGTAGAGCAAAAGATAGATAACTATCATGCTTAGAAATTATTAGAAAGCAGGTGTTGCTTATCTATTATCATAAATTAGTGTAACGTACTTGGCATTTCAATGTATTATTATTAAATTTGGATTGATCCGATAGTGTATCTTACTATTGTTTATGCCAGGAAATCAGAATACAACTGAAATGTATATCAAAAAAACTTATTGCTTAAATATAGATGTATAAAATTTAACTTCAAAATAACGAAGACACCATTTTTGCAAAAAAGTATAGTTCTTGGACAGATATATGTCAGAATAGCAGAAAGACAAAGAAGAAACAGCCATAATCTCAGATTACCTAACTAAGTAATTGTTGCAATTGAACTTTGCTTTTTTTCGTTCAACGTTTCATTTTTTTTGAAAAGCTCAAGTTTCAGTTTGTAGTGTGTGGGTGTTACACCAAAGGAATGGTATTGATCGGATGAGCTACACAATTTGAGTCTTATGAGACGGGCACCTAGTCATTGAGCTGTACATTAATCAAAAACAGGCAGTCACAAAACTATTTACTGGTAACACGTTGGGTTTTGACGGTTTATGGGAGAGGGAGGAATTGCACATTCTACTTTTTCAGTTGTTGCTTCTGCTGCTTCCTTAGAGCTTCTGATTTCCAAATGGGTCTCCGAATGTGATGAACAAAAATTGTCTTTTACAAAGAGATGATACACGAAACGCGTAAAGAATTACCACATCACAGATCTTAACAGGGTATATTCATTGTTGGCGCTGTGGGTACTTGTATTGAGACTCAGATATAGCCAATCTAATGTCCCCATAGAGTCATGCATTATGTACTTTTATGGAACTTTAATTGTCAATTGCGTATTTTGCATTGCGTATAACTTAAACCCCACAAAAAGGTGCGCTTAATATATGCGCATGGAAGTACTGTTCTACTGAGTAACAGAGGATCATCAGAATTAAGCAATCCCCGTGGTAAGTTTAATTATAGTGATGTATCTTGCAAGATGTTTCACAAAGTAGATATCAAAAACATATAGCACACTAAGATACTTATCCTTTGAATTTTTTAAAGATTCTCGAAAGGTAATATTATGAAGGTTCGTAATAGAACTCGTTGAATTGGTCTTTACCAAAACCAAAAATTAGAAAACTAGGTTTCCTTCTTTGGTTTTGTCTCAATTCACTGACTACTCTTGTCTATTGTTATAAGCTACATTAGTAGTGCGAATGAACACATTTAAAGAGTTCACCTACTTAAATTTTTTTTCTTTTCTGTTTTACACGCCCAAAGAACATTGATTTCTTCCAATTCAGTAACAAGGGAGCAGAAGATCTACTATAACCCTATGTCTCCACCTTAACACCACACATTTAAGAATACCCTTTTCATTGTATCCAACCTTGAATGGTAGAATAGCAGAAGCCGGGACGCATACTCTAGTAGTTCTTCCAAATTGGTTAAACACGCTTTAGATAACAATGCACAAAGGTAACAAAGAAAGATATCTACCGTGTTTTCCAATTTCACGCGTCTGTATAAGTTATTTTTTTTATTAGAAGATATATCTACACCAGCTGACAAACTAACGTAGAACAGTGTAACCATATGAATTTTCGACTGTAGACTGCAATTTCACACACTCCATCACTTGATATATTCCGTACAATTCTTTCTGTGGAAATGTTTAGCCTTTTTTGTTAAGTTCCTTTCCCTCTATACATACAGCTGCTTCTGTGTACGTCCTTCGCTTCCTTAGCCCTTCCTCTTCCACTGCTCTTCAGAGATACTAAGTGTATCGCAGAAGAGACAACATATAATTGACTTTTCCTCCCTACTAGATTCTCTAGGCCCATAACATAATCGAAGAATTTTGATTTTTTTTTTTTCTTCTTTCCTTTTGTTTTTCTCAATTTTGTTGTTGTTCCATGAAAACAAATTTTTTTTTTACTTTAGGAAAAGCCACGGTTGTATATAAGCACTAGGGTGAATTATCGTTCATTTTTTTTTTTCTCGGTAAAAAAAAAAAATATTCTTTATTATATTCTGTTTTCGTTCTAAGGAAGACATAGTAATAAAAGAAAATATTATAGAAAAAAAATATAAAAATAAGGGTGTTCACTTATTACGAACGACGGATACTTTTATACAAGAAACAATCTTTCTTGCCTAAGTTACCAATTAATAAAAATAAAGGGGAGGGCATAGGAGCGTGCTGGCACTAAGAAAAAAAGGTCTGTATTGAACAGTGAGATACCTCCAACACACACACAGCATTTGTGCACATACATATCAGCAGCAGCAATACAAAAGGGGAAGAGCGTGCTTATATATCTTCAAGGTGAGAACAAAAGATCCATTATCACAATTACCTTAGAAACCCTCGCACACAATAGTTGTAAGTTCGTTGGTACGAATCCATAGTTATTATCTTTTTTACCTTTGTGCAAAAATTTCAATTCACTCTGAAGGCGGGTTTCATTGGCACATCCGTACACCCCATCCAAATATAGTCTTCAGAATTTTTTTTGTCTTTGCCCTTTTCTTTTTTTCTTCAGGAAAGGTGAAATTGGGGACTCTTAATTATTCGTTAGTTTGTTTGGTTTTTTCGTACCTCACGGGCAGTCTAAGAGATCTAACTTTGGTTCAGATACACAGAATTCACGCAGAAATTTGGCGGCTAACAAAATAAAAAGACACTCACTTTTTTTTCTAGTCTATAAAGCTAAGAGGAGTTGGTATTTTGAAATAACTGTTGGGCGGCTAAAGGAAACGATATAAAAGAGAGCTATAACTACTTTCAGAAAAAAGAAAAGGAATTAGCAATCACTACTATTTTTTGCAGTAACACTACTGAATATTTGCATTGATTTTTTTCGTGTTTTTATTTTCTGTCTAATAATTGTAATTGGGGAAAAAAACAAAAGGATTACTAAGTCTAAGTCTCTCTTTTTATGCATTAGTAATTGGGTTTTTGCATATCATTGTCTTCTTTTCATCTATCCATCGGTAATACTATAATAATACAAGAGGATGACATCAAAAGTATCTAGACTGGATAGGCAAGTCATATTGCTGGAGACAGGATCTACACAAACAATCAGAAATGTGGCTGCAGATCAACTAGGAGAACTAGCAAAGCAACATCCTGAAGATATCCTGTCTCTCTTAAGCCGGGTATACCCTTTTCTAAGTTCTAAGAAATGGGAAACCAGAGTTACAGCAGCTAGAGCTATGGGCGGTATCTTGAGCAATGCCTCCGTGTGGGATCCTAATGAAGGGGAGGTGAAGGAAGAAGAAGAATCACATATGAACTCTGAGATAAAGAAGGAAAATCAGAATAATGATCATGCGGAAATGGAAAACACAGTTATTAAAGAGGAACCAGACCAAGATAACGGAGTATCAGTACCGAACCACACTAATAATGACAATAATATTGAAACTGTGAATGCCAAAGTGAAATTAGAGCAAGACATACAACTAAAATTAGAAGAACTGATAAAAGAAGATAGTAGTTTATTGGATGATAATAAGAATGCTGATAACTGTTTAACATTATCAAACTGGCATTTAAATGAATTATTCAAATCTGGAAAAGTTTTCCTTGCATCGAGTATAAATGATTATGATGATAAAAAAGTAGCATCTAATTCACCGTCTACACTAAGTTCGGATATCGAAGATGCATCTATGAAGAAGGAAAATGATGCTGAAAATCATTGTAGTAAATCTTCAAATATTGAAGGAGGCAATAGTAGTAAAAAATCAGCAAGAATGCTTGCAATGGCAAAGAGGAAAAAGAAGATGCAAAAATCCAAGACTACTACCACTATGGAGGTCAATTTGTCAGAAAGCTCATTATCGAAGAAATTGATGGATGATCCTTCTGCAGTAAAATCGGATGCGGTTAAAATGGAAAACCCAAAACTAGCTATTACTGACCAAGCAGATCCCAACGCCATAATGGTGGAAGCGGTTGTACCTAAAATTCTAGAGAAGCATGAAAAGGTCGCAGGACTTGTGTGGCAATTTCAAGGAGTATTTGAATTGTTGTTACAAAATTTGATGCATGACAACTGGGAAGTAAGACATGGTGCCACTTTAGGCTTAAGAGAACTTATGAAAAAGCATGCTTATGGTATTAATAGGATAAAAGGGAAGACTCGGAAGGAAAATAATGATAGAAACTATCAGGGCCTCGAGGATCTAGCTACCAGACTGTTGACCATCTTTGCTCTTGATAGATTTGGTGATTACATATATGATACAGTAGTTGCACCGGTTAGAGAATCTGCTGCCCAGATATTGGCTGCCCTATTGATCAACTTACCTGATGATCTAGCGCTGAAAGTATATATGAAGTTGGAAGACCTTGTTTTTCAGAACCCCGAAGTTACAGGACTTCCGAATAAAATATGGGAAGCTACTCATGGTGGACTGTTAGGTATAAGATATTTTGTTAGCATTAAACAAGAATTTCTGATAGAGCAAAATCTTCTAGACAAAGTTGTTCAAACCGTGCTCTATGGTCTGAATCAAAATGATGATGACGTCAAATCAGTTGCAGCTTCGATACTGACACCTATTACAGCTGAATTTGTCAAGTTAGATACAGATACTCTCGATATTGTGCTGACAACAATCTGGAATTCTTTAATTCATTTAGATGACGATTTGGCCTCCAGTGTGGGTTCTGTTATGGATTTACTAGCAAACTTATGTCAATATAAAGAGGTTCTAGATGTTTTGAAACATAAAGCCACTGAACAGCCGTTAGAATGGTCATTCAAGTCTCTAGTGCCCAAATTATATCCCTTTTTGAGGCATTCGATTTCTTCTGTGAGAAAATCTGTTCTCAATCTGTTACAGTCATTTTTGAGTATCAAAGACGAATCGACAAAACATTGGTTGAATGGAAAGGTATTTAGATTAGTTTTCCAGAATATTCTATTTGAACAGAATCCAGATATCTTAAACCTGTCTTATGAAGTCTATACTTCTTTGCTCACTCATTATCAATTAAAACACACTGAAAAGACATTAGACCATGCATTTTGCAAACATCTGCAACCATTACTTCATCTGTTGAATACACCAATTGGTGAAAAGGGTAAGAATTATAGTATGGAATCTCATTACATTTTAAAGCCTTCACCACGTTATCAACTTCACCCTGAGAAAAAAAGAAGTATATCGGAAGCCAACAATGCTTCGGATATTCCTAACCCAAGACCAAATGAAAACATCAACATTGATATTCCTATGATTAATGGTGACGTGACATTATTAGGTGAACAGAAGATAATGAATACTAGAGTTCTTGCAGCAAAAGCTTTCGGTTTTACTCTCGCAATGTTCCAGGAAGCAACAGTGCAATCATTCTTCGCCAACGTGCTTGTGCGTTGTTTAGACTTACCTTATGCAACACCAAGAATGCTAACTGCTATTATCGTTAACCGGTTCTGTAAGTTTTGGGTTGATCGTCATGATGACGTACCAGAGGTTCCAAAATTTGTATCAGAGATTTTTGGCGCCACTATGAATGAGCAGTTGAATAATCCATCAAAGCTACCTGTATTCAGGGAACTAATTCCAAGTTTGAAGGCTCTACGTACTAGTTGTCAAAATCTATTTGCAACATTTGTGGATGTGGGTATGCTCCCACAACATAAGTTACCTAGTGTTGCTATAGTGGTCCAGGGTGAATCCGAAGCAGGACCTGAGGCTTTTGGTCTCGAAACTGCTGAAAAGGTATATCATGACTACTATGACAAAATGTATAAAAACCTTGGTAATTCGTACAAGTTGTTAGCCAAGAAGCCATTGGAAGATGCAAAGCATAGGGTCAAGCAATCCATTGAATCTGCAAAGGAATCAAAACAAAAAAGAATATGCTCAATATTGTCAAACTATGCATCATCTGTGCTTATGTTCTCTGAACTACCTCCAAAATTAAACCCTATAATCAGATCCTTAATGGACTCAGTCAAAGAGGAACCTAACGAGGCCCTTCAGAAGATGTCTTGTGAATCTGTTATTTATTTAATTCATGAACTACTTAAATGTAATAAGGCACCAGTGGCAAATAAGATTGTGAAGAATCTATGTGGTTTCTTGTGTGTGGATACTTCAGAAGTTCCTGACTTCCAACAAAATCTAAGCTACCAAGATAGGCTGTACACTTTTATCAAAGAGCCAGATGCATTTGTTATTAATGAGAATGTTGAATTAATGAAGGTAGCAGAGGAGGCAAGACTGAAACGTAAAGGTGGTATATACGCAATGGGTACATTGCTGGAAATCTGTGGTTCTTCTGCATTAGATGATATCCCACAGTTAAAGAAAGTGTTTTTGGAGCCATTAGAAAATATAAGTGATGTTTCTTCAATTGATGTTATCAAAGGTCAAGCAGTCACTGATTATTTCGGTATAGTTAGAGTATTATTTCCTTATATGGATCAGTCTTTGCAGGAGTCTGTTGTTATTGCTAAATTTCCGAGAATGTTGGACTTTTTAAAGTGCCCATACTCTGTCATAAGGTATTCAGTAGCCCGTACTTTTGCCGACTTAGCAAAGTATAAACCAATAAAGGTCATGCCATTTCTAATAAAAAATGTACTACCTATGATAAATGATGCCGGTTCATTGTTCAATAGGCAAGGTGCTACAGAATTAATATTTCATTTATCTGTGTCTATGGAAGCAGATATTCTACCATATGTTATCTTCTTGATCGTGCCGCTACTGGGTAGAATGAGTGACCCTAATGAAGATATAAGAAATCTGGCAACAACTACATTTGCATCCATTATTAAGATTGTTCCATTAGAAGAAGGTATTAAAGACCCTGAAGGGATGCCGGAAGAGTTAATGAAGGGGCGTGAAAGAGAAAGAGATTTTATAAAACAAATGATGGACCCATCCAAGGCAAAACCTTTCAAGTTGCCAGTTGCGATAAAGGCAACCTTAAGAAAATATCAACAAGACGGTATTAATTGGTTAGCATTTCTCAATAAGTATCATTTACATGGTATCCTTTGCGATGATATGGGTTTGGGTAAAACTCTTCAGACTATTTGCATTATTGCCTCAGATCAGTATCTAAGACAAGAAGAATATAAGTTAAGTGGAAACATCGAGTGTCGACCTCTGCCTTCGCTTATTGTCTGCCCACCATCGTTAACGGGTCATTGGGAGAATGAATTTGAACAGTATTCACCATTTTTGAAAATTGTGGTGTATGCCGGTGGACCGTCGGTTAGGCAACCTTTAAGGAAGCAACTAAGTTCTGCAGATATTATTATAACTTCCTATGATGTGGCTAGAAATGACCTGGACACTATTTCTTCTTATGATTACAATTATTGTGTTTTGGATGAAGGCCATTTAATCAAAAATGCTCAATCCAAGCTGGCCAAAGCTGTGAAACTAATAAAGGCCAACCATAGACTAATACTAACAGGTACCCCTATCCAGAATAATGTTGTAGAGCTTTGGTCGTTATTCGATTTCTTGATGCCAGGATTTTTAGGTACCGAAAAATCTTTCCAAGAGCGTTTTGCGAAGCCTATCGCAGCATCAAGAAATAGTAAGACGTCATCAAAAGAGCAAGAAGCAGGAGCTTTGGCTTTGGAAGCGTTGCACAAACAAGTCTTGCCATTTATGTTGAGACGTCTTAAGGAGGATGTTTTGTCTGATTTACCACCAAAGATTATACAAGATTACTACTGTGAATTGAGTGATCTACAAAAGCAGCTTTACGAAGATTTTGCTAAGAAACAGAAAAATGTTGTAGAAAAGGACATCCAAAATACTGCAGATGTAGATAGCAAACAACACATATTTCAGGCCTTACAGTATATGAGAAAGCTGTGTAATCATCCTGCACTTGTCTTATCTAATGATCATCCTCAATTAAAGCAAATACAAAACTATCTGAAACAAACGGGGTGCGATTTGCATGATATAAGAAATGCGCCGAAACTAACTGCTCTCAGAACGTTGTTATTCGAATGTGGTATTGGTGAAGCTGATATGGACAAAAAGGTAACTGGCGAGCAACTATTGACGGGAAGTGTTATATCTCAGCATAGAGCTTTGATTTTCTGTCAACTGAAGGACATGTTAGATATGATTGAAAATGATCTTTTTAAGAGATATATGCCCTCTGTGTCTTATATGAGGTTAGATGGTAGTGTCGATCCTAGGGACAGGCAAAAGGTTGTTAGGAAATTCAATGAAGACCCTTCCATTGACTGCCTATTATTGACGACTAAAGTAGGTGGGTTGGGTTTGAACCTAACTGGTGCCGATACTGTTATATTTGTTGAGCATGATTGGAATCCAATGAATGACTTACAAGCTATGGATAGAGCTCATAGACTTGGTCAAAAGAAAGTTGTGAATGTGTATCGTATTGTGACGAAAGGTACATTAGAAGAGAAGATAATGGGTCTTCAGAAGTTTAAGATGAATATTGCATCTACCGTTGTTAATCAGCAAAATAGCGGTCTGGCATCAATGGATACACATCAATTATTAGATTTATTTGACACAGATAACGTACCATCGAATAATGCTGGTGAAGTAGCAGAATCCGGTGATAAATTGCCAGATGATGTTGCTAATGAAACAGGTTTAAGTGGGAAAGCTAAGGAAGCCTTGGGTGATCTTAAGGAACTTTGGGATCCATCTCAGTATGAAGATGAATACAATTTGGATAATTTCATTAAGACATTAAAATAAGAAGTATGGCGGATGACAGATGACCGTCAATTCCTGTCATGATAATCATCAATGCAGGTGAACTAAATTTTCTGCATGAATTAATAGATAACTATTTTATCATATTAATATCACATAAAGTATATAGAGATATGTGTTATAATACATTTTGCATTTCATATTTTAAGCACTATTATTTATTAAGGTTTAGTCATTTTGTTTGAGGATTGACTGGTAATTTCATGTTTCGCAATGTTTTTCTATTCGCAAGTTTTTTCACAAGTTGAAAAACGTAATTCCGATGCCTTTAGATAATTTCAGGCGATGCCCTAAGTGCAAAATAATATTCTTTGATCAGTATATATGCCTTGTTACAATTTCAGTATATGGCACATTAGCATCAGTTCATCCATTTAGTTGTAAATAGTACTATATAAGTTGAAGACCCAGGAATGATATAATGGAGAAATTAGATATTACTGATGGTTTTGCAGACCGTGAAGATATAATAGAAGCTGAAGATGAAGAGGAGGACATGGTGCAAGATTGGACTGAAATATCGCGAATGGTTTTGAGCAATAATCCAATCTCACTTCCACGAAGAGGTGATAAAGAATATGAGCCTGACGGTTCCAATATTCAAGAGGTACAACTGTCAAAAGCCAAAGATATTATGTTTGATACGTTGAGAAATTCGATCAGAGGATCTGTTATCAAGTCACAAGTCAAAGCATATTATAATATTGATAAACACAAAGCATACGTTCCACATCCTAAGGGTAGTTTTTTACAAACCATGGGATGGGCTGATTCTAATGGTGTATTTTGGTTAGACTTTCATGAGTTAGTCTATCTATCTGAAAGAGGGACTGTAACACCATATTGGGGTTCAGACGATAGTAATGATGATGATGGCAATCTGGACATTCCTTTATCAATTGAAGACCTATATCTTTTATTTAAATCACAAGAAGATTACGATAATTTCTTAGTTTATTCACAATTAAAAAGGTTAGGCTTCATCGTTCTACTAGAAAAAGATAACCGATATCATGCTACATCCTTTTTTCCCCCAGTGAGTGAGCATACCTCTATGATGACTGCTATCGGCTCAAATATTCGAAGCAGTATTTCATCGGTATTTGTGCTAAATAAAGCTTTATTCTCTGGTACGTTCTTATATTCTAAATGGAACTATATTCTAAGGAGATTTACGACTAACGATCAATTATACAACAGTATCGGATCTTTAATTCCTACACAAACTGTACCGAAATCTGATACTGAACTTAGAGAATACAACGGAATTCTTAATGGCAATCCACCCAGTAATCTAAAAATTGTCTTTAAATTGTGGAAACCTCAGGTCAATTTCAAGAAGAAAAGTCCAGCATTGCCGGATTACCAAATAGTAGTTTATAATAAAAACAACAAAAATCAACAGTTCCCTTCATACCTAAGTTTGAAGAATATATTTAGTAAATTGGACTATAAATTTGATTTTCTGCAAGAAATAGATGATGACTTCTGGGATAAAAACACTTTTACTAATGGGGTACCTAGGTTAGAGTATCTCACCAGTATAGGCCGTAATCTAGATAAAAAGAATAGCAAAGGAAAAAAATCTGGTCAAGTATCAAGTACACCTTTTAATAACAAAAAAAAGAAACCTAAAGGAAGAAGCAAACTTTCAGCAATAAAACAAGGGTATAGGAGTTTTTTATTGGCAGTTGTTGACAATGGTCTCGTTTCATTTATCCGGATATCTGAAACTGAATTTAGATATTAGATAGCATATTAGAAGGGACTATTCTTTCAGTTGTAATATTGATACATATCTGCTGTATTCATGTATGGTTGAATCCAATTGTATATATTACATAGAAGACAAATATCATTTACTTAGTTTCTAACAAATGTGATAAAATGAAGTTTTTATAGTTGCTGAGCAGGTAAAAAATGACTGCTATATTAAATTACAAGACTGAATCATTTTGGCACTTATAAATTTTCCATGACATTAACGTAGCCGCGGCCTCCTTTTTTTTTGCGTCTAGTAGAAGTTGCTGGTGCAGCCGCTGTTAAATTTAGTAAATCATCTAATCCATTGGTTTTTGCTGCCAATGATGGGCCACTCTTTGGTTTTGGAGGTGCGTTGCCACTAATAGGTGGTATGGATGAGCCAATACCAGTATCTAAATGAGGAGTTACCCCGGAGATTGATCTGGGTTTGGTCTTAGGTTCTGTGTCTTTTCTTTTGACAATGGGAGGAGGTGGAGCTGGTGTAGCAAGCTGTTGCTTATCCTCCTCGCTGGCATTCTTGTTAACCCATCTCTTCAACTGCTCATCATAATAAAATGAATTTTGGTTTCCTAGTTTGGCTTTCACAGCTTTCTTTTCATTCGTATCCTTTTTTAACCAACCAAACCAGCCTGATCCTGCATCATTGTTATCGTGGCTTTTCTTCTTAGTTGGCATCTCATCATCTGAATAATTATCGTTTTGTTTATTTTCATTTCTTTCTGAGTTTCCATTATTTGAGTTGTTGCTTTGCATAGGGGAATCATCCTCGGAGTCATCAGAGTCATCAGAGTCCTCTTCTACCACATCATCATATTGATCTGATGCAGGTGGGACGGGTGTGAATGCCCGAGCAGTAGTGTTACGTGAAACTTTAATTACAGGTTCGAAATTCTCGGTAGGAAGAACACCTGTTGTATTGTTATTAGCCAATGGGTTGGCAAAAGGAGAAGGTGGTATTGGCAAGGACTTTGGAGTAGACAGCTTCGTTGTAATTGGTTTTTTGGATACCTCATCCTGCTTTAGCTCTACAGCTTGCCGTGCTGCAATAGAGGACTTATCGGGTGCATCTTCGTTAGAAATTTGCGAAGATTCCTCAACAATCGAACTTGTGGATTTTTCTTTCTCCTGTGGCCTGTAACCTGAATATGCATACATGTCTAATGGTGAACTTTCATAAGAGCTAATCTCAGGCTCAGCGATGAAACTCTCAGTTTTTCCTTTCGGCATATATGATGTTTTCTTTGTCCCTTTCTTACCAACTGTTGGTGGGGCATATGGGCTAGGGTTAGGTTTTTCAGAAAACAACTTGGGTGCTGGTGCATTGGAGTCCTCTTTATCTACATCCATTTCCAGACCTAAGCCAGGAGAAATTGATACGGTAGTTGATTCACGATCATTTTGTGTTTGCGGAATACTAGCACTTAGATGAGATTGGCTTTGGTCTACATTTAGTTCCACTTCACCATTACCAATCTCCCGTTCTTCCTCATTAATTGCATTGTCCTCATTAGCGTTCGATATCTTATAATCGGCATCGTTTTCAGTTGGTAATTGTTCGAGCTCATGTTCTAATGATTTATCTGTAATCTGTTGTTCCTTAACTAAATCAGATATGTTTTTTGGATCCATGTTCTTACTGTCTTCTGAGTACACAGGTAAGGGGGGTCTCTCAGGGGAATAATTAGAAATTCTTGTCTGTGATAAACCTTCAGGTGAAGCTGTTGGTTGTAGAATCTTTTCTTGATCGTTTTGTAAGTTAGGTGCTTCTTCAAATTGATTTTGGGAAACGACATCATCGTTATAGGACTGAATTGGTGGTTCTTCTTCCAATGTTTGATTTGGTTTGTATACCTTTTTTGTTTTTGTGTGAGGTTCATAAGACCTCGCATTCCTGGAAATTTCTAGGTTTTCAGGTTGAGTAGGCATTGCTGATTTCCGCATTGCACGTTGGTTTGAAGGATAATAAGACTTCTTTTGTTCAACCGATTGCATTCCGATAAGATTAGGTGTCGACTGGTGATATGGTACAGAATTGTTAGCTGATTGACTTGATTTCAAAGTTTCATTGGAGGAGTTAGATGCGCGGTTCAAATTGTCAGGTGCGTATGACTTCTTGCCTTGTTTCACAGTCATTGACAATAATTCATCTTCACCGGAAGGTAATTCGGTCTTTATTCTTCTAAGGTTCGGTCTATTAGATAGTGGGGGCTTCATATTAGATACTGCTCTTTGTGGCGAGCCCTGCAGACTCATGCCGGTCCAAGTGTTAGTGGGAGGTTCAAAGGCATTTTTTTCGCCAAAAGCCGTTAGATCAGGAACAGTGGACATCTTATTTTCAGAGTTTAGATTATTGCGAGAGAGCTGATTTATTTGAGCTGGCATAAAATTTGATACAGAATGAGACAAATCAATCATAGAAGAGTTGGTAGATGATGATGGCGTATAACTATCAAAAACTTTTTTCTCAGTAGCGGGTTTCGGAAGATCGTCATCACCACCAATATACTTGTTAAAAGACTTGTCAATTTGGCCCCAAACACTACTTAACTTGGGTTTGCCAAGCCAGCTACTACTTGATCCTGCTAATCTATTAGTTAAAATGGATAAGTGGTGAGATAAATTTAGTGATTCTGCATCCTTTTTGGTCATAGATTTTGTTGCTGATGATAAATAGTCAACATATTTATAAGCTAAGCTAGTTAACCCTTCTTCCTGTAGGCAGTAAGCATGGAATAGCTTCAATGGTAAAGTAGCTGGGTAACCTTTGAACTTGAGATCTTGACTGATTGTGTATTCATATGTTTCTGAAAGAATGGCACCAAGTACATTATTGGTTGATCCAATCGACCTAAAATGGACATCAGAATCTGGTAAAATTGGCACATTGCTCAATGGTACATTTGCTATTACAAACAGAATAGATGCCGGTAAATTCATACCTAGCTTTTTTAAGAATATACCGAATTCGATCAAAAACTCGGTTACAACCGCAGGCGGTGTTTGAATTGAGGCTGTCTGCTTTGGTTGGCTATGATCTGTAATGTTTATTAAAACTGCAGCTACGATACCTCTCCAATTCTCAGCAGCCCAATTAGCTTCCTCCTGGTTCTTGTAAAATCTGCTGACTGCTGTTTTGGAGCTTCCGACAAAGACTTGAAAGATTAATGGCAGTAAATGTGCCCAAAGATTGGAATTATTGGCTATGGCGGTAAATTGTTCGGATAAATATCTTTGGACAACTTCACACCACTTATCCTTTCCTAATAGACTACCTATTAATAAAGATATTGAATAGTCCTTCTTCTCCAAAGAAAATCTTAATGCATCATCATGAGCACCGACTTGTAGAAATGATAGGACTCGGAATTGAGATTCTGGGTCCAAAGAAAAAGCATTTGGAGCTTGATTCAACGATGTTAGTGGTTGTGCAAGGTACTCATGGAGAGTAGCAGTATCATATAGTAATGTGGCCATATCCTTGAATGTCGAGGTTGTTGATAGTTTTAGTTTCAGAAGCGATAATAGTAAGGCTGCCTCTTCGTCAACATCTGCATCTTTAGATGCAGTAAGTAACCATTGTTCGACGTCAGATTTTTTTACTTTACTACCACAAAGTGGACCAGGAAATGACTTGATCAGTTGAGTCGGCTTTATTAAGATTTCGGCTCCAATCATTCTTAGATTTTGAAGTGGTGAGTTAGTTGGCATCATCACACTGTCGTTTTGTCCCAATGGAATACCATAAATTACCTTGTTATTGCTTCCCCAGTTGAAGATTGGAAATTGTTTAACTAACAGTGCATTGTTATTGACAATTTTCTTATTTGAAGCTCCATGTACATTGTATGAGTTCGTTTGCTCATGAGAATGCTCGGCATAAGTAGGATAGTTAGCATTTTGTCTCAAGTTTTGTTGCGACTCTAACAAAACATTAGTTTTTCTTATCCCAGGAGGTAAGACGGTATTGATAGGTGGATTTGCATCACCAGCACTTTCGGATTGTTTTCTTGGGAAGGGTAACGCTGGTTGGTTCACAGCAGGCTTGCTATGTGATGAATAGCCAGCATATTGTCCTGTTGAAAATGCTGGCGCATATTTACTTCTTGAGTCATTTTGGGAGGGTAAATAACTACTATTACCGGGATATTGTTTCGATTGTGGGCTAGGTTGATTATTAGCATTAAGTTTAGTACTGATTGGTGATAATGTTGAACCCATTGGTGTTGTTGATGAGTGCACAAGTCCAGAATCCAGAACTTGTCCCAGAGAATTGAATTGAGAAGTACTTGGTGAAATAGGGCCATATTTACTGTTATTTGGTATTCCGGCTGGTTGAGATATTGATGCTCTTGGAGACTTTGTAATCTGTGGTGAATATGGATTTTGTTTAGTAGCTACTGATGTACCTACTGATTTACCACTAGTAGTAGAAACGGCACTATTTCCTCTCATTCGAGCTGTCGGCATCATATTAATCGGGTTATTGATCATATTTGTCGTTGGCGCTATTACGGGATTAGGTTGTTGTATGCTGGCATAAGGATTCTTTGGGATTATTTGGGCAGGGTTCACCGATGAGTTTCTGCTATGTGGATTAATCTTTGGTGTCGTTGGCGTGCTACCATTACGACTGAACTGATTTGTAAATACTCCAACTGGCTTCGCATGACCTTTCTTAACAGTAGAGGAAACCAAGTTAATTGGAAAGTCATATGCATCAGACTTCTTCTTCTCTTCTGTCAGTTTCTTTACCTTTTCATTAGTGGTTTGAATTGGACTGAGAATAGTACCTGGCGTATTAGTTTGGGCATTGTTAGTTGGAAGGAAGGTTGTAATTTGTTGAGGCCTAACAATTCCGGTGGGTGCTGTCGATGAATTGGGTACTGTCTGGTAATTATTGTACTTTGGATCCATTTGTGTGTTGATACTGGAATGGCTGGAGGGTCGGTAGGGATTATGGTTCAATTTCTTTGATTCCGCTGAAGTAGACATTTCTTGCGTTAGTTCGTTTATTTGGACAGTTTCATTTGATTCCAGCTCCTCTATCTCCTCTTCTGATTCTAGGAAGCTATCATCATCATCTAATAAGTCATCATCCTCTTCTAAGAATGAGAATTTTTTAACAGTATCGGCAGAAGTTTGTTGTCTATCACTTGAAGATTCTACATTTTGTTGTTGGTTTGACTTAACGGACTCACTTGGCAGTGTATCATTATCTTGAGAAGCAGTATTGTCACTAGTCCTAACATTTGCTGGACTTTCCTCTTTTGCCGTTGAAGATTGATGATGTTTTTCTCCCTCCTCACTTTTCATAGACTCTTGTAACCAAGGAACGTCGTCACCAACTTCATTATTTCCAAATAGATCATCGAAGCTGTCTTCCTTTTTATCCTCTCTATCACATAAAATTCTATCAATATTATCGCTATCGTCTTTCGTGGTTTCGGTAATTCTTTGATTTTCTTCATGACTTACTTCATTCTCAACAACATTTTCCCCTTGTTGAGGTAATTCCCAAGGATTCTGCTCATTAGTGTTATGCATAGAAGGAAATAAGTCTTCTATCGCGGATTCCATTGAATTTTCATTTGCAACATTAATTTTAGAAACTGATTCTGATCCAATATTTTCTTGGTTCTCAGTGTTGACTTCGTTTTTTGGTATCTGAGAAAATGTAGTTTCTTCTTGTAATAGCGATGATTCATCCTGTAAATCATTGACTGACTGTTCGTCATCGTTCATTTCAATAAGAGAATTAATTTGTGCTGCCGGTCCTGTTTCGAATTCGTCATTTGCATGGAAATCAGACACTCTAGCAGTGGCATCCTTATGGGTGTCACTGTTAATGTTCCTCTCTTCCATCTTCTGCTGGCCTAGATTGCTCTCGTCAACATGTCGAATAGTATTTTCAGCCATTCCTGTTTGAGTACTAACTGAACTAGTTAGCAACTCTTCTGAATGGTCCACCTCTTCCACATGGTCCACCTCTTCTGAATGGTCCACCTCTTCTGAATGGTCCACCTCTTCCACATGGTCCACCTCTTCCACAAGGTCTTCCTCTTCTGAATGGTCTACCTCTTCCACATGGTCCACCTCTTCCACATGGTCCACCTCTTCCACAAGGTCTACCTCTTCCGAGTAACTTAGTTCTTTTGGGTA
Source organism: Nakaseomyces glabratus (assembly GCF_010111755.1). NCBI lineage: Eukaryota > Fungi > Ascomycota > Saccharomycetes > Saccharomycetales > Saccharomycetaceae > Nakaseomyces > Nakaseomyces glabratus. The sequence continues at coordinate 555,926 of NC_088958.1, forward strand.
ATCTAACTTTTCCGGCTTTCCAAATTCTTCTGACTCCAGTCTATTTTCAGTTAAAAGATTACTATTCTGAGTACTTGATAGCTCTACTTCTGTATTATTGGAAGCAAGATTATCGAAAAAATCAGACCCGTCTTCCGCTGTCGGATGATCATTTACAAGGTCATCATTATTATCATTTTCATTATTCCCTTCAACTACAGATTCTTTATCATCATTACATGAGGACTCTAGTGGCTGACCTTCCAATTCAAGCTTTAAGATATCCTCTTGACAATCAGGATCTGATATTTTTGATGAAGATTCATTAATTTTGTCCTCACTTTTGACAGTATTAGAACTGTCAATACTACCCCCAATAATATTTTGTGCAGTGTCAAAGGTGATAGCCTCAGTAGTGTTCTTAATGTCATTATGATAATTATCCTTCATTTCAGATTCAATGTCTTCATGACTATCGAAAACAGTTTCGGATTGAGGGTCGTTTTCCTTCTGTTCATTTATGAAATTATCTGAATTTTGATTTTGTGATAGTTGAGAGTCCACGTTGACTTCTTGTGTAGAAGTAACTGAAATCTCGAAATTTGAAGTATAATCTGGTGTGCTTACGTTACTATTACTTGTTAATGCATCTTCAGCACCAGAAATATTTACTGATTGATCAGTAGCGGGTAAATCAGTAGCCTTCTCAGCAGCCTTCTTCTGTTTCTGTCTAAGTTTCTTTTTTTGATTCTTCTTCCTTTTGGCTTCAGGTGTCATAATGAATAATTTTCAACTTTAATATGAATCCAGCTATTATAGTGAACAGCAAAAGACTTAAATCTCAAATATTTAAATAACTAACTCACAGAACTCCAAAGTCTAAATACAATATGCCTCCTTCAGATAGTTAGTCTTTTCGTCTTTGCAAAGCGGATCAATTGTAATCCTCAGAAATGGTAAATTTCGCGTTGGGGTACAATGCAATCCCAATGTAGTAACAATTATCTAGAACCTTTAGAGGATATATAACTATTAGGTGCCAATTTATCAAATTTTTGATTATATTCCTGTGTTTGATATACTCAAGTTATTCAACTTGTGATATTCATTCCTGTTCATTAGTTGGAACTACTCGTTGTTGGCTTTCTTTGGATTCCTCAGTTCTGGAGTGTCCAAAACGATCGCAGGACTTGGTAATTTTATACGCGAGGTTGAACGTGAATTGGATGGATTACAACTATGATGGTATAGATGATCATGACTATATGTGACATACATAGCCATTAAATCATTCGTAGCCTATCTCGACAAGACAGTCAACTAATTTATGTATTTTTGACTTTAGCTTTGGCACGTTTTGAGAAGTTAAGATAACATGTTTGAAAATATTCGTTTAGACATGAAGTAATTACTTTCGATTTACATGTTAAATAGGTCATGATATGTCGTTATAAAGATCAAAAAAAGCTATACACAAGGATTCCTATTCTTAAAATTCATGAACATGCATCTGCTTTTGCTTTATTAGTGATAGGTTATAAAAATTCACAATAGACTTCTTTCAAAATGTGAAAAAATGTCAATCGTTAAAGGTCCCCAACTTATGGAAACCGTCAGATATAAGTAATCGCCTCTCAAAAAAAGCCATGAAAACAAAACTATTGACATGCCAAATACATGCCAACTGTGCACCGTGTACTATTTTGATTCATTCTTTTTTTGTCGCTTTCACGTCGGCTCTTGGTCCCCAGAACTCAAGAGAATATGGAGTTCTTACAGTTAGTCCCTTTTTAACCAGTTCTGGGAAGAAACTCCATCTGTAAATGAAAATGTAGTCGTCACCCCTACCTTGCGTCATAACTCTCAAGTACTGTAAGTACACCACGTAGATGTATACACCAGTACCGGTCAATAAATGCCACCAGCCGTGAAGTTCTAGGAGAATGCCTAAAGGTAGTTCCAAATACGTCCTTCTGATGTGGATCCACAATGAGCACAGGTGAATATCTAATTGCCAGCAGATAAAGCCAAGGACAAATGGTACAATACCTAAGCACATAGTGGTAAATAAATTTCTCTTTGCCACGGGATCATGAACATCTCTGTATGTTAAGATACCAGAAGCTATGACGACCATAACTGTCAGGACACCGTATAAGATTTGGAAGATTTCAACAACTCTGACCACAATGTATAGCCAAGTTAAAATAGACACAAATCCGAACAGTAAAGCGGAATAAATAAATTGAATTCTGAGGGATTTAGCCTTACGTTCATCGACATTTTTAATCAAGTTCTCCTGGTTCTCAACAAAGATACTCCAAGATGGTATAACAGTAGCATAAAGCATTGGCAGTTCGTCCAACAATTGGAAGCGATATTGCAAAGTCATGTGGAAAAGCCAAGAGCCGATACCAACCAAGGAGAAACCAAGACCAATGAATATAAATCTTTTCTCCAATTTGTTCGTGTAAGCAGAATAAGTACAATAAAAAGCAACCACCAAAAAAGCAGCGTTCGTTATAGTGTTACACCATTCTGCAATATATGGAGTCACAACGTAATTCTCTTCACACCAATCTATTAAAGCGGTTGGCTTGCCCCAGTAACCATCGATGGTCTCGGGATCAGGGTATGGCCAGCTGAATTGCATGTTTTATTTATCTGATCTCTTTACTTGAAAAATAATCCAGATAAGAAGTCCTCTAGTATTGATAAGATTGAAAAAAAACTTTATCTATACTTTTAAATTTTTGCTATATTAGGATATCTTCTAGTTCTTTCTGTCCCTTCTCATATTTCTTTTAAAGATAAAGGTAAATTATTTCAAACCATAATTAAAAAAAGGTATCTACCAATGTCTAATTATAAAAAAAACAGGCAAGAACAACCATTATAATTTACCAATTTGATCTTGATTATTCAGAGAACTCAAAAGAAAGGGATTAGATATTACTAGAGAGCACATTCTCGACAAAGGGGAGAGAGAGAGCCTACGTTTATGTCAAGGAACGAAGAAGGATGTCAGCTCCAGAGCATCGTTTCAAAGAATTTGGTTCGGAATCCATTTAACGATTGAAGAGAACTTGAGTCTTGAACCCAGCTCTGTCTTCCCAACAAGTTGCCCATCTGCCATCAAAACATAAATTATATCTGGAAGTGCAAAACAAGACCAATCATTGGGAAAGTGATAATATTGCATGTGATTATCATCACAACCATAGCATGTGATACTTAGTCAAATCTAAAAATAACTTTTCTGCCAAAATCAAAAGGAGGGGGAGGGGGTCGAGACCCATTGTACTTCCAGCGTCGTACTCACAGATTATCAGCCGACTTCCCTTGGTTGCCAAAATTTTGGCTCAAAACTGCAAGTCCATTTGTCGATCCTTTCCATGCACAGAAACATTCGTTGCTTTTCTGAAAATGGAACATCAATAAAAAGTAACATGTGAACACATAATTGCTTATTGTTTCCCTAGCCATCGACCCCTTCTACTTACGCTCAGGGCAAACACTTTTTCTTCTACAAATTCATCAAGTTTGCCTTCTTTTTTGTATTTTCACTGCAGCACATTCTCTGGTTTCTTGCTGTATTTTAGGTACTTCATGTCTGTGCTTGTAATTTTACTTGTATTATTAATTTACTGAACCACTCCCCAGTCGATGGGCTTTGCTCTTTCTCGCATTACTACCGATATGGCATGCTTATTATGTGTTGTAAAGCTGACTGAAGAAGGAAAGTTGCACCACGATGGGACTGAGATTCTTTAAATAGCGTGTGGGGACCTAACTCTCTCTGTCTTTTGCATAAATCTCATCACGGCAGATGAGGTCGATAATCAAAATAAGTCCCTTTCCGTTCGCATAAGTTATTCCGGGAAGTTTATTTATAACTATTGTTGTTATAGTGCCGTTCCTATTGTTTTTTTTTAAATTCTTTTTTTAAATAGAGATAATATCCATCAAACCTATAGCACAAGTTATTCACAAAAATAGCGGAAAGAAACTTGTATCTTACTGAATACACGGGACGATTACATTAGTGAAAGATAATATTCATAATAACCGAAGTTTACTTGGCATAATTTACTGATCCGCACTTTTCAGCACGCTTGATAAAATAACACTTTCAAATTTCACTTGTTGAAGTTACAAATCTGCATCTCAAGATACAAGGCACAGATTTCGCTTTTTTTAACCTTTGACTATAAACTTAGGTCCATTACTACTACCAAGACAGAAATCAGAAAGGTTACTTAACCAGTTCTATCGAGATTACTGCCCACTTGCCATTTAATCCTGTACCCATAAGAAGGAATTCAGGCGAGCGTATTAATTTTAGCTTGTTGCAACACCACAACCATCAGGAATAAGAAAAGCAGTTGCTTCTTTATAATTTGCAGATACTTCCATTCATTACTATTACTAAACAAGGTATTCAGATCTAACATACCCAATACAGGGAGCATATTCATTTAATTGACACATTACCAATACACAGACTTACGGCTTTTGGAATACTACAACGGCCCCATTGTTGTCCTTTTATCGAATAATATTTGCGTACTAGAAGTTCAATACAAAAACTTTATTTTATTTTTGGATTTTGCAACATCGCTGGTCAAATATAAAAATACCTCAGTTTCTTCGTCAGTCCTTCTGAGAACTACTATTAATATTCCACTTCTCAAGCCTTGATTTTCTTCAAATTAGCCTTTAATCATTCACATTTTTTTTAACTTACAAAGTTGAAAATAAAAACACATCTATTCAAACTTTATTTAAAATCTAACACATTTCATTTAAGAAGATAAGATGGGTAGAAGAAAAATCGAAATCGAGCCAATAAGAGATGATAGGAACAGACTCGTTACATTTATAAAACGGAAACAAGGTTTGTTCAAGAAAGCACATGAGTTGGCCGTTCTATGTGAAGTCGATGTTGCTGTTATTATCCTTGGCAGTAACGATACCTTTTATGAGTTTTCATCTGTAGACACAAATCAACTACTGGATGCCTATCAGAATAAGCCGGAACTGCACCACGACTGCTGTGACCCTTCAGCATTTGGTGACTTCAAGAAGAACAAAACAACAATTCTTCACCACAGCCGATCCACTGCTAGACCAACAAACACTACCACGAAAGACATATCAATGAGTCAAATAGAAGATACCACAGGCGATGAAGACGAAGATGAGAGCAATACAAAAGATGAAGACACAAACAACTATACCTATCACAATAAAGAGCCAGACAATCGATATAACTCTAGCATCAGTGATATTTCTAAAACTAGGGACAATTCTCAATTTATCTCAAATAACAATAGAGGTTTCCCGAAAAGACCATTTGTGCAAACAATGGACTCCTTTGACAATAATAGTAGTGATAACAGTTCTTCAGACACGAATAACACTAAACGTATGAGATTCGATAATCAGAATAGCTCAGGGAGGTTCAGTGTTAATCAAAATAGCACAACTGCATTACATGATAGTAATCAGAATCCAACACAGCTGGAACAGCAATCACTGCAGCAGCAGGGTCTGCCACAGCCACCGCAACTACAGCAACAATCACTGGAGCAACAACAACAGCAACAACCACAAGAATTCCAACCTGGAAACTCAACAGGTTTATCCAATAATTTACAACAACATGTGCAAAAACAGTTCCAGAATTTGTTCATGATGACCAAAGGTGCAAGACAAATGCCTAAACCAATAGGACTATCCCAGTCGTTCTCATCTATGAATGGTGGCCAACCCTCCGATGAGGATTCACTAACCCCTGTAATGAATCCAAATTCATCAGGTAGCTCTGATCAGAACAATGGTAGTGAAAATATATCGAATGAAATGATGTCGGAAAACAAGGAAAATAGTACGATTCAAGAAGATCTTTCAGCTGAGAGCAATGAAAGAAATGATACCCCTAGTGAAGGCGGTCCGCCCAAACCGAACCTTACTGTAGATATACCAAGCAATCAATTTGTTAATAGTGCAACAATACATGATGACACTTCATCAGTTTCCACAAATGGACAGAGGCAATACCAGATACAATTGAATGGAATCAACTCAAATGATAACTTACTCAAGAATTTATCTCCAATATCATCTAACCCATTATCTGCATTTGATAGGTCAAACCAATCAAAGTTGATATGGAAAACCCCAAGTGGATTAACACCAGGCTTACCAGCAGTACTATCATTTTCTCCCACTACCACACAATTCCAAGGTACCACTCCAATCAACACAATGCTGCCGACGCGCAATAGCATTGCTAGTGAGAACCAATTAGAAAGTCTCAACAATCCTAATTTTCTGCAGTCTCAATCTTCTTCGCTGGGCGACGCATCTGCTATGAAAAAACCCTCTTTACAACCATTGCATACAATTACTGGGAATGGCAATGATGTACCTGCAATGGGACCACCTACGGGATCGATGCCATCTAAATACATACAAGACTTGATGGTTTCGTCACCTAATAATCCCTCAATGCCAATGTTCCCAGACTGGTCACTGGGTCCCACGAATAGAGGCGCTCAACAACCTCAGGAGAACACATATGATCCATCTCATGGGAACACAGGGTTGACCCCATTTCTACAAACAGGCCAGACACCAACCACAAGATTCTTCAGTTTCAACAGCGATATGTCTGAAGAGAGAAGCACCAAGTAATACCATCTATAAATACCAGGGGTGCTGTTGAAATCTCAAAGAATCTCTTTATTGTACTAGAGCTTCACAAAGGTGACAAATATATAATTCATATTTAAGAATGCTGTAGAGCCAACAGTGGCCATATTAGCAGCTAGTAAATAGTATTTAGAACTATTAAATCGGATATAAGAAGTTCATGGGTTCATATAACAGTGACTTTACTATTAATAGCAATCTGATAATTACGTAAAAGGAAAGAATCGAATACACTTATGATATTTCAGATACTATAGTTGGATTAATCAGTATGAGAAGCTGATAATAGTTACAGAATCAATCTTAAGGTATCAATAATTTGGTAAACGTCTAAACAAATTATCATACCTAATCACAATATATCACATGACTGAAATCTTGCTCATATGGAACAATAAGCTGGTTGATTGTTGCCCGAGTGCACTGCTCATGTGCAAAAACACATTAAACGAATATGAGAATGATTTCATTATTTTGTGACTTGCTTTTTTATATCATTGAAAGTTATAACACCCATACATCTTGAAAATTTGAATTATTGGATCATCAAGAGTATTTTCTATGATAGATACGAGGCTTCGGGATTGGCAACTCTCTAAGAGGTAATGATGGGCACGCATTGCTCGGTACCTCATCAGATGCTGAGCCTAGCATGCTTTTCGTAATGCTGCAAAATACTGACACTAGGAGAGTGGTAGAGTGTAGTGCTACCACGGGCATACAATGAAGCTTGGGGGATTAGGCCACTTTGTGGAACCAGGCTAGGCTGAGCTCACGAGCTATCTTCCGCCTAAACCAAAGTTTCCTTTCTAACGTCTGTGTAGGTGCTAGGCAGAGTAGACTCACGATCCCAGAGAACAGATCCAGTTTGTGTGAGCAAAAGCATATTGTCAGGACAGTAGCTGGCTCACAGGTTCCATATATGTGAAATGCCAGTTGGGCGTCTATTTCATAGTAGTTAAGAAGGATTACCCGTGCTATTCTCATTACAATTTGTTTCGAAAGGACCTCGAGAAACGATAACTGAGCCATTATGAAGGTATGTTTGCAAACCACGATGAATTATGGAGGAAATAGCGATCTATATTGCCTATTTTGCCTATATTGCCTATAATCAGGGATTAAAGCTATGTGATACACAGGCGCATAGTAGGATCGAGACTGGGAAGATATCATACTTTCTACAAAATATACATTGCGTATCTTAGGCGAATCCAAGCATTACAATTCGATTACCTCTACCTACTTTTATTGACGATTTAAAGAACAAAAATACTAACATTAGCTATATTATTGATTACAAACTTAACACAATTACCAATTTTTCCCCGAAAATCTCAATTTTGCAAGACATGTTCATTAGTATAATTATCAGTTCTTCACCATGTGGTACAATGATGAACTTTTTCAGGATTAAGAGAAAGGTCACTATTAAAAGGAAAGGATATCAGTTTTTGGATTAACAGCGTAACTCATTCAAAGATCACATCATGAATTACTGTTCCATATCGATACTGTCATATATGAGTGAACTTCTTATTCTTACAGACGTTTGAGTAATAATATTTCCGTTTGCACCCAGTTATTTGTCAACTCCAGAATTTTAATATATATTACATGAAATCAGAGGTTTATGTGAAAATTATACAGTTTATCTCCTAAAGAATGAAATCATGTTTTAGCATGAATTGAGATTTTAGTGGTATATGCTATTTGTTTTGAGTTCTAATAATAATATTATACCATTTTTACAGTTGAACATTGCATACCCAGTTAACGGTACCCAAAAGACTGTCGAAGTCGATGACGAACACCGTGTCCGTGTCTTCTACGACAAGAGAATTGGTCAAGAAATCGAAGGTGAAGCTGTCGGTGATGAATTCAAGGGTTACACCTTCAAGATCACCGGTGGTAACGACAAGCAAGGTTTCCCAATGAAGCAAGGTGTCTTGTTGCCAACCAGAGTTAAGCTATTGTTGGCTAAGGGTCACTCCTGTTACAGACCAAGACGTTCTGGTGAAAGAAAGAGAAAGTCTGTCAGAGGTGCCATTGTTGGTCCAGATTTGGCTGTCTTGTCTTTGGTCATCGTCAAGAAGGGTGAACAAGAACTAGAAGGTGTCACCGACGCTACTGTTCCAAAGAGATTGGGTCCAAAGAGAGCTAACCACATCAGAAAGTTCTTCGGTTTGACCAAGGAAGACGATGTCCGTGACTTCGTCATCAGAAGAGAAGTTACCAAGGGTGAAAAGACCTACACCAAGGCTCCAAAGATCCAAAGATTGGTTACTCCTCAAAGATTGCAAAGAAAGAGATACCAAAGAAACTTGAAGGTCAGAAACGCTCAAGCTCAAAGAGAAGCTGCTGCCGAATACGCTCAATTGTTGGCTAAGAGATTGGCTGAGAGAAAGGCTGAAAAGGCTGAAACCAGAAAGAGAAGAGCTTCTTCTTTGAAGGCTTAAATATAGGAAATTAAGATCTCTTTTTTTTCCTATTATTATATCTTTCAATTTTCAAACTTCGTATGGTTTTTTCTACCTTGAGTAATCAAGTGTATTAATCAACTACAAATCTAAAACAAATTATCGGTTTCAGTGACTCGATTTTGGTTTTAGTATCATCCTCCCGATCTAGATACGAATAAAAGGACTAACATTTTATGCCACAAAGTTTGTTTCCTTGTCATTTATTCTAGAAATAAAATTTACATCGTTTTCATATAAATTTATGTATTTTAATCAATAAAAAAGGCAAAATAATTCAATTACACTTATAAATTTCTGCGACGAATTTGCCTCTGTATGCGTCAAGGTAATGCTCTCATTTGATGATTGTACATCATCAGCCATTCGTAATATAATGATAATAATGTATGATTCCATCAATTAAAATAACTAAAATGATTAATATACACGACCTTTAAAAGAAAATCTAATTATTATCTCATAGTAACCAATTCCTCAGCACTGGTTGGATGAATAGCCACACAGTTGTCAAAATCAGCCTTTGTGGCACCCATTTTGATTGCGACACCAAACCCTTGCAGTATTTCTGCAGAAGAGTCACCTACAATGTGAAGACCGACAACCTTCTCATTTGGACCTTCACAGATGATCTTGTATCTAGTTGGAGATTTGTGTTCCAACATGGCATAGTACATAGCTGTGAATTTACTGGTGTAAACCTTGATGTTGTCCTTACCGTACTGCTTAATTGCTTCATCTTCAGTTAGACCAATAGAACCCGCTTCTGGATGCGAGAAGACAACACTTGGAACGTTTGTGTAATCAAGTTTATCATTACGGTATTGCTCAGGGCCAAACAATCTGTTTGATAACTTTCTACCGGCTGCAATAGCAACAGGAGTCAATTCCACACGTCCAGAGACATCACCAAGAGAGTAGATATTTGGAACGTTGGTGTTTTGATATTCATCTGTAATGATCTGTTCCTTGTCATTCAGCTTCACACCAACGTTTTCTAGGCCGATTCCCAGCAATGATCTACGACCCATAGTCCAAATCAATTCATCAACATCTTCAAGGACTTGTCCATTGGTCAAATGAACAGACAATTTACCAGTTTTCTCATCTTTTTCAACCTTGTCAACATTAGTTTCCTTATGGACATTAATACCTTCCTCAACATAATAGTCGGTAACAGTATTTTGAATAATCTCATCGAACTTTCTCAAAACAGTTTTACCTCTAATAACTAGATGGGAATCAGATCCTAATCCATGGAATACACCTGCCAACTCAATACCAATGTAACCTGCGCCAACAACTACCACTTTTTTTGGTTGTTCTTCCAGGCGGAAGAAACCGTCAGAGTCTGTACCCAATTCAAATCCTGGAACCTTTTCTGGGTACACAGGTTTACCACCAGTGGCAACTAAAATACGGTCAGCAGAGTACACCTCAGTAGTATTATCATGCTTTGTAACTTCAACGTTACCATCCTTGTTAAATTTAGCCCAACCAAATACTACTTCAACACCTTCCTTTTTCAAGTTATTTTCATAGATACCATTCAATCTGTGAATGTAAGCATCTCTTTTCTTCTTAAATTCCGGCCAATTGAAAGTAATAGATTCTTTAGACAATGGTACGTTTTGTGCTAGACCATACTCGTGGGCATGGGTCAATCTGGTGGCCAAGTCAGAAGCATACCACATTACCTTCTTTGGAACACAACCGACATTGACACAGGTACCACCAAGGGCTTTACCCTCAATCAAAAGGGTCTTGGCACCATATGAGGCTGCTCTTCTACTGGAGGCAACACCACCGGAACCACCACCAATAACTAAATAATCAAAATGCTTTGCAACTGGAGCCATTGTTCTAAATAATCTCTTTACTATCATATATATAGAGGAACTTAAAAAAAGTTGCCAGTGGAAAGGAAATTGAACAAACCTAAAAAAAATATTTTACTGTTGTTTAAATATTACTATCTCAATCTTTACAAATTGAATTCATTTTATAATGCCATCCAACTGTTAGCACCCCGAGTCCACGCTGATTCACGGATGATAGGGTGCCAGATAATTTACTACACAATCCCTCTGTAACGATGGTAAAAAAATGGAAATAGTTAAGGGATTTCGATGGGAAAATATTAGCTAATTGTGACAATTAATGGACATTACAGCAGTAAATTCAGCAGTGTCCTCTCTCATCACTAATGATCATCTAACTCCTATTCTATGTAATCCATCGTCGAAGATGAAAATGATATTTGTAGGAGTGATAACTTGACGTTATTTTAGCTAATGATATTATTTTAGGATAATAGTCTTTATAATGACAAATTATATTAGATTACAGATTATGTATTTGAATGAATACTATTATTGCTATATGTTGAAATTAATGCAAAAAATTAAAATTAAAGAAATGGAAAATAATAGACAGATTGGTAGCAAATCTTTCATTTTTAGATACTGACATGGGCTGTATATGAAAATGAATGAAAAATGCTCAATCTTAAATGAATATAGATATTCTTTTATCATGAAATAAAGACCAAAAAATCTAGAGTATTACCAAAGGTTGAAATAATAATTATGAAAAATAGCAATACATTTGCCGAGCAAAAATTGAGTACACGACACATGCTCTTTTTTTTTTATACTTTCTTTAACCTTGGTGTAATTAAATTAGTGTTGAGACTAATATCCTAGCCTCTAAATGCTAGGGAGGTGGTATTCATGAAATGCAAATTGTAAACGTGAAAAGAAATTGATAAGAATTCATCTGAACCAATATGATACACAAATGAACTTTATTTGGTATATTATCATACCAATCTCGTAAAATCATCTTGACAGGACTCTTGAATATCATTGCTGCTCTCCAAAGATTTCTCAGTACTTGTGTTTTCTTCAGTTTCCTTCCATTTAGAATATCTAAAGTAAACAGGCTTTATAATTGATTGTAACAGAGTCAGTGTTAAACATATGATAGTCCAACAGATACAGACACCACCGTAAATAGCACCAATGTACCTGAATGTCTTTACTGGGACATAATTGTTGTAGATAACATATATCTCCTTGTTAGCTAGACTCATTGTACCCATTGGGAAAGTCATTCCCAGCCAACCTTTGTGGAAAGTGTATATTCTCTTCACCTTGGGCCCTGTGGCGTCCTTTGTCTTGGAGTAAGAAAGAATGGAGATAAAGCAAAGGAAGGTGAAAAAATATCCCAACGATACTAAGGCTAACACCAACAGTAAGAAGATGATCTTAAAGCACCAAGGAATTATTTCAACAAGGAGTTCGTTATAATAAGGATGCCCAGGTCTGTAATATAAATGGGTGTATTTTTCAACATTCTCACCTATCAACAAGAAACTGTAACTTCCTTGACCTAATGGACCCAAGATCAAAAACATCGAGAAGACTTGGCCCATGGGAGGAATCTTATTCACATAAAGACTCCAAATGTAAATTGTAATAATGAAAAACACAAATATCAGTGCGTGAAACAAACTCAAGGCGCACACGAATATGTTAAGTAATTGAATGTGTCTCCCAAAATATTTGATAAAGATGGGACTCATTGTAAAGCCACCCAGGCTTGAAGATGCAACCACCAGAGGTATGACTCCCAACAGAAGCACACTTTTCAGAGTCTCTGCTGCTGATTTCTGATTTGGAGTAACATGGGGACTAATATCGTTTTTGTCAAAATCATACTTTTGCCATATGAGAAAGGAAACACCCCATGCAGTTAATAAAGAGATAAGTTGATCATACCACCATAGAGCATAGGCCAGCACTATGAGACGCTTGGCGTTGCCAGTACCAGCAGCTTCATTATTTGCAAGGAATGAAATGTAGTTGATAATAGTAGCCAAACCCATAGGGTATGCACCCCAAAAGGGGCCATACGTGACGCCGGCATAGTATCTTTTAAAATACACTTTGAAAGAGTCCTTCTTGATAGAATAGTATGCATGTACAAATACGTATATTTGCAACACGATGAATATAGCACACGCAATACCAAACATGATGTATGAGCAAACACGCATCCAGTGTGAAGGAAAGGCGAAATCATACAGCAAGTTGCTGGAGATACCAGAGGCCATCACCATAACAAACATAAAGGGCTCAAAGTCCCGAACCAACTGCTTCATCAACCGCCGCATTGCTATTACTTAATTTAGTTTGGGGATCCCAACAAAGGGGAAAGTAGTTTGCGAATGGTCCAATACCCAAACAATAAGCAAGAGAGATCTAAAGTAGCGCTTATATATCCTCAGCTCCCAATAGGTCAAGTCTTGCGAAATAAATTGATCAACTTCGACAAACCTCATCGCTCATTGCTACTTTTCACTATTGTTTGATAGGACTTTAATTTTGTTATTGTTAGTGATCACACAGAAATCGATGGGGGAAGGAGAGGCGAAACTGATTCCAAATTTTTTCTCTTCGCCGATTTTTTCTGTTTAAGAAATGCCTGTACGGCACATTCTTAGTAATATGCAAGGAAAGTGGGGGTCCCACTCCGTCTTCCACGGGCGTATCTAGGGGTTACGGCTATTATGTCCTTCTAGAAATTAAATGAACGGTTCTATGAAATGCGCGAAGGGCTTGTACGACTTGTCTCTGAAGGAACCAGAATGTGTCAAGCATTTGATGACAATAATTTGCCATAATAGCCAATTAATTACTATTATATTTTATTTTGAGCCTCTTGGTTATTGTATTATGAGTCAATTTTTGGTTGCTTTGGAGGGCTCATGCATAGTGGTAACATACCCTCTTGCGATATTTAGTAAAGAATGCAATCATGAAATGGAAATAGTTGCATCAGACAAAGTGGGATGCGGACATTCTACTTTCGTCAGCTATATTTACTTCTTACGTTGCTTCTATAAATGAGAATGGCTTGATGTTTGACAAAATGTTTTCAATAGTATACATAATATATGGAGGGGCTATAAATCCTAAGTGTTTCTTAGAAAAAAATAAAATAATTTCGAATGATAACGGTTATAATGATGTTAATGTAAAATGGAGAGATAAAAAAAAAACAAAATAAAAAAATTTGTACAATAATAATAAAAATGAAGGGAGGCTTTTACATCCTTCATTGTTAAAGTCGTTGTGCGAAAGAAGTGAAAAGAAAAAATATTATGGAAAAGACAAAAAAAAAAAATTGGAAAGAAATTGAATAAGAATCCAAGAAATCTCACCAATTCTTACCTTTTTTTCTTTCTGTTAATGCATTTTTTTTTAGACTTGACAGTAAGATATTCCGTTAGGCTTCAAAATGTCTTTACCTGGTAGATGAAGTTACCGTGACAATAGACACACAAAGTAGCATATATGGGGATAGTAGATAAATGCTTCCTTAACGGAAATCAGACTTACCAATACCACGCTTACCACTGAACAAATGCTTGGGTAGAGAAGCAGTGGCGTGTCTGTCGGCTTCACCTTGTCTAGCGTCTCTGTTTCTTTGTCTTCTTTGTAGCTTGGCCATTCTGTCTGCTTTACTTCTCATAGAACCATCAGCAACACCATCCAATAGTCTGTCGCTTTGTCTTAGTTTACCACCGTTTGATCCAGAAGCCATGCTGTCATTTTGTCCAAAGACAACATCAGCACCCGTCTCAACATACCTGCTCTTTTCGGCGGCAGCTCTGTGCTTGTCTTGCAAAGAAGACATATCGTGACCCAAAGTTGCCATATGCTTTTCCATGTCACCGAAAGACTTAACAAGTTTTGAACGTGGCATCATGGCCTTGTTTCTCAAAGACTTTTTGTTTCTAGCCTCGGCAATCATCTTCTTCTGCTTGTTTCTGATCCAATCAGCCTTTTCTCTGATCTCATCAATTTCCTCTTGATCGAAACCACCGTAGCTTTCATCCTCATCAGAGTCGTAGAAACCTTCCTTCTCCAATCTTTCTTCTTCTTCTTCTAGAGCTTGCAACTTAGCAGCAATATCTGGGTCTAAGAAATCGTAGACGTTCTTACCGTCCATGATTTCTGGCATTATATCGTTCTTCCATTCATCGTCATCAAGAATATATTTATCCTTCAAGTTAATGTTAAAGACACCAGCACCACCATTCTCGGCTTCGATATCTCTGGCCAAGAGTCTTCTTTCTGGATCCTCTGGATCATATTTCTTTAGTTTCTTGAATTCTTCAGGAATGTATGGAGTTCTTTCAACGTCATCTCTAGCCTGAGGCTTAGCGACATGGATCTTGTTCAAGACATTTGTGATTCTAGCTTGAGATTTCAATTTGTTTTCAATTCTGGAGGCCAACAACTTTTCACAAGCCTTGTTTCTAACGTTCATAACGTTATCCTCCAACTGACAAGAGGCACTCATGATCTCAACACCTGGAAGTTCCGTGACAGTTTGTAGCAATTTAGCACGTTCCTCGTCTAGATCTTCTGGTCTTATGATATCGGTCTTGTTGATAACAACCATAACAGATTTGTTAGCGAACAATGGCTTGATGGAGTGGAATAATTTAACTTGTGCTTCAACTGAGAAACCACACTGTTCTGAAAGATCCATGAAGTACATGACACAGGAACGCAAGTGGGCAATAGCGTAAATAGACTGCATTTCAATGTTGTTCATTTCTTCAGTTGGTCTGTCCAGAATACCCGGCGTGTCAATAGCTTGGAAACGCAGGTACTTGTAGTCAAAATGACCAACATATAAACTCTTTGTTGTGAACGCATATGGTTGGACCTCGACATCAGACTTGGTGATACATCTCAAGAATGAAGACTTACCAACATTTGGATAACCACAAATCAACAGAGTTCTTGTGTTTGGATCAATAGATGGCAATCTACCCAAGTGCTGACGAACTTGTTCTAGATACACTAGTGGATCCTTCAACTTCTTGACGATGGTAGCCATTCTACCCAAAGCGGCTCTCTTCAACTGCTTACATTGGAAAAGAGACTGACCAAACTTCAGCAATCTAGTGTAATCTCTAGAAACTTGCTCAACCAGAGTCTTAGCACGGGAAACAGCAGCCAAGGAAATCTTATAATGGTTCTTCTCATACAATGTGTCCATCAGATCACGGTGGAAAGGATGCACATCATTAATGTTTGGAAAACCTTTCAAGATATCATCGAACTTTTCTTCAAAACCCTCAGCAGTGAACTTCACCTTTCTCATGTAGAAAGCCCTGATTCTAGTAATCTTGAAACCAGGTCTAATAACAGTAGGCGTCTTTCTTTGCGTCCTGTTAAGGACAATGTCCAGCATATCATTTGCAGGCGCAACCGTAGGGATATCCTTCCAAGACAATTGCATCTCTGTAACTTCTTGGTGTATAGTTTACCTTATAAGATATAAAAATTCAAAATAAATAATAAAAACCAATCAATATAAAGAGAATACACTTGCAAAATAAATGAAATTCCTCTATTATACATGCGATGAGCTCCACTTCTATACAATTTTTCTTGCGATGAGCAGCTCATCGCTTGAAATTTTTCACTTTTCTGAAAAATTTTCTAGATATCATTACAAACGTCATGTGGATTGCAGCTTAGTCTTATAAACACCAAAAGAAACTGCCAAAAGCTTGCATGCTTATAGCATTACAATAGTCAGAGTGAGTGTTATAGTCGTCTAGTTTACTCAATTTGAAGCGATTGCATAACAATCTTAAACTCTCTAATTGCTTTTGTTTTGGTTATTTTCTCGAGCAGTGGAGAATTGATTGAGTGAAGTGACTAATAAAGATGGATCAAAGTGCAGTTCTCGCTATCGCCTCTTTTGTGCGTAACAGAAGCGAATTGAAAGCCAGGAAGGGTCTTTTCCAGGATAAGCCTACTGACTTCTTTAGATATAAGAGATTTGTGAGGTGTCTGAAGTCTGATGCGTATAAGAAGAAATCCCTAAAGCAGCCGGACCTATATCCACCTCTACCGGAGGATGAGGAGAAGTTTGCTGAATTAGCCAGAGGTATATTTGTGGAGTTCATCAAAAACCAATTGGTAGTACCGGGTCAGAAACTACATAGTTATGAATGTAAAGAACACGGATTAAAGCCCAGCAAGGACTATCCTCATCTAATAATGTCCACCAAGGCTACACTAGATGACAACGAATACTACTTGTGGCATTACAACCCCAAAACATTAACGGACTATTTAATTGTGTTTGGTGTGATTGGTGTCATTTTAGCATTTGTATGTTACCCTCTGTGGCCTGCATCTATGAGACGTGGTACATATTACCTGTCCTTGGCTGCCTTCGGCTTCCTAGGTGTATTCTTCGGTGTCGCAATTATCAGATTGATTGTGTTCCTAATATCAATGCTTTTCATTAGGGAAAAGGGCGGGTTCTGGTTGTTCCCTAACTTGTTTGAAGATTGTGGCTTCTTCGACAGTTTCAAACCACTTTACGGCTTTGGCGATAAAGAAACGTACACTTATATAAAGAAGATGAAGAAACAAAAGAAGAGGCAAGCAAAGAAGGAAAAGTTAAAGAAACTGAAAGAAAAGGCTAACTAAAAGGAAAGACATCTTTAGTTTTGACAACTATTATAAATTATCGTTCCATTTATTTGATATTAGCCTAAAATATATAACAATAGGTAATATATATTAATAGGGTAAAGATAGGATAGCAATCTTTATCCAAAATGCATATTAGAGATTGAATGCTGTATAACTTTTGCCATTATTTTTAAGCTGTTCAGGAGTTTTTGATTTATCTATTCGATGTACAATATGAGTAAAGATAATCCAGACCTATCTGCAAAAAGTGCTATGTTAACCACATGTAGAAGCCGCTTCATGAGAGGATGGGATAAAGTTCAAATCATAATAGTGATACTTAAGGCAATAAAGAATGGTTAGATACCCTCCAATCAAAACGCATCGACGATAAACCGATGAATCTCACACCCATCAAATTATTGATAGTGATTCCAAGTAGAAAACAGTCCTCCACATTCATCCGACTTCATTTCCCATTTTCACCTCTCGATTCTTTCCATTCTGCAGATCCACTTATTCTACCCTTATTCCCAGTTTTTGATATCTTCAATTTCTGCATCTCTTTGGTTGGAGTAGCAGAAGGGTTTAATTCAAGTTGCTCCAGGTCGTCCCTACAATACATTTTGTATGATTCATCATCACTTAGTCCAGTTCTTAGACGTTTGGTGAGAGCATGACACAGAAACTGTAAGTCATCTTCCTTGATTATATCTCTTGGTAACTGATTTTGCAAAATATAACGTTTACTGACATCAACTACACCGTACCTCCAAAACCCAATACAATAACTCATGCTCTTATTCCAATTCTTTGAATAAATAAAAGGCTCATCAAATGACTGTTCACATGAATCAACATGTATCCATCTTTTCAAATATGGAGAATAATATTCACACCATACGTGATCTTCCCTGTTCCATATATATCGGCTTTCCAGCCCAAAAGACTTAAGGACTAAGGTAAATAGATTACACCATTCACCACATCTACCAGTCCTTGTCTCTAATAGTTTAATTGGGTCATTATATCTAGGAAACCGCACTTCTGAGTTACATTTCTGACAGTGATAAACTTCTACCGAGCCACAGTTGAATTTTGCCTCTTCATTAGTTGGCGCCTGTATAGCAGCACCATTAATATCGTCTCCAGATGCACCACAACTTTTACAAACCGGTTTATTGCACCAAGTAAAGAAATCTTGCTTGAAGTATCGTAATAATTCTTTAACTAAATTGTCTGAGTATTGTGAGTCATCCTCAAGAGGCATCATATCAACATTTGCATAAATTTTGTCAAGGTCTAACGTTTCTAGCACTTGTGAGTGCCATGTACCATTTTCATACATGGTACACAATCGATTAGACATGTCAAATAATTCACCAGCAAATTTGTTCTCCTGTAATAACTTCTGTACCCTATTTAGCGGAACGGGCTCCTTGAATAAATTTATCACATAGTCTTTGTATCTCTTTAAAAACATATCAGCAACTTCAACATAGATCGGATCAACCATTATAATATGTGGCAGAGTCTTTGCTTTGCTTATGGTCACCAATTGTTTGCTAACTCTTAAACCGTTGGTGATTCAATTGCACTTCAATATTAACTTTTGTTAGGAAATTCGCATTTTGCAGAAACTGAAAATATTAAAAGAGGGCGATGAGATTGTAAAGGAAATGTATTCAATGTCAAGGTGCATTTCAATGAACAGTGGACAGTAATGAAATAATTGCTGTGGAAAGTGTTTCAAAGGAAACAGATGAATCAGAGACAGGCAGGATATGCTATTTTGACTTTCACTTATGGTGTTGTGTTTGTTTCGCTTACAAGTTTTTGGTTGATCCAAAGGTATTATCCTTCGGCGATTTACTATTGGCAGTGGCTTCTATTGCTTCCCGCATCCCTATGGTCATGGTGTGTCAAGTCATGGATTGACGCCGAAATGTTTGGAAGTTCTAAACAGGAGTGAAAGGGTATTTAATTATTTACAAGTACTCTATACAGTTATGTCTACTTCACAATGCCCGTGGTAGTATTCTATGTACATATATTACTCACTGCATCTCAATGACAAAGCATTTTTGTTTACCAATTCTTAGCAGCAAGACTTTATCGTCAATTAAATAGTCATTATAGTCATTAATATCCTTAGTTATCTTCACACGACTTGTGTGAAGGTATATACTTCCCTGTTCAATCTTCCTTCTAGCCTCTGATTTTGAACTGTGTGTTAATCTTGAAACCAAAGCTACTAAAGACTCACCTCTCTTAGCCTGCTGCAAAATCCTTGCTTCTCTGAACATATCTATTAATTCCAAGCCTGAAAGTTTCATCTCTTTATCTTCCATGGTCCCGAAGATAATATTAGAAATGCTTTGTGCTTTATCCCCATTTCCTACACCAAATAACATATCTGTAATTTCCTTAGCTAACATTTTTTGACCCAGTCTCAAGTGAGGTTTCTCATTATGACGCTTAGTCATAGACTCAATCTCTTCAATGGTCAAAAAAGAAAAAGTCTTCAGAAACCTTGGTACATCTTCATCCAGCGTATTCAAGAAAAATTGAAATATATCATAAGGTGTACTAATGCTGGGATCTATAAATACTGCATTTCCTGCACTCTTGCCAAATTTCTCACCGGAGGCTGTTTGTAACAGAGGCACCGTAACACCATATGCTTGTTTGGTTCGTGAGGAAAGTCTACTGATAAGATCTATACCCGCTGTAATATTCCCCCACTGGTCATTACCACCCACCTGAATGCTGACACCATAAGTTTTATTCAAATGGAAGAAATCGTATGCTTGCAATATCTGGTATGTGAACTCGTTAAAACCCAAACTATTTTGAGTGTTCAGCCTAGCCGTGACTGAGTCTCTTGCCAACATAGATTGAACTCTTATATGTCTGCCATAATTGGCTAAGAAATCAAGCATTTTAACATCTTTCCACCAATTGTAATTATTCTCTTTTATATGCTTCCCCGGTAATGTTTCATTTCTATCCTTATTCTTAGTGTTGTAATAAGCTAGACCATTAATGAAAAATTTCTCCAATTGTCCAGATATACTTGACACATTAGACAGCCGTGTTTTATCCTCCATTAGGCTTCTTTCAGTGGTTCGCCCACTCGGATCACCGACACATCCAGTAGCACCACCAACTAGTGTCACTATATCGTGACCTCTAACGTAGAAATGTAAAAGAACCATCAGAGGCACCAGATTTCCCAGATGTATAGATTTAGCAGTAGGATCTACTCCACAGTACAACTTAACCTTCTGTCCGGACTCTAGTTGCTCTTCTAGTTTCTCCTCAGGCGCTGATACCTGAGATACAAGCCCTCTGTCTCGTAGCTCCCTTAAAACATTGTAACTTCGCCTAAAATTGCTAACAAATAGCCTACCCTTCCTTAAGTTAATCATTCTACAACGAATCATGACAGTAGTATCAGTTGCCAATTGCCAATATTTCTTGCATCAATGGGATTCTTTTTGTTACTGTCAATTTCTTTTTATTCCTTGCCATTAAATCGATATTTTAATCCAATCCGATGAGCTTATTTTTTCAGAAAATCCCCTTCTGTGTTGACCAAAATGCTAGAACTTTTCACAGTATTTAGAATCCATTTCCAACAAATATAAAAGAAGTACTGCTTGACAAATACAAGTGAAAGCTATCAGCACTACATTTAATACCAATAGTGGGCACTGATATCTTTTTTGCATCTTTCTACAAATCAAATTAGCCAACCATGCCTCCAATGCCACAAGGTTTAGCACAGCAACAGCCCTCCAACTGGGACAAGTTTAAGATGGGTCTGATGATGGGTTCCACAGTGGGTGTATGTACTGGTGTTTTATTTGGTGGCTTCACAATTTTAACACAAGGTGCTGGCCCTGACGGAATAATGCGCACGCTGGGTAAATATATTGCTGGTTCAGCTGCAACTTTTGGTCTGTTTATGTCTATTGGTTCCATTATTAGAAGCGACTCTGAAATGCCAATGTCTCTACAGCAAACCCAGGATCTACAGAGAAGAGCAAGATTGGAAGTATGGAAGGTGCGTAACTTGTACGGTCTAAGTCGCAACTAAAACCTCAAGAAGTCTTTTGGAGATTCTAATACTATTTTAAATAAGATAATTCCACCTGTTAATATCATTTAATTGTTATTTATAATGAAATACAAATACATACAATATTGTTAGTTCTACTAGCAAATTTCGAGTTCTGAATCAAAACCTCATAGCTGAATCACTTAAAAGGGAAAAACTTAAAATTTAGCTAGATTAAGATAGCAATGAACCAATATTGTAAATCTAACATCATTACACAGGACCAGTAAGTTCGACTGACTACTATGATTAAGACTGCCAAAATCTCAACATTAAGACTTGCTATAACCAGAAATGCTAGAAATCTATCTTTCACCACTCTGGTAAGGAGTCCAGAGGTCGACAATTCTAAAATAAAAACATTAGAAGATCTAACTAGGCTAGAAACCTTGGAAGGTGTCGATCCTGAGCTTATTAAGAGGCTGATAAATGAAAAGACGCAGGAATTTAATACTCAAGATGAGTTAAAACTTTTAAAAAGCATGCAAATGGAACAAGATAGACTAAACGAAGTACCGCTGAAGAGGTTTACAAGACCACTATGGATATTCATTTTGATGGCATCAACTTTTTACCTAGGTGCCCACTTGGTATGGTGGAAATTAGCCTATGAGAAAAAGGAGGTAGAGCTGAAGCATAAGGTGGATTCTTTGGAGACTACATTGAAAGACGTGATGAAAGAAAAGGCTACTGGCCCAACACCATGCAATAATAAGAAGTCCTGGTACAAGTTCTGGTAGTTCTTCCATAAATTAAATATTTCTTTGTAAATAGAATCAAATCATAAAATAACATGAAGTTTTTATAGGAGATATATTCGTTAGGATATTTTGAATAGGCAAAATGCCTAATAACTACCAGGAAATCTATATAAAATGACTTGTTTTATTTAGAACACATTGTCCATGCTTTGAAGGTATCGTGTAAGTTTTGAAACTACCATCATCAGATGCGACATATATTTTGTTATCAAACTCTTCTGGGAAACCAACTACCGTGTGCACAATTCTATCCATATTTATATGTGCAAAATCTCGATGTAGGTTTTGATTAGGAATATGGGATTTGATCTTTCTTGAGAAAAACTTTTTGACTTGTTCATGCGGTATCCTATTTTTAATCAACTCTAAACTACCACCACTGTCGCTCCCAATATCTCCATCTATTCCATCTAATGCCAATCCATCGTCGTCTGTCCTAAATATATGTATGGTATCGCTATCTCCAACACAAACCAATAATGTACTATCTTTATTAAACAGCAGTTGATGAATGTGGCTTGGCCTCGAACCTCTTCTGAATTCTTTATATAGCAAGGGTCCCGAAGCAAAATCCGAATCCACTCCTGTTTTATGTATTCGAATAATAGTGCCCTTTTCAGACGCCGTGGCCAAGAGCTTACCATCGATACTAACACTAGTCTTCAACACACATCCTTTATGTACAGAATTCAGATAGTTAATAGGCTTCAAATTCAAAGCATCATAGACAACAATATCATTCAATATGCGAGCCGGATTTTGTTTTGATGAGGAGTATTTACTATAGCAAAGGATACTGTTGTCATTACCACTTAATGTTAGCTGAGGTTTTATTTTATGAGAGCCGTTTATAGAATATGTTCTACTTCTTCCATTGTCAGAATTTGTTTGGTCATTGTTATTGTTGCTTTTGCTTCTAATCCTATCTAATTCATTGCCATTCTTTAGATTTTCATTTATCATGTTACTTGCTCTTTCCCCTACTTTAATATGATCATTTAAATTACCCTCATTATTACTTTCCCAAAGATCAAGGGTTTCCATTAACTTCATGCAGGATATGTCATATATAAAAATTTGGTCATTATCTAAAAGAACACAAATCCTCTTTCTATTCATCACAACATCAACGATCAAACTAGGAAATGCAATTTCACAAATTAAAGATCGTTTCTTAATATTCACAATTTTCAGTTTCTTCCCGGTGTTAATACCTTGCCCTTTATCGACCACCGCCAGCAAACTTGTGGAAAATAGCATTTCGGCAATCACTTGCGACTCTATAGAAGAAGAACCAGCTTCCAAACTATCATAGCCTATACCATTATCATTGCTATCACCATTAACATTACTAATGTTAAACTCAAAGCATTTCCCAAATGGATCACAGTTATATACAGTCAATTCATTGGCACCTGAATTTACCACGCAGCAACTAGCATCCTGATTGAACCTTAGCACTTTCATCACTGTACATGTAACCGTCTTATTAACTAGATCCTTTGCAACCTGATTTAATATCAGGCACAAAAAAGAATAGGGTAATCTTGCGATGAGGTGTGCATATAGTGCTATAATACCTTTTATTTTTAGTTTATGGGCTTCGCTTTGCCCAAGGGACAAAGGGGAGCGCTTTTGAGAATCGTCAGTATGGCGTTCTCAGTGATATAAAGTCACACTAATGTTGGTATTGTTCTTAACAATAATGGTTTATAAATAATTGAAGCATAGTGAGCTTGTACTATTTAATGGTATATAAGTGTCTTGTTTTATCAGGTATAAATTGTGAGAAGCGCTAGCAGAATATTTATATTCCATCCTATTGCTGATATATAACTGAATTTTTAGGGGTTCAAAGAAAAAATAGAAATGTTAATATTCTAATGATACTTTAGTGCTCTTCTTTGGAGCAGCTATAGTATTTGACATATCAGTTTCATTTGGGTTATTCTGTTTTTCAGGCTTGTCATCTTCGACATCATCAACAGGTATACCCCATTCTTCTATCTCGAATTTCTTTCTACCGTTCTTGAACGCTAGTTCCGATTTCATAACATGCATTTCACCGCGCTCACTAAATACAGGTAGTTTCATGATATGCAGCAAGCCCTGTTGGATTTTTCCTGGCTGTGTTTTGTATATCCTTTCTAAGAATTGCATCATATCTTGACCAAATGGTTCCAAATTCAGGACAGAGTCGAAAAAATTCTCAAGTTGTGCTAGTAGGAATGAATCAATAATATCTGTAGAGATTGTACCCATTAAAACACACCTACTGCTGTACTTCTTTAATATACCTCTTAGCCCATGCATTAAGAGTAATACTTCTGAGGATAAAAACATCCTAGGAGGATACGTCGCAGGGTGTAATAGTGATGGTATCACAATTCTTATCAGCTTATTTGAATGTTGCTGGATTGTCCTATCCAGTTTATTAATAATAGATGCTACTGGTTCAGTAGGGTTTATAAAAGTCAGTTCATTGGAGGTTGGTGCAGGTAGTAATCTAGAGGTGATGTCAAATTGGTGGTTATAGTTAGGATATTCAGAAGACAAACTATCTCCGGCTTCAGCATTTTTAACACCCCTCTGCTCGTCCACAAACTTGTACTTCCAGGCTATTTTCAAGTCCTTATATCTTGATGGAGTACTTTTCTCCTCATTTAAGTTTTGAACTGATAACTTCTTTTGTTCTTCTGAAATCTTGGACTTCTTTATGTCTTTCTTCGAACCCTTGTATACTCCAGGCAGTTCCTTACCTAGACTTTGACTTGCACTCAGTATGATCAGGTGTGTATTACCATTCTTTTCCTTATTGTCCTCCACTCTGTTGTGTATAATACCCTGCGAACACATCAGTTTCACCAAGACGCTGTTAAATTCGGTAAAATTGCGCTCTTCTATCAGTAAAGAAGTACCTAGTGGTAACCCCATGTGCCCTAGAACCTTATCCAAGTCAAAGCATCCGGTAGATGTAGCGGGTTGGGAACTTGCTGGAGATGGTCTAATACCAGGATGATTCACACCGAAGGCAGAAATGGGTTCTTTATTAGGTCCTGAAGCTGCAGTTCTGCCGTCAGCCAGAGGCCTACCACTAATATTGGCTCTCACTCCTCCTCTCAAATTCAACTGTTCCATACGCCCACTTAACCTATTCACACCAGCATCTCCTGGTGTACTAGGTGTACCTCCAGGTGTTCTGCCAGGAACAAGAGGCGCTCTATTTGGCAACCTCCCACCGGCTAGCACTTCACCTCTTTTCCTAAATGACATCTCGTCGCTTTACGTTCTTTCCTAAAACAATGGTCTGTAATATAATATGAAATGTTGTGTTTTATATATTCAGGAAACAACTATTAATAAGCTTTGACTAGAAGCTCATCACTAAGGGCATCGGGCTCATCGATTATCCATATTTTTTTGCAAAATTTGAAAAACTGGCACCCTTTTCTCAGACAAACACGCAGAGCAGTTCTTGAAGAACAATAAACATATGTCAATAATAACAGAACACAAATAATTGAAACTTATAGAAGATTTGTGTTGAATAAGGAAAGTATGTATCACATAGATAGAAGGCATTGGTGGTGAAGGAAAATGTTTTGTTCTGTGGGTCGTATCCCATTCCAGCGATGCCGATTGCATGCCCGGTCGTTAAGTATCAGCCCGTTGACTAAAAAGGAGAAAAGACGCATAGGCTATGGTTCATTGGCGGTTTTGAGCTTTCTAGTCCCTTACACTGCCTATGCTGTGTTTGTGACTGTGTCTGCCTATTCGGAAATTGACACCAGGCTGGACTTAAGCGAAGTGGTTGAGAAGAAAGATGGGTTAAACTACCAAGGCACTCTTATCAAGTATTCGCCCTTGCAAGTCCTAGGCAGGTATGAGAATCCATTTGCTGAATATAGAATTCAAACTATATATGAATTTTTCATCAACAGAGTTGTCGAATTGTTTCAAAGAAATCGTGGAGGTATACCAGCAGAAAGAGCTCACATGAATCAATTGATGCCAGTGCATAAACCTACATGGTCGGAGGACAAGATCAAAATAGAAGATGAACAATTAATAAAATATCAATTACTCACAGAACATGATGATCTAAAAACTATGAATGTAAATGTAGACTCGAAGGACGATAATATTCCAGTTTACAGCACATGGTTAGGCCAGTCCTGTAATTTTGTGAGCTATAACGGATTGAAGGTATTAACAGACCCTTTATTCTCAGATTATTTAATACATAAAAAACTTGGGCCTAAACGGATCACTGATATGCCTGCAAATATTGAAGACGTACCAAAACCAGATATCATAATGGTATCACACAATCACCCTGATCATTTAGACCAAGAAAGCATTGAGCATTGGAAAAACTCAGAGACTTTGTGGATTGTACCCAAAGGTTTGAAGTCCTATATGGATAAGAATAAAATTAAAAACTACATTGAGCTGTCTTGGTGGGAAACGTGCGAGTTAGAGAAAGACAACGAGATTTACCACATTTCATGCACGCCAGCAATGCATTGGTCTGGTAGATCAGTCCTGGACACCAATCAATCATTGTGGTGCTCTTTTTTGCTAAGTCACAACAAAAAACCGATTTTATTCCATGCTGGTGATACTGGCTATGTCAAAGATTTATATGTCAGAATAAAAGATAGATTTGGTGCCGGATGTAAATTAGCACTGTTACCTTGTGGTCAATACTGTCCTGAATGGCATCAAAAGCCTCGACATATTAATCCAAGGGAAGTCATCAAAATCATGAAAGATATGGAAGCTAACCAGGTTCTTGGTGTTCACTGGGGTACTTTTGTTCTTAGTGGTGAATACTTCCTGGAACCAAAAGAGAGGCTGGAGATGCTTGCAGAATTTGATGGAATACGGGACAAATGTTATTGCCCAGAATTGGGTAAAACAATCAAAATCGAATAGCCTGATCTCACCTTCAATTGTAATTCTTTAGGTTAAAATATATCTATGCATTGTAAATATTTCCTCTTAAATTCATTCATGATCGTATTGATATCACTTAAATGTCCTCTCAAACAACAGTAACGCTCACTCTTAGTTTTCATACTTAAAAGAAGGTATAAAACATTATGATTACAGTGCTGAAATTATTTACAGTTCATATATTTACATGATGTCTAGTAGTTTATACTTATTCTGAATTCCTTGACAAATATTCAATCTTATAATCTCTTAAGATATCTTCTGCTATTGTGCTTGGGCTCTGAACTACTAAATCTGAGCCTGTGATACTTTTCGGGAAAGGAATCACATCTCTAATACTGTCCGTTCCGCACAACATGGCACACATCCTATCATAACCAATTGCAAAACCTGCATGTGGTGGTGTTCCCGTTTCGAACGCTGACAATAAATGACCAAATAAAATTTGATAGTTGCTAATTTTCAAGACATTTTCGAACATAAATTTCTGTAACTCAGGATCATGAATTCTTGTAGATCCACCACCCAATTCGATTCCATTCATAACTAGATCATAATGCTGACCTAGACAATCTATCGGATTGGTGGTAAGCTTGTCGTAATCTTGTAATTGTACCATCGTGAATGGATGATGAGTAGAGATAACAGTTCTATCTTCATAAATTGGATACATCTCTTTATGTTTGGTATTTTTTATTTCAGTTTCTTTTGGTGAAAGCAGAGGGAAGTCTACTACCCAGACAGCTACATCTTTATTAGTTTCCCTAACAATATCTTTAGTTTCATTATTTTGCAGTATTAGCTGCCTTGCTCTCCCTAGAGGTGTTGGGTTTTCAAAAATTCGGGTATCAATCTCTCTGTTTGAGCCAACAACAATATCACCCACTTCTAATCTAATCGCTTTATTCAACATATGAGTGTTTTCAAAGCTTGCAATTCTCATAAATTTTTCATACCAATTTTTTGTTTCTAAATCTGTACTAATTGGGACGACTATAGGCTTTCTATAATTGTAGTTATCATCATTCGATAAAAAGGACCATTTCTTCTTGTAGTCATTCTTATCGGTGAATGCTTTCTTTATAATCATTATCTCAAATATTGGGAACGCAGGGTTAATATTACTATAAGCTCCTAATTCTTTCATATTTAGAATTCTTAGAGAGGGAGCCCTAAGGTCTGGTTTGTCAATACCATAGTTCGTCATTGCCTCTTTGTAAGTCATTCTGTATAAATTACTAGCATCCGTTGGAGTTAGCGAGTGGTTCCTATCGAGAGTTAAAAGCCCTGTGGATTCTTTAGTTCTAAATTTCTTCCAAACAGATGTGATGCATTTCTCAATTACAGACATAACATCCTTTTGGGAGGCAAATGACATTTCCATATCTAATTGTGTAAACTCTGGTTGTCTATCGGCCCTTAAATCTTCATCTCTATAGCAACGGGCAAATTGGAAATATTTCGGTACTCCACTAGCCATAAGTAGTTGTTTGTATTGTTGTGGGCTCTGTGTTAATGCATAAAACATTGGTACAATTTTATCAACTTGTTTGATTTTTGCACTTACTCTCGTTGGTACCATAAATTCTCGAGCACCTTCTGGTGTAGCTTTGAAAAGTGTTGGTGTTTCGATTTCAGTGAAACCGTCCTGATCAAGAATTTGCCTTAGCGTCTTGGAAACTTCATATCTGGTCCTTAAATAATTTTGATATCTAGCAGTTCTCAGTTGTATATACCTAAATTCAGGTGGCACCAGTTCGGGAGAAGTGTCCCTTAACTCTTTGAGCTCTGAAGGTTTCTTGTTAGCAGCGTTCAAAGTCTTGACATGATCTACCACCACTTCAAACTTCTTATTATCTAGATTTGAGCTTCCAGTTTCACGTTTTAATTGAACTTTACCTCTTACTTGTACAACATCCTCAACTTTACATTTCCTTAATAGAGAGTTGGTATCCACAAGTTGCACTCGATCGCCATTTGAGTCTCTCAGCTGACCAAAAATCAAACTTTTCGATATCCTCTTCGGTTTCGAGTCAATCCATCCATTAAGCACAATATCCGCGCCAGTGACCAGCTCACGCACCCTAAGATTACTAGTCTCAAACTCAAATTTATCCCTGATGAGCTCCTTCGCTGGCAATTGATACCATCTCCGTAAAAGCTTGCTATTAACTCCTTTCGCAAACATAATTCGAACCCACAACCCTACGGTATATTACAGAAATACACCGCTTGAAACATATAATGACTAAAATGTAAATAATTGAGCCTTGTAGCTACTAGAGAATAGGTTTAACATCAATATGACTCGCACAGGCTCAGGTGTACCTCCATAAGCAAAAGTGAATCCCTTATGGATAATCCATATCACGTGTTTTTTCAAGGCTTCATCGCTTGGTCTTCGCTGGAAAATTTTGATTTTGGCCCGCAAATAGAGCAGATCAATTCTATTCCAATAGTAATAATCGTAGGTATGAGAAGATGCTAGCCCATGGAAGTGGTTTTCTTTTATAGTTGTATAGATTTGTTTTGGTGTTGGCTATAGATAAAGCAACTCAATTGATCTTCTTCTAATAATTTCTGGTTAACAGTTTGTGAATTTACACAATAATCTAATTTACTGACTAGAAATCTACCAAAAACTTAGTTTAATATATCAAATAATTCTGAATTGAAAACCTGTACCATTTAATAGCCGCAACGGAATTCCTTATTAGTACCTTTTATTAATAAGTCAACTTACCCCTAATAAGAACAAGAATAATAGACAAAAGACTAACAACTTTTAATATTTTCAAATCATTACAGTGAGGAATAGCATAAATCCGATTTCTCTATTGAATAAACACAAAAAGTCAACTATAGAAATACACTTCACTAGAACAAATACAAAATAATGTCATATTCTAATATGGATTCCTTAGCATACAACCTGCGCTCCCTTGATGTCAACACTGTTCAGAATAGTACTGATGGTATAAATTTGACGGGCTTCAATCCTCATGATCCTGGCCATAAGACTGGTAATACGGCTGCTGATAATGGTAATGCTAGTATTGGTACACCTGCAACTCCATCCACACCTGGAAATTATCCTTTGGGCATGCAAGGACCCAATCCTAACCAATACCAGATGCAATTCCAGCCTTTGCAGCAACTGAACAGGACCTCGTCATTAATTGAAAATATGGGTGTCCAGAGAGCTTCATCTCCATTTTTAGCTAGATCACAGTCCAATTTATCTGTGTTTCAAAACAGTACTCCGGTGAATAGCTCTGTTGGGAATAATATATTGTCTCCATCAGGTGATGTACCTTCCATGAATCCGAATATGAACATGAACATGAACATGAACATGAACATGAACATGCACATGAATTCTGCAACACCTACCAATGCACAGGCTTTAGAGAAGGATTGGTTTCAACAACAGTATCCTCAACGTTCTCAGTTGCAAAGACCAAATGTTCTTCCACAGCAATCAAACCTGTACTCGCCATTGTCTCAGCAGCATACTCCGGTCGCTTTTAATAATTCTGCACAGATTCAGCAACCAAATATGGCAATTGGCTCGCAATCCTCAATTGGCAATCATATGGGAATGGCCCCACCGCCACCACCCCACTTTGTGATTACTGAGTCCCAGTGGAAATATATCGATCCATCCGGTCAATTACAAGGACCATTCCGCTCTTCAGAAATGACAACCTGGTATCACTTAGGTTACTTAGCCTCTACCTTGGAGATAGCAAGGGTACCAACTTCACCAGAACCGTTGGATATCAATGACAAATTCATCAAGATTTCAGATTTGATCGAAAAGGTTCACAATGCCCAGGAACCATTCCAGACATTTGATTTCATTGTTGCACAATCATCTAATATATCAAAACCGCCTGGATTAGCAACGAACGCCAATTTTTTGAACACTATCAATCCAGATCCAGCACTGAATGTTGGCCAACAACTAAATGTTAGTCAAAATATTCGGCAACAACAACAACAGCAACAAGTTCCAACACAGCCCTTGGTTCCTCTACCTCAAACAATTAAAGTTAAGAAACAAGCTGTTGATGCAATTGATAGAATAGAAAGTCCTGATTATAATTTTGAAGAACTTTTAAATTTGAGGTCTACTGAAAAGGATAATGAGTATTACTATAGAGAGACTACTATCCGTGTACCTGTAAATAGGCATTTGATTAAAAAGCTGGATCCAAACGAAAACGTAAACACCACTCAGTACAACGTCTTTCCTCCAATTACCTATGACCTCGGTATTTTGGAACAGCTAAAGCTGCAAGGTGAATATGATGCAGCACAGAAAAAGCAGCATGCTGAAAAACAAGAAAATAAACCAATGGTTGAGGAAGATATGAAGTCTAATACAACTACTGAAAAGGTGAAGTCCAAGGATGTGTCTAAGCCAGCAGATAGCGATACAAAAATTGTCTCGAATACTTCTGAAGACAATGCTGATCAAATTGACAAGCATAAGCTAGAAGAAAAGCGTAGAATTGAAAAAGCTAATGAGATGGCTAGAAAATTGCTAGAAGAGCAAGAAAAAGAAAATGAAAGCAAAAAGAGGAAGGAGCAAAAGCAATCTAAGAAACAAAAGAAAAAAGCAGAACAAAAATTAGTACCTACTACAGAAACTGAAACCATTAGTGACAATAAGAATGAAGAACTTATTGAAGTTCCTAATAGACAGAACGAAGAAAATAACCAAAGTGAACCACAGATCACTACCAAACCCGCACCCTGGGCTAACAAAAATACAGCTGTTCAAGTTGATAGTATTCCTACTATTGAAGAGCTACAGAAACTAAAACAATCTAAGAAGAAAGCATCTAGTAAAGATCCAGATGTACGTAACAAATTGTTGCAATTGCATGAGGAGATTATGCAGGAAGAAAGATCAAAGGAGAAAATGACATCGGTGCTGAAGTGGGCAGATAAATCCTCAAACTCCCAACCATCTTCCAGTATTGACCTTAAAGAACAAGTTAAGAATAGTAAGAAAAACAGGAACTCGCCGGCGCCAATTGCAAATAAGTTGCCTACTTTAGGTAGTGGTTTGGAAGAATTAAAAAATCCAACTTTTATTGAGGAACAAAAACAAATATGGGAACAAATACAGAAGGCACCACAAAAAGGTAAAAAAACTGATATAACATCTAGCTTATTGTCCAGCAATAGTTCAACACGTTCCGCAACTAGTACCGGATCTAACCCATGGAAAACAGTTGCCAGTCAATCATCACAGGCGGTAAACACCTCTGCCGGTACGCCACCTGTGAAGCCTGTAGTCTCAAAGGCTAATTCGACATCTACGAGCTCTGTAAACAGCCTTAACAGAGGCAAGCAAATTGGCTCATCCACAGTAAACCCAATTATGAAGGCAAGACAGCCAGTTAATCTCTATCCAGGAAATTCTTCCATTTCAGCTAGACAAGAGTTCATTAAATGGTGTAAAACTCAACTAAAATTAAAGCAGGGTGTAAACGCTAAGGATGTTCTAGAGGTTCTGTTGAGTCTTCCAGCCGGATTAGAAGCTAAAGAAATTATTGCGGATACGATATACTCCTACAGTGCTACCATGGATGGAAGAAGGTTTGCCACTGAGTTTATTAGCAAAAGACTTGAGTGTGAGAGCCAAATTAAGGATCCACTAAACTGGAGCGAAGTGTTGGCTCTGCCTGAAGGTAGTAGTGACGACTGGGAATTCCAGGTTGTAACTAAAAAGAAAACACGGAAATATTAATAAATTATTCCACTGCTATGATTACTCATAGGACATACTATTCTCTTTTTAATCTAGACTTATCTCCATCAAAGGAAGGTATAATTAATCATAATAATTTTAGCATCTGAAAAGAAATGGAAAACATTATTGTTTTTCGATGAAGTCAGGTATGTCTATATAATCAAGTATTTTTCCGATATAATTCTTAGTTAAGGATTACTATGCATTGTTTAAGGAATATAGATAAATAGTTAATATTGCGGAATATGTAAAATTAATGCGAAGTTTGTGGCTGAATTTTATTCTTTTTCAGTTTTCTTTGTCTTTCAAATTCAGCAAACGCCTTAATGTAAACCGGTATATCATCCCAGCCATCGTTCTCCTCTACTGGGGTATGTATCTTTTTCGCCAAGTTCCTTTGCTTTGCTTGCTGAACAGACTTCGGTAGAGGATTTGTTCTCTTTGGAAATAAATTAGCAACAGTCTGGTGTTGTTTGGCTAAGTCTTCTTCCAATTTCATTTTCTTTCCGTGAAGCGTGGGTGGGAGATTCTTCATTTCCAGCTTATCCAAAGGAGGATCCCAGTTGCTGGGCCATACTTCGGTAGAATCCCTAATCTTCAATGCAGCTTCGTTCCTTTTCTGCTTCCAGTATCTAACATCATCATTATATAGCTCCCAGACACAGTTGACACAACCTGACATGCAACAATTATCAGGCTGACCAGGCTTTTCAGGAACTTCAACACCAGCTATCAATTTTGAACCTCCAGTTAATATTCTGCTGGTCGATTTTGGTGGTTCTCCCTTCAATCTGCCCCCAAATATCCTTTGCATACGTTCTTCGGGAGTAGCTGCTATACCCCGTGTATTGCCTTCAAATGTCATAGAAATCTTTCGACAACTCGAAAACCTCCTCATAGTCATATTTGCTCTCATAGTAGCTCTCATAGTTATCATCATATTATAACGTTTATCAAAGCTTCGTTACCCATCTAGTAGTTGTGTAATAGTAGTTAAAAATATAAAGATGACCTGTTTTTTCTGTAATAAATTTCGAGAAATCTTGATATAAAAAAAAATAACTATTACTCTTTCCTCGAAATATAAAACATTATATATTATTACGCTAAGGATCAGCCCGATAAATTTGTAGATGTATTGAAGAACTAGACGAAATGACTGGCTTTACACAGAAGACATCTGAAGGCTTCCATTTCTCCTGGTCATCTTGCAGATGAAGAGCCCTCATGTGATAGATAATGGGTATCACACGACAAGAAATTATGTAATTGCAATGGTCATCGTTCTGGACTTATTGCTACAAAATATGTAATTTCGACTCATGCTTATTGAAACTCCTTTGAACCCAGTCGCTCATTGCATTTGCTGATCATATAGTCCAGTTCTTCAAGCTCTCTGTGAATTTTGTTCTTTGTATTGTAAGGCTCGAATAGATCTCGCAGTTTTTGAGCCAATGATACACAATTCTCGTAATCACGCTGGTAATAAAGTTTGTGACATATCCCACTTACTGTTTGTCTATTATGTTTTATTGATAGGTCATGGAAGAGAGATTCTTCGCTAAATATTTTGTCTTGATCGACTATATATTCATCGAGCCATCCTATTTCTGTAACTTGTGGGCCTCGTTCATCTTCAAAGTAGAGCTTCAACTGGTGCCGATATTCCTCTTCAGTTTGACCCTTCCGTATTTTGCTCTTACCGGTAGATGTACGCACCACAACTTCACCTGTGTTATCATCAAGTGATACAGGTTTAGTTATTGCTTGATCTTTGACACCATTTAATCGGGTAAATTCCTCAGTTAATTGAACAACTTGCATTTTGGTTAGATTATATTGTTAAAGATCCAGATCTTTATTTGAATTCGCACTGATATGTGTCGTTTTGATTAACCGAGTTTGCTTCTTATAATGGCTAAATATGTCTTCTTATTTAGTTCATAATCTCGAATTTTTTCGAATTTTTCTGTCTATAAATCGATGAGCCGATGACTGGTCCGATCGTCCGACATTTACATATATGGTTACAGTTACGATTTAGTGAGTCAAATATTCGCTATAAATATTTAAATTATATATTATAAATGTTAACTTCTATGTTAGTATATTTTCTTAACAGTTACTGACCCCCCGAGGCAAAATGATCAAACCAGTATAGCTGATCAGCCAACGCCTTGTTCATAGCAAACTTGACAACTGGGTTGGAAACATCACCCCTAGATGCAAATCCATGTTCAACACCGCTAAAGAGATCAATTTCATATCTAGCACCAATTTCCTTCAATTTGGCTTCCGTCATGTGTCTCATCTCCTCTGGAAAAATGGCATCCTCCTCGGCGGCCGAAATCAGCAATGGTTTCCCGATGGCCGCAACATCCTCAATAGTCACTAGTGATGGGTGGGCTATGGCGCAAGCGTCGACAATACCTGAAGCTGAATCAATTTGCTTAATGGCGAACTTAGCTCCGTAGCAATAGCCAATAATACCAACAAACTTGGGGTTCACGTGTTTTCTTAGGTCAGATAAGTATTTTGTCACTAAATTGTGCGCCCTGTCAACAGGATGAGATGCCATCCAAGCAGGTATATCCAGTGGGACATTGAGATCTAGTGCGGGGTTATTAAATAAAATATCAGGAACGTACACCTGGTAGCCACTTTCTGCGATTTGATCTGCGGTTAAAAGTACATTGTTTAGTCTATTACCATAAACATCGGTCATGATGACAACTACTTTATCACTGGGATTTTCCAATCCAACAACATAGCTATCAACACCAAAAATATCCTTATGCAGACCTTTGGTTTCACCTTTTCTGTAGAATCCTTTAAAGCAGCATTGACCAAGCATTTTTGAAGCCATTTCGATATATTATTTGGTTTGTGTTATCTGAGTTAAAATGGTTAATGAATGCACAAATTAGAACAAAAGAGAGAAATTATACCCTTTATATAGATTTTACAATGAGAAAAGTATTGTTTTAAAATTTGTAATATAGACATCAATTTAGCTAGCGGAGCCATTTGGTAAAGTATTTCACACATACGTTGGGTACATTATGTATCCGTTGCTATGAAATGCTGAAGCTGCGTTGAAAAAAATACTCAAGGGTAATAATGAAGCTGTATTACCTATTAACAACGATATCTAATATTATTATTATAGACTGAAACTAAAATTGATGGTTAGCAAAATTGTCTCGTGCTGAAAGTGATGGTTAGTAAAAAAATCTTATGGTGAAATTGATGGTTAGTAAGAAGTTATTAAATAGATAATTATTAAGAGAATATTCTATTGATGGTTAGTGGAAGAATCATATACTCGAATTAATAGTTAGTGAATAATTTTATTGGCAATTGAAAGTTATAAACAGAATCATCTAGTAGCTGTTGAACTGTAAACAGATACAGAAAAAGAATACGATTGTCTATAGATTACCTGGTTGTTTAATTATTTAGTTATCTAATTTTATGTTTAATGAGTTATTTCTTAGTGTAATGTTAGTGTGAACTTGAATGTTAGATTTTCACGTGAATGAGAACTGAGAAATCACCTGTTGTATTTAGACATGGAACGCAGTGAAGGACCATATTTGTATAAGACGAATGGAATGACCCATAAGCCGATAGTGAAAAATCCAACTAACGAAGAACCCCATGCTACAGGATAATTCTTAGTGCCCAGATTATTGTACATCGCTTGTCCAAAAAGAGGGAATGCGGCAGCAAAACTAGATCTTGCAAACCCATTACCTGCAAAGACTGAAGCAACATACTTTGGATAGCAAATTGCTAAATATGAGAAACTAGCTTGGAAGATATTGAAGCATCCCAAAACGAAGAAAACCTCAGAGATGATAGGTAAAATCCAGTGCACTTTCGCAGTCCAGCCAAACATAAACAGTGCAAGTGGAATACACCAACCAATGCACATAGCTAAAATCAATGTGGTTTCAGGAGTAAACGTATTATTTGCGAATCTCTTAGCTGCGACTTTGATGCTGAACACCAAAAGGATGATGTATGCAAAAATACAGCCAACACAGAATCCGAAGTAGGCCAGACCTTGTTCTACTAATGTAAAGTGGTAGATACCACCAAAAACAATTGGGAAGGCCTCAAAGAACAGGTAGAATGCGCCGTAACATAGTGCAATATAAAGATCAAAAGCTAGGACAATTGGTTCAGTGATCATCATTGAGAATGGTCTATAAAGGGTTTCAATTAGGAACTGCTTTTTTGGCAATTGTGCTTCTTCTCTTTCTTTCTCTGTATAATAGCGGTTGTCACCAGTCAGCTTTCTAATTCTTGCCGCCTTTCTATGTAGAACAGTATCGGAAGAGGTTTCTGGGAAAAAGAAAGTTAGAAGTAGCATAGTGGCACAACAGCAAAAAAATAATAACCAGAAAATCCACCTCCAATCTTTGGCCACCACCATGGAAGCACCGAGTAATGGTGCAAGTACTGGTGCAGCAACAGCACCGATGGACCACAGGCCAAGCACAAGAGCTAAATAATTTTGAGAAACGATATCACCCAATGTAGCACCACCAGTAGAGAGCGCTGGTGAACATAGAACACCTGTAATAAATCTCAGAATCACAAGGCCAGCAAAGTTTGGGGCAAGTGCACAGCCAATTTGTAGCATCGTGAATAAGAAAAAAGTAATCATATACACAGGTAGTCTTCCAATACTAGATATTTCAGTTAGTGGGGAGAAGACAATGGGGCCAAGACCATAACCAAGAACGTATAAGGAAAGGTTTAGCGTGCCAACAACGTGTCCTACATGAAATTCATTTTGAATCTCCAGCTGGCCTGGAGTATAAATTGACGATCCCATGTAATTTACACATGTAAGCAGCATAGTTTGTATAATTATTAGGGCTTTTTTATTAGTTGACCAGTTGTAAGGCATTAGCGGATCATCTTCGCCATTAAAAGTAACCAAGAATGGGTCTTTTTTTGTGTCTGCCTCCTTGTCTGAATTTTTATGAATATTAATCTCGCAATTTTGTTTTTCTAAATCTTCAACACTCTTTTCCTGGGAGTTTTCTTCTGACCCGCTATTAAATGACATGTTCGAAGACTCTGAGCTAGCCGACAATGAAGCATCACCGCTTAAATTAAGCTGGTTTACATGCTCTTCACCAATGGTGACGATATTAAGCACCTCAAGTAAATCGACAAACAAAGTATCTTTAAAATTATGAAGATAATTCATCTTTGCAATTGGGTTGTAATATGGATTTGGTTTTAGAATTGGTTTTATTTTTCTCTCTTCACAATTGCAAATACTGAATTCAAGAAATTCAAGATATAGTATTCTCAAGTTATACTGCTCCCTTATATATACGCCAGTTCGATATATCAGAAGTGGTTAAAATATTTGTAAGGGATAATAAATTTCTTTAATATTCTATATTGCCTTGTATGTTTCAAGACAATTGACATTAGCTAAGGTAACTATCCCGCACAAATCCCATATTAAATATGAGAAAAAATAAAAAAAAAAAAAAAAAAAAAATTCATCATCAAATCAATTGGGACCATATCTTGACTTTGCAGGGGAGTTAACTTCAGCTTCAATTACTAAAACTGCGCAGATGGATCTGTGTTGGTACAGAACAGACATCGGAACGATCCTTGTGTTCACCCTCTCTTAATTGCGCAAGAAGTGTGTAAGCGGAGTTACGATCTCGCTGATGACTTTTGATTTCAATTAAGGACTTCTGGAGGATTGCTAAGTAAAAGTCCTTTATTAGCACATTGGCAAACCAAAGTGTACAGGCTTTGTGTGGTTTGGTTAAGTCCTTTCTTCATTGAGTGGCCACGTCGGCCGACTATTACTTCAGCTTACAAATATGTGGGATAATGGCAAAAAATAAGCGGATCTTTACTCGGCCGATGGATTCTGATTTCTTTTTTTTCTTCCACAAGCCAATATCTCTGTGTTGAGACCTTTGAGTGGGTGTCGGCCGATACTTCATATTATTCCTAAAGTGTATTATACAGTAGATGGCAATACGTCGGCCGAATGTTTATGCCATTGAAAGCGACTACCCGAACTGATTATTCTGTGAAGACAATAGGGTATGGCTAATCCGACTCTGTTCGTCAATAGTTCTACTACCAGCTAGTTATCAATGTATTGGCTAATTCCGACACAGATTTTAACGTACTACATGAAATCAGATCTAAAGATCAGATTGTGAACTTGTTTCACACTGGGAGTGCGTGCAAGGTGGGGAGGCCTCTGAAATTGAGAGCTTTTCTTTCACCCGACAGTGACATGTCAGCACAAATCTTGAAGTTCTACCTCTCAAGATTTCTTTTTTCTTTTTGATTTCCCTTCACTGGAGTTCTATAGACAACAGATTCACAGCTACGCAGTTCCTTAGTGCTCTTATTTCTTTTTATGCCTTAGCTTACGAATATACGTACAAGTCAAGGTCTATCATTTTTTTCACTGTTCTGACTTTCTTTTTTCGGAATTTCTTTCTGCTCTTTCATCCGATGCAGAGACTGAGGGGCACTTTCACACATTTGACATCCTGGTAACTTAGCATGCAAGGATGCCCCCCCGACCACCATCACATCACCATGGGCTCAATGGTATATTGTTTCATAGCAATAGGTTCATGGGTTGACTATCTTCTGTGGTTGCCAGTGTTCACAATGTAGTATTGTGGCTTTTACTCACCAAGATAAGGGAAACCAATTCAAAAGTCTCTCGTAATTTGTATTTAGTCATTAATCGATTATTCTGGGGTTGGTGGTAGCACTGAATTCCACGGAAGCAGATGCAATGCACATCTTGTCCATATTGTTTTAGTTTGTGTGAAAGTTATCATTTGTAATCTTCTTATCAAACAGAAGGATAGTGATCCACTAGTCAATTGGCATGTTACCACATGCTACCCTTAAAAATTGCCATCTCTTAAAAAAATCCTTATCTTGTCAAAACGTGTATTTATCATGTTGACAAAAATTCTGAAGGGTGTTCTTTGAATGAAATTAATGTGAAGTATTTGAAATTCGTGCAATTCGTCCCTTCCTGAGCAGCTGTATTTCGAAGAAACCGCCATTAATTGACTACTTAAAATCAGAGGTGAATTAACAAAATATTGAATTGAGATTAAATTAAATTAAGTGAAGGAAAATATTATGTGTCTATATTAAATGAAGAGCTAGCGCAACTTATGGAAGTGCGGGGAAAATTAATGTACAATGCTCAAAATAATCCTGATAAGGTTGCCTAAGATGGGGCTATCAGGATAAGAAAAGTTATTTTTTTCAATAACCTGCGTAGGAATATGCTGCTGGGCAAAAAAGAAAAATTTAAAACACCATTAAAGTTTATTTTGTTGGAGGGCAAGTGCAGTTCTATAATAACTATCACCTGGCCAACTTTTATGATAAGGAAGATAAATGTTCTATTATTAAGAATTGCACCTTGATAAATGAAAATAATTTGTTCGGGGTAAGCACAATTGGAGGCTCTATCTTTTTTCTCTTCTTCATGAATCTGGACTAAATCTTGATCTTGCTCTAAGTGCGGGGCCGTATTTGTAAAGTACAAATGGAATCAGTGATAGCACCACAGTGATGAATCCAATTAAAGTGGAACCCCAAGCTACGGGATACTTTTTTGTGCTCAATCTATCGTACATTGCTTTACCGAATAATGGGAATGCCGCTGCAAATGCACCACGACACAAACCATTACCTGCAAAAACCGATGCAACGTATTCTGGATAACACACGGCCAAGTACGAAAATGTAGCCTGGAAAAGGTTAAATACCGAAAGCACAAAGAATAATTCGGCAATAATTGGAAGAATCCAATGGATTCTAGCAGTCCAACCAA
The DNA here is from genome assembly GCF_010111755.1 of Nakaseomyces glabratus. NCBI lineage: Eukaryota > Fungi > Ascomycota > Saccharomycetes > Saccharomycetales > Saccharomycetaceae > Nakaseomyces > Nakaseomyces glabratus. The sequence goes on from NC_088958.1 coordinate 597,101, forward strand.
AAAAGAATAAGGAAAATGGTAGGCACCATCCCAAACACATAGCTAGGATTAAAAATAATTCTGGTCTGAATTTACCCTCTAAGAATTTCTTTCGGATGACTTTCTCTTGGAAGATAATCAATGCTGTGTATGCGAAAACACAACCCACACAGAAGCCCAAAAATGCTAGACCCACCTCTACCAAGGTGAAATGGTAAATACCCGCGAACACAATGGGGAAAGCTTCAAAAAATAGGTAAAATGCACCATAACACAATGCGATGTAAACGTCAAAAGCAAGAATAATAGGCTCTAGTGCAATCATTTTGATAGGTCTCCAAAGTGTATTCTTGATAAAAACACTCACTGGTAGTGCTTCCTCTTGCTTCTCTTTTTTAGTATAGTATCTATCATCACCAGTCAGTTTTCTTAATCTTTTGGCTCTGCGGTGTAATATACACTCATGCGATGTTTCTGGAAAGAAGAAAATGATGGAGAGTAGAGTTGCCCCGCACATGAACAACATTAGCCAGAAAATCCATCTCCAATCTTTAGCCACCACCATTGCAGCACCTAGGATTGGGGCCATAACGGGAGCGGCAACGGCACCAACGGCCCATGCACCTAGAAATCTTGGGACATATCTTGGGAAGCACACATCACCAACAGATGCACCACCTGTTGCCAGAACAGGTGAACACAGAATGCCTGTAATAAATCTCAGTATAACCAAACCTGCGATATTTCTAACCAAGGCGCATGCAACTTGTAAGATAGTGAAAAGTATAAATGTCCATAAGTACAAGGGCATTCTACCGATACTGCTAACTTCTGATAAAGGTGAAAATATAATTGGGCCAATTGCGTAACCCAGAACGTACATGGACAAATTTAATGTACCGACGACATGACCGACGTGAAATTCATGTTGTATTTGTTCTTGTCCTGGTGTGTAAATGGAGGAACCCATATAGTTGATACATGTTAGCACCATCAATTGCACTATAACGAAAGTCTTTTTCGAAAAGGACCAATTCCAAGGTTTTCTGGGATCATCTTCACCTAGGAACTCCACCAAAAATGGGTCAGCTTCCTCCGGTTTGCTAGCATCCTTTGTGGAACTATCGTCTTCTTCAGTACCAAAGACACCTTGGCCACCGCTCATCGCTTTATCAAGACCATTATCTGTATCCATGGCTCTTTCGATGTCCTCATTACTGGCATCGGTCTCTTGCTGAGTAGAAGTAGACATGCTATCAGTACTGGTCTGGTTATCTTGTTTCATCTCCTCTTTCCCGCTGATAGACGCAGCCACCGCATTGGGCGCTACTGGTACACCATTGGGCCTGTAGATATCTAAATATTCCTTCCCAACGGTTACCCACCCGAAGTATTCGAGCATATCGACGAACAGTGTGTCCTGAAATGCACCGATATACATTGTAAAATAGTTAATAATTTGTTGTGTAGTTTTGTTACCTTTATGAATATGATTCTATTAAATGCTACATTTTTTGTTGGGGGTCGCTAAAGATACAAGTTAGTGTTCCTATTTATATAATCGAATAAGTGCTAGTAGCTTAATTGACAACAATCAATGGCAATATTAAACCGGGGAAGGGTGATGTCCGTTATTATTTCCGCCGTGCTTCCTCCATTTCCGAAAGGAATTTTCTCCCATGAGAGACAACGCCATGATTTCCCGGGAGTACCTCTTAAGTCAAGTTTGTTCAATGAGTTCAGAGCTGGGTCTGTTTGCCCATTAGGTATTTGAGTTTGTATATGAGGGCACCCTGCCTGTGCTCAAGTCCAGGGGGATCGACGAAAGTTCCTAATTCCCACAGTGAAAATCTCGCTGCGCGCCATTCTTCTTCCGTATTATCTAATCTATGATCGTTGATGAACTGTTTATTCTGTACTGCGTACGTTGCTGTCAAGTACGACCTTTGTCCCGGGTTCGTGGTCAAGGTCAAGGTCGAGTAGCTCTGGAAGTACAGAGAAAGAGCAGGAGAAAGTTTCGTTTCTCCCTCCTCCCTTTCCCCTGGCAGTTAACAGACACGCAAGATTTATCAAGAAGGTGATTGCCATGTTGCGAGATTTATGGATCTAATGTCGCCAGCATCAAATGTCCCAGAAAGTGAAGCATCTCGCTGCGGTGTATATGCTGAGTTCACACTCTGTACCTCTTGTACCTCTTGTACCCCTGTAACTCTGTGTGGATATACCATGGATATGGTGTATATGGATATTGCATGGATATTCTATTCAGAACGGGAACAGGGAAAACACGGAAAACATGAGCATTCTGGGAGAGATAGCTCCCGTACGATTGTTCTGGGTCCCCTTGTCCCAGGAACTTCTGGTACGGGTTTGTACCTATCTTATTCCCGTCCCTCCATATGCAACGGAGTTCTTACTCCCTGCAGCTGTCCACTGCTTCCACTGCTTCCACTGCTTCCCACTCTCTCTCCCCTCTCACTACAGACAAAACCGTGCACGCAGAGATTGAAAAGCAAAACAAAAAAGCGGACGAGACAACGGCTATTATTCCCATTGATCCCGTTGGGAAAAGGTAAAGCGTTTCGCCCGGCAGAGCAGTGATGTCATACGTATTCCTAGCCGTGCGGCCTTTGCGTGGAACTTCAAAATCCTGCTTTGTGTCTTTTCTGCTTCCACGGTCTTCTCTCTCTGCGTTGCATTTCCTCACCCTAGCAATCGTATTACCCGGAACAAAAGAAATGGGTTGTTTGTGCTGTGTGTTGTGTGCAGAGAAGTAAAAAAAACTAATGAGAGATAAGGGATTCGAACCCTTGCATCCGAAGATATCAGAGAATTTAAGCTTTAAGTGTTTCAACTCACCTAAATCTGACGCCTTAAACCACTCGGCCAACCTCCCAGTGTTTCTGTGTGAGAACTTTGGT